>NW_022436986.1:18549144-18769465 GCF_009761245.1 Sapajus apella | reverse complement strand
TGTGTGTGTGTGTGTGTGTGTGTGTGTGTGTGTGTGTGTGTGTGTGTGTATACTTATGTATATATGTGTATACACAGACATACACACACATACATGAGTGCATAATAGAGAAAGTACCTAGTACAATGGGTGGCACATGCTAGCATATGATGGCTGTGTTTTCTTCCTCACTCTTGTTCCCCAAGGTGGCATGTCATAAATAGCTGTTAGGCTGCTCAGACACAGTTCTTTCATTCCATCAGATGCCACTGAAGATCTGCCCTCCTGATTTTTATCATAATAATTCACTTCAGAACCCAGGGATTTTTATCAACTAGATGATAGGCAACAAATTTGAGGCAGAGATGATTATTTAGCTGATGAAAAGCCACTACCAACAGAAAGATTACAACCTCTGGAGTAGTTACTGCTACTTCTGAAAAGATCCCAGTGATTCCTAATGGCAAGTTCTTCTTGAATCTAATCAAATAAAAATAGAGGTTTTATTTAATCAGGCTGCAGGCTTTGCCCAATAGTTCACATAGGTTGTATTTCAGTTTAAGTGCAGAACTGACAAAACAAAATATCCTTTGGGTGTTTAGCAAACTAAAGGAAATTGTGCCTAATGTTTTGTTTATTTCTTTTAAATCAAAACTCTAAGATTACTACAGGAAACCACACCAGAACATTATGTGATATCAAGTCATACCCTGATGATTAAATATGACCTGTTAGTTACGTACAGACGGAGAAATGCCAAAATCAATCTCTATTCAGGAAAGGTCAACTAGTAAACAAACTTACAGATGCACAGTGACTAACGAGGGAATAACATTAAATCTTAAGGCATCATTGGTTGAGTCTTCTCTGGTAAAGGAAGTATTACCTATTTCAATGATTAGTATATGATTTTTTTAAGAAACCAATTAATTAAAATAAATACTAATGTTTTTTAAAAGAAAGGGGACTGATGTGAAGACTTCTACAAAATGAATTTGTATTGGAGTTTTAATTTGGGATTAAAAGCATACATAGGAGCATAATGGAATAAAGTTACAGGAGATTTTTCTCAAATGCAAAGTCAGGGTCCCTAGAAATTACTGTTATTATTAATTAGCAGTCTTTGAGCTCCTTTTTCACGTGTTGCACTCAGGGGTAGTTATTAGAAAATTCTGCTGATTTTTAAAGAATGTGGTGAGGTTGCATTTTGCCTGAGTGAAATGGTTTCAAACTGCATTATCTACCGTGATGTGCTAATTTTGTAGCTACATCATTAATGCCGGGTTTGCTTACCTGGTGGTATGCCTAAATCATCGTGTCCCAAGCATTGGTGCCAACCTAAAATGATGACATCTATTGTGGCTGAAAAGTCATACACTGACAAAAATATTCCAAAGCTTAAGAAATTTGGGGGATCTGTGTTTTTTGCAGCTGGCTTGGTTAGATTTCCTTGGCTAAGACTAAAAATTACCTTTAGTTGTTTTATAGATCCAGTGCTATATGCTGATGGAATAAAGGGATGACATGAAGACAGACAGAAACCTCATAAAATGTTCAAATCAAAAGAGCTCTCACATGGTGCTGAGAAATAAAACATAGGCACTTCTGCTTCAGGAGGTTTTCACATTTTGATCACAGATTGGCTTTTCTAAGCCCTTTTCTTTCACTACTAGAAATTCCCTCACGGTACAAACTGCCTAGTTCGCTAGAAGCCTTGTTCTCACAGACACCCCTCAGGTGTGTGAATCTTTTATCATAAAATTCTCTCCATTGACAGCCAAGATGGGGTTCTTCCCGCTGCTGGGAGCTGTGGATTGGCCCCTGCGTCCCTGTCAGATGACCAACTGTCGCTTGAGGATCTTCCCTGACATGTGGCTGCCTGCCCCCCAGAACCACGTTATCCACCAACAAAAACAAAGCAGCGTCAGGCGCAATCTGTCTTCTGGAACTAGGGAACGTGTCTGCCTCTCTGTGTTTCCTAATTGTGAGTGTAATTCAACAAAGTGTACAGTTTTCCTAACATCTAAAGCTACTGGGCTACTGGGATTTTTTTTTTTTTTAATAACTACTTAACAGTTTCCTTTTCTGTTCTTTTTTTTTCTTCTTCTTCTTTTTTTTTTTTTTTTTTTTTGAGAAAACCTGTGCTAGAAAGGCACTAGAGAAAATGAATTTCCTCACTCTTGTATGTAGCAATTATACACTGTGTTAGATTCTAAAAGCTAACAAAGTTGATACACATTTGGATAAAACATCTGCATGATTCAGACTCATCTACTTTCATTTGAAAAAGCAAACCCCAAGTTTTGGGGGAGAGCAGGCCACACCCAAGGGAGAGCCGCCGGACTGGGAGGTCACACCTGGTCAGCCTCTGCCTCTGCAGAGCTCCGGCTGCTCCACACCCAGTCACGTGAGGGAGCGCCCACTGAGCAGGTGACAGGGCAGTGGCCAGGCCCCAGGGAGGGCTCACTGGCAGCAGCTGTGGGAGCCAAGCCTCCGGGAGACCTGAGTGAACGAGACAAAGGTGAAGTTCTCGCAGTTTTCCAGCTTGACCTTCTTGGCTAAGTTTGGGACAATTCCCCGAAGAGAGCGCAGCCCCATCCTCTGCTCCTCATACCACACGCTGCCCATGTCTGTGGCCTCCTTCCTGGCAGTCAGGTAGAAAGGGGACTTGGCCTCCATTTGGGTGGGTGGCCGGTGGATGTACATGTACTTGTAGAGGAGGCAGTAAGGGCACTGTTTGTGCCCCCGGGAATGCTCATGGTAGATTTTCCCGTGACACACTCTGGTGGAGCTACTCCGGCTCTCCCGCTTGACGCTGTCGGTCCGGGCAAAGTAGGGCTGGTTTTGGGGGTCTTTGAGCAGCTCGATGTCACCGTACATCAGATCTGCATGCTCCTGCAGCGTCCGCATGTTCAGGTACTGGCTGTTGTACTTGACCACTGTGGACAGGAGAGTAATAGGGTTGTCATCCCCCAGACACCCTGCCTGCCACATCTCCTCCTCGTCAGAAAGTGAGAAGTAGACAATGTTGCGAGAACGGGCGCCTGACATGCCTGCCTTACTCAGCACCCACAGCTTCTCCTTGAGTTTCTTGGTGGAGGAGCTGAAAGTGCTGCTGGTGATGGAAAAGCCCACACCTGCGTTCTTCAGGATGCGGTCCAGGCCTCGGCGAATGGCATGGAGCGAGGTGGCCAGGAAGTCTGAGCCGTCGCTCTTCTTAACGGTGACATAAAAGTTCTCGAGCAGTTCGTTCAACTTCACTGCAGGGATCTCAAATGAGACAAACACGGAGGTTACACACTTGACACTCACACAGCCAGACCCCTCCTTCCTTCTAATCCTCACCAGGGGCTGTGTTGTAGACAACACGTTTTGTGACCCTTTAGCACGACATAGTGGAAAGAATAGTGAATTTCAAGCTGGAAGATCTAGGTTCCATACTTGGCTCCACCTAATCTTTTTAAACCTCAGTATTCCAATCTGCAAATTAGAACATCATAATCAATACCTTCTTCAAGGTTGTAATGCTTAAAGCAGAGGACCATGAAAGGGTCTGTAAATTCTAATGAACACCCACCCCAATACACATATATACATGTGTCTCCAAGTACATACGTATGTGTGTGTGTCTGTCTGTGTGTGTGTATACACTTATTCGCTGTTTGTAACTTTGACTTCCTCTTGGATGCCCTTGGTTTTGTTTGCAAATTAGTTGCTTCCCTCTCCTTTAATAAAATTCAACCAAACTCTCTGAGGGATTCCTGAATTAAACAAACTCTGAATAACTTCATTGTTAATTTCCTTGATATCTGCACAGACTCCATTTAGTTACTAGACATAGTGCAGTAGGGAAAGACGTCTGATATATCCATTTTGCATGGCAAGTTAATGCTCCTTGATTTTTCACTTGAATTTATCTGAATAGGTCCTGGAATATCTGGCTTAATGAGCCATAGGTTTTCAATATCAGTTGTTTGTTTAAAAGATATGAAAAAGCTGGGCATGGTGGCTCATGCCTGTAATCCCAACACTTAGAGAAGCCAAGGTGGGCGGATCACCTGAGGTCAGGCATTCAAGACCAGCCTGGACAACATGGTGAAACCCTGTCTCTACTGAAAATACAGAATTAGCTGGGCATGGTTGTGCGTGCCTGTAGGCCCAGCTACTTGGGAGGCTAAGGCAGGAGAATTGCTTAAGCCGGGGAGGCAGAAGTCACAGGGAGCCGAGATTGCACCATTGCACTCCAGCCTGGGCGACAAGACCAAACCTCTATCTCAAAAAAAAAAGTTACGAAAAAGTTAATGACTATCCTGACAGAACGAGCTCCTTATTTAGAGATGGTAAGGAAGCTTGGCTACTAAGAAAGCTTTATTTTCAAGATGGAACTACGAAGGCAAACCAGACCTTGTTCATGGTCTATTCAAGCTGAATACATATTCTAGGACAATTAGAAAGTGCCAATAAAATTTTTTTATTGAGTAGAAACTGGACAGGTAACATTCAATCTTCTAATAGTCCTTAATTAAGGAGGAAATAAAAGCTGAATTATAGATTAAAAATTAACTAAACTGAAAACATTATACATCAAAATGTATGAGATGCTGCTAAATATACATAATAAATATACATCATAGTCTCGAATGACATTGTTAGAAAACTTTATTGAGAATAAGCAAACTGATTATTCAACTCAAAAAGTTAAAAAACGTAAACTAAACTCAAAAATTGGATAGTGGGGTTGGGCACGGTGGCTCATGCCTGTAATTCCAGCACTTTGGGAGGCCAACGTGGGTGCATCACTTGAGGTCAGGAGTTCGAGACCAGCCTAGTCAACATGGCGAAACCCCATTTCTACTAAAAAAATAGAAAAATTAGCCAGGCATGGTGGTGCACACCTCTAGTCCAGTCCCAGCTACTCAGGAGGCTGAGGCAGAAGAATTGCTTGAAACCACAAGGCAGAGGTTGGAGTGGGCCGAAATCATCCCCCCGCCCTCCAGCCGGGGAAAAAAAGAAAAATTCCAACCACAAAAAAAAAAAAAAAAAAAAAGTAGAGTGAATCAATAAAAATAAATAAATTAATGGACTAGAAAAGAAATACACTGGGATAGATAAAAATGTAATCTTTGAAAAGACCTACAAAGCCAACAAACTTCTAGCAGGTCTGGCTTTATAAAGAGAGTGAGAAAGGAGGAAAGGAAATGTTTATACTTAAACCATATTAGGAGTAAGAAAGACTATACCTACAGAAAATGAAGAGAGAAAAGAATATGAACGGACATCACATACTTATACATATTAATCTGAAAACTTAAGATAGCCTGAACAATTATCTAGCAAATATAATTACTGGGTTCAATACAAGATAAAACATCTGAACAGCCCCAAAAAGTGTGAAATGATTGTCAAACATCTACATTGTTCCTAGAATGATGGCTTTATGGAATCAGTTCAGCTTTTCTTTTTCATTTAAACAGTTTCCAGAGCATAGGAAAAAGACAGAAAGGCTCTTCATTTTTTTCTAACCCAAATCTGACCAATATTACATTAAAACCCAAAGTATAACTTCCTCAAGTAAAATACAAGCAATTTTCATTTTGCATGTTATTGGGTTAAACAGAATATGCACACATCAGTACCATGCAAAACAAGGGCATGGCTCTGATATGCACAGGTTCCAGTTCATATGGTACCTCTCAAAACAAAGACTGCCTGTGTAACCAAGTATCCCAGCCTTGAAATGCATTTTTTTTTTTTTTTGAGACAGAGTCTCATTCAGTCGCCCAGTCTGGAGTGCAGTGGCACGATCTCAGTTCATTGCAGCCTCACTTCCTGGGTTCAAGTGATTCTCCTGCCTCAGCCTGCTGAGTAGCTGGGACTATAGGCATGTGCCACCATACCCAGCTAGTTTTTATAATTTTTAGTAGAGACAGGGTTTCACCATGTTGGCCAGGCTGGTCTCAAATTCCTGACTTCAAGCGATCTGCCCACCTTGGCCTCCCAAAGTGCTGGGATTATAAGCATAAGCCACCGAGCCTGGCTAAAATGCCTTGTAAAGTTTTGTTTTCCTTTCCTTCTGAGCCTCAGAATGTAGCCTTGAAAGGTACCTCAAGACTCTTTGTTTCCCTCCTCTCCTACCAGACACTCCCTTACACCATGCACATTTATCTAACTGTGTACTTATTCAACTTACACCAGGCACACTTATCTATGCACTTATTTAGAAGTTCCAGGGCTAATATGGAGACAAACCAGGCCTGGAAACCCAGTTGCAAAAATTCCAGAGATTACCTCAAGGCCATTCGTCAACAACCCAGCTACTGTTGAGACGAGGCCACCATGCTCCAGGTGGACCACAACTCAAGATATCCACTGGAAAAAGACACAGAGACCTTGTGCCCAGCAGCACTCGGAATCGCATGCCTCCCATTCCAAGTTCTCTTTTAAAGTCCCTGTCTCCAGCCAAAGTTTAAAATGGTTTCTTCAAGGCACTGTCATTTCCCCACTGCTAGTGCTGGAATAAAGTCACTTTCCTTTAACTGCATCTCATTTTTGTTACTGGCTTTGCAAGTGGTGAGCAGCTGCACCTGGGTTTGGTTACACCTGTGTCATCAAGTTAAATTTAGGACTGCAGTACACCAATACTGCATCAAAGCAAGGGGGGTTATTGTAGAAGGTAAAAATGATTCACTCTCTTTTTGTTTAATAGAGAGTGTCATGAGTTTTTGTTGGATGAATGGATTAATGATAATACATTCAAGGCATTATAGGAAGACAGAGAAAGGCATCAAACCTATTCTGTGAGCATCATGGGAAGTGTCTGACTCCTGAAGTGAACACGAAACGATTCCATCTTAATGAATATTTTAATAGAATTGACATTCACACATTAACGCAAAAAGTAACATGAACTTACAAATACTTGAAAAATATTTGAAAAAAAATGTGATATCCATTACAAATTTTTAAAAATTCGAATTCAAATTTAGATAGGAAGAAAAAGATCCTCTGACTATGATGAAGAGTAATTTACAGGCAAGAACTAGAAAAACTATACCCACAATGAAAACATTCAAATCTTTCTTATAAAGTCAGGAACAGGAAGAGCTTACTGAATATCACTGTTATTGTATAATACTGTTCTGGAGGTTCTAACTAACCAGGTAAGACAAGAAAAAGAAGACATATATACACATATATATGTATGCATGTATTTGGGAAAGGAAAAAGACAAAGTGTAATTTCTTTCTGATAATCTGGTTGTTGGTTCAGGAAACCCCAAGAGATTCAGCTCAAAAGTTATCAGAGTAGGTTAGTTGTATGCAAACTACAAGAAAAACAGCTTTCTGGCCCGGGCGCAGTGGCTCAGAAAGTAATCCCAGCACCTTGGGAGGCCGAGGCAGGTGGATCATCTGAGGTAGGGAGTTGGAGACCTGCCTGACCAGTGTGGAGAAACCCCGTCTGTACTAAAAAATATAAACTTAGCTGGGCATGGTGGTGCATGCCTGTAATCCCAGCTACTCAGGAGGCTGAGGCAGGAGAATCGCTTGAACCCAGGAGGTGGAGGTTGCGGTGAGCCGAGATCGCACCATTGCACTCCAGCCTTAGCAACATGAGTGAAATTCCATCTCAACAAAACAACAGCTTTCTAAGATACCAGTGATAATCAGTTCCCAATAACCATTGCACTAAAACTCAGCTGACTTTGGATTTTTAGGTTGTCACTTGCAACTCCCTACTTGCAGGTGGTAAGCTCCCTTTACAGTAGTTGAGCCTCCTTTGGTTGTGAGAGACAGACCAAACTTGCAGCTGAGGCAGAGAGGGCTATCAGAAGGAGTGGACTCTAAGGCCATCAGGACTCTCATTATCTCTCATCTCTCCTTCTTTGTGCAGTGGCTTTTTTTCATATAGCTGCAAGCACAGCCACCTACCACTCCCCAAAATTGACATCTTAAAGTTTCAGGTTTAGCAAGAGACCAACTCTCATTTTCAGGAGAAAAACACCCCAAAGCAGGATTCTGATTGGCCCTAATCCAAACAACTTGCCAAAAGGTAGTCCACTCTATCCATTCTCCTAACGTGATGGCTTCTGCAGTAACCACGCAGAATTACAGAAGAGGAAGGATCATAGAAGAAAGAGGAAGGGCTCCTGAAGAAGGGGTGCTGAGTAGAAAATCTTATTTTTTATGTTAGTGCTTTAAACAAAAACCAAAAAACAAATCTTTGATAGTTTCCTGCACTCTTGGGATAAATTCCAAACTGTTTACTTTGTATTCAAGTCTTCACAGTCTGCTCCCACAGTATGTGAAGACAGTTACAATTCCCCTCCCTGTACACACGCCCTTTGGCAACATGACACTGCTGCTTCTCCTATCAAATAAAATCCATTTTTCCACCTCTTGAATCTGGGCTAGCCACGTGACTTATTTTAACCAGCAGAATATGGCAGAAGTGACAATGTGTGAATTCTAAGCCTTCAAGGAATGTGTGAATTCCCAGGCTTCAAAGGGGTTCTGCTTTTGCTGGTTTTGTCTTTTTTTTTTTTTTTTTTTAAAGACCGTCTCACTCTGTCACCCAGACTGGAGGGCAGTGGCATGATCACGGCCCACTGTAGCATCCACCTCCCGGGTTCAAGGGATTCTCCTGCCTCACCCTCCTGAGTAGCTGGGACTACAGGCACACACCACCACGTCCAGCTAATTTTTGTAGTTTTGGTAGAGATGGGTGTTTCACCAAGTTGGTCAGGCTGGTCTTAAACTCCTGACCTCAAATGATCCGCCTGCCTCTGTCTCCCAAAGTGCTGAGATTACAGGTGTGACTGTGCCCCGCCTGCTTCTGTCTTATAGGTTCTTACTGGCTTAGTGCATGGTGTTGCCATGTCAGGAGGCCCAGGTAGACTGTGGGGATTTGGGGACAAGTTGTTTCCCATCTAACATGCAAGTGACTGCACCCATATGCATACCCTAGGTGAGACCAGCAGGGGAGGTACTAGGCTGAGCTCAGTCCAAAATGCTCACTCATCAAATCATGAACAAATAAAATGGTTGTTGCTTTAGAGCCCTATATTTTTGGGTGGTTTTGTTACAGAGCAGTAGGTAACTGGTACACACTCTATTTCTGTAACCTCATCTTCTGTTCTCTTGTACTCCATTTTCCAGCTTCATTGAACTTTTTGCCATAGTTAAAAACCATAAGGCCTTTTCACGCGACTTCCTCTGCTGAGAATGCTTTTTTCTACTAACCTTCTCTATTTGGAAAATCTCTATTCATCCTTCCAAAATTAGCTCAAATTCTACTTTCTATATAACCTAAGCAAAGTTACTCTGTCATATGGGATCCCATGGCACTTAATTTAAATTTTTATTATGGTCCTTTCCAAGTGGTACATTCTCTTATCTAGTTTATGTCTATCTCTTGAAGTGAACTGAAAGCTCCCTGAAGATAAGAACTACATTTCATTTATGACTGGAACTTTAATACATACCAGAAGTCCCAAAATATATGATTGGCACTATGTAACCATGGGTTAGGCCAGGCATGGTGGCTCATGCCTGTAATCCTAGCACTTTGGGAGACTAAAGTGGGCAGATTGCTTGAGCTGTCTTTGAGACCAGTATGGGCAACACGGTGAAACCTCGTCTCTACAAAAAATGTAAAAATCAGCCAGGCATGGTGGTGCAGACCTGTAGTCCTAGCTACTCAGAAGGCTGAGAAAGGTGAATCACTTGAACCCTGGAGGTAGAGGTTGCAGTGAGCAAGATCACATCACTGCACTCCCGCCTGGGTGACAGAGTGAGACCCTGTCTCAAAAAACAAAAACAAAAAACCAATGGGTTAAACCAACGAATTAACCTAGTGTCAGGAGAACCAAGCTGACTTAAGATACAGAACATTCTTCTTAATTTCCACAGAACACCACAAGTTTCAAAGTAAAATCACAGCAAAAGCAATTCCTAGAGAAATGTCAAGTCACAACACTTGCACTGTTTGCACACAAGAAACAGTTCATTCTGGCCCATATTGTTTGCCTCCTTAGTTTTCTCTGACTCAGTTTTGGTTGGTGATTTTTCCCCCAGGTTTCTAAGGTCTTCAAGTGATTATAAAGACATTGCAAGAAACCATTTTCCTTTAGTAACCACTCTGAATTGATTCACCATGTCAAGATTCGCTATGGATGATAAAATTGGCTTCCTTGATGTAAAAATGACCAAAGAGAAGTCAGAGACTGGTCATGGGGCTGATGATACCACGTGGGAAAGAATAAAATTTTAAAACTTGGCTGGGTGCAGTGGCTCATGCCTGTAATCCCAGCACTTTGGGAGGCCAAGACAGGCAGATCGCTTGAGCCCAGGAGTTTGAAACCAGCCTAGGCAACATAGTGAGACCCTGCCTCTAGAAAAAAATTTAAACATTAGCCAGGCATGGTGGCGCACGCTTGTAGTCCCAGCTACTCAGGAGGCTGAGGTGGGGGAATTACTTGAGTATATTTTTTATGTCTTCAAGTTCTTTTTGTTTCACATTTATTGATTTTAGATCTTCTTTGATAAGCATTTAAAGCCAATTTTTTTTTCTCTAGACTTAGTTTAGCTACAACTTACAAATTCTGATAAACGGTGATTTAATTTTCATTCAGTTCAAGACATTTTATAACTTCCTTTGTGATTTCTTCTTGGTCCTTTGGTTATTAGTAATATACTAACTTCCAAGTCCTGGGAACATTCTAGTTAACTATCTGTAATTAATTTATAATTTAATTAGGTCAGCACGGGGGCTCACACCTGTAATCCCAGTACCTTGGCAGTCCGAGGTGGAAGGATCACCTGAGGTTAGGAGACCAGCCTGGCCAACGTGGTGAAACCCAGTCTCTACTAAAAATACAAAAAATTAGCTGGGCATGGTGGCAGGCCTCTGTAATCCCAGCTCCTTGGAAGACTGAGGCATGAGAATTGCTTGAACCTGGGAGACAGAGGTTGCAGTGAGCCAAGGTTGCGCCACTGCACTCCAGCCTGGGGAACAAAGCGAGACTCTGTCTCCAAAAACAAACAAAAAAAATTATAATTTAATTTT
Organism: Sapajus apella; assembly: GCF_009761245.1. Taxonomy (NCBI): domain Eukaryota; kingdom Metazoa; phylum Chordata; class Mammalia; order Primates; family Cebidae; genus Sapajus; species Sapajus apella. The sequence continues at coordinate 18,758,422 of NW_022436986.1, read as the reverse complement.
ATTGTGGACAGAGAACATACTCTATATGACTTCAACCCTCTTAATGAAATTAATTGAGACTTGTTTTATGACCCACCATATTGGTCTAGTTTGGTGACTATTCCATGGCATTTGGAAAGAATTTGTATTCTGCACTTGGCTGGAGTGCTTACATACATGTCAATTAGATTAAGTCAGTTTGATAGTGCTATCCCACTTATCTCTTATCCCTACTGATTTTCAGTCTGCTTGTTCTATAAATTACCAAGGGAGAAGTACTGAAATCTCCAACTGTGGATTTGCAATTTTTCCTTTAAGTTTTATCATCTTTTGCTTCATGTGCTTTTATGCTCTAAGTGTACACACATGATCTTCATGTCTTCTTGATGAATTGTTTTTATCATTACAAAATTTCTTTCTTCCTGTTAAAATTCCTTCTGTGGAATTCTACCTTGTTTGATATTAATAGCTACTTCAGGTTTCTTATGATTAATGCTTGTATAGTATATCTTTCTCTCATCACTTTACTTTTAACCTTTGTGAGTCTTTATATTTAAATTCAGATGTGAATAGCACATAGTTGGTCCTTGCTTTTTTAAAAAAAATCAAGTCTGACAATATCTTTCTTTTCATTGGTAGACATAATTATCAAGACAGCTGGGTTTACATCTACCATATCTTCCCATTTGTTTTTTATTTGTTCCATTGGTTCTTTGTTCCTTTTTTCCTCTTATTTCTGATTGATTTTTTTTTTTTAACAATTTCACTTCTATTTCCACATTAGGATTATTCACTCTATCTCTTTGTTTTATATTTTTAGTCTTGTTCTAAGATTTGCATTCTACATGTATCAGTCTACCTTCAAATACTATACCACTCTGCATATATTGCTGGAACTTTACAACACTATACTTTCGTTCTTCCACTTATCCTTTTTGCTATTGATACAATGCATTTTTTTCCTCCATATGTAACATATAAACCTTGAAATACATTGTTATGAGAAAAATAAATTTTATATGCCAGTCAAGCACTTTCTATTCCTTTGTAAGATCCCTGTTTCTATATGGTATAATTTTGCTTCTGTCTGAAGAGCTTCTTTTAATGTATATTGTTGTGTAGGTCTTTTGGTGATGAATTATCTCAGCTTTGGTACTTATGTAAAGGTTTTTATTTCACCTTTATTTTTATTTTCTCTGAATATAAAATTCTATGTTGACAGTTTTTTCCTTTAGCTCTTTAAAGATATTATTCTATTGTCTTCTGGTTTGTACAGTTTCTAATGAGGTTTTTTTTTTCTTTTCTCTGTATCAATTTAATATTTTTATTATTCCATTTTATCTTGTTATAGTTTTCATTTAAAAAGTCAGTGATCTTTGAAAGAAAATTTAAAAATTTTAAAAACTTATATATTTACCCATGTAGCTATCATTTCCAGTAGTTTCATCCCTTTGTTTCGATCCATATTTCCACATAGTATCATTCTCCTTCTGGCTATAGGACTTCCTTTAACATTTTTCTAAGTGTAAATCTGCTGATGATAAATTCCTTCATTTTTGCCCAGAAAGTCTTTATTTGATCTTCATTTTTTAAAGCTGTTTTCGCTGAGGATAGTGAAAATATTTTTCTTTAAAGAAATTGCCCCATTGTGTTTTCATTTTCATTGTTTCTGATGAGAAACCTGTTGTTGACCTTATCTTTGTTCCTTTGTATATAATATGTCTTGTTTATCTGGCTGCTTTTTTCTCTTTATCATTGGTTTTAAGCAATTTGATTACTTCCTCCTTCCCCTTTTCTCTTTTTGTTCAGGGATTCCAATTACATGTACATTAGGCTGCCTGAAATTGTCCCACATGTCAGTAATGCTCTGATTATTTTAAAAAATTCTCAGGCTGGGTACGGTGGCTCATGTCTGCAATCCCAGCACTTTGGGAGGCCAAGGCAGGAGAATAGCTTAAGCCCAGGAGTTTGAGATCAGTCTGGGCAACACAGAGATGCATAATCTGTACAAAAAATAAATTAGCCAGGTGTGGTGGCTCATGCCTGTGGTCCCAGCTACTCAGGAGGCTGAGGTGGAAGGACCACTTGAGCCCAGGAGGTTGAGGCTGCAGTGAGCTATGACTGGACCACTGCATTTCAGCCTGGGTGACAGAGCAAGGCTCTGTCTCAAAATTTAAAAAATTCTCTTTTCTTTCTGTGTTTCATTTTACATAGTTACTATTGTTATATATTCAAGTTCATATATTTTCTTCTCTAAGTAAAATATGCCTAAGCAGTTTGTTTTTCATCACACATTGTAGTTTTATATCTAGAGGTTCATTTTGGGTCTTTTTTATATTTTCCATGTCTCTACTTAAATTTGTGAATTTATCAAATATAGCTGCAATAACTATTTTAATGTCCTTTCTTCTAGTTATATAATCTAGTTAGTTCTGGCCTGATTTTGATGGATTTATCCTTTAAGGGATGTATTTTCTTGCTGCATGGCATGTCTGATAATTTTTGTTTAGGTGCTAGACATTGTAAATTTTATTTCTTGTGTTCTAGATTTTTTATATTATTATACATATTCTTAAGCTTTGTTCTGGGACATGATCTGCTATCTATAGGCCTTTGGGTCTAAATCTGTTGTTCATTGTTTTTATTCATCCTCACGCTTTGTGGTTTATTTCCTTAAGCTGCTGCTGACTTTTTTTTTTTTTTTTTTTTTTTAATGAGCACAAATTTAGTTGCTCTGACTCTGCAAAAAACCTGAGCACCTACATTTTGGATGTTTCCCTTAAAAGAGTATTATTATATGACTCTGCCAGGAGCTGGGTATACTACCTACCTAGAACCTCTTTAGGACCCTTTCAGGTCCTCTCCTTAATCAAGAATTCATCAGTTCATCTTCCCTTTTTTAATAATGTTATAAATATATGTCCTGCCTTTCATATGTGCTTACTGGTCACTACTTTAGTTTCTTTTTTTTTTTTTTTTTTTTTGGCCCCACGGATGTTTCCTGTCTGCAAGTATAGCAGAAAGGCCCCTCACACTATGTAGTGTACCATGGTGCCAGAAGTAGAAACCTGGGTTTCCTGTCCTATTTCATCTCTTGTTGATTCCCTAAACACATGACTCAAACCTGGATATCTCACTTGCCCTTGGACTTCACCTATGACCTCTATTTGCAAGACTTTTCAATGTATGGTTCCCGCTTTAACAGTTCCACCACTTTAAGTCCCACGTTCCTAACTCATTATCGGCCATGTCCATCTGCACATCTAATTTAGACTCAGTGCAGTCAAATCAAAATACAGTACCTTTATGTTCCATCTCCACATGTCCAAGACTTTTTCCTTCCACTTAAAAACCTCAAGCATTTCAAGTTAGGTAAGTTTTTCAGTATTTTGGGGTTTTTTTTTTAGAGGCAAGTTCTGGCTATGATGCCCAGGCTGGAGTACAGTAGCTATTCGCAGTCATCATCACAGCACACTGTATCCCTGAACCCTTGTGCTCATGCAATCCTCCTGCCTTAGCCTCCTAAGTAAGTGGGACTGTCACAGGTATGTGCCAGTACCACTGGCTTTCAAGTTGGAAGAGATTTAAGAGCTCATTGGGGAAAATGAGGACCAAGGACATTAATTTTTTGCTCATTACTTCCAATTATTCCCCTAAAATGCCACTTTTGTTATGTTTCTTCTCTCTCAAACAACTTGAGTGGTTTCCCTTTTGTCTAACCCTTAAGATGCTTGCAGATTTTATGGTCAGTGTTTTCCCTACAATAGTCCCTTTCTCTGTCCCTGCAATAATCCTTTCAAATAAAGTCTCTCCTTAGCAAAAACAAAACAAGGTATTTCAGTGATTTTCTAGTGCTCACAAGATTTTAGCTTGGTACTTAAGGGTTATCAGAATCTGGTTTCATTGTCCACAATATCAAGATATGAGGCCTCTGCTGTAGGCAAATGAGTCTGTCTCCCCAAATTTTATTATTCCTCACAGCACTCAGCCTAGGAGACTCCTGTCCTCATCTAATTCTACTGAAATCCTACCTTTCCTCAAAAATAAATCTTAAATATCAATTCTCTCTCCAGTTTTACCAAACCAAAATTAATTTACCCATCTGAACTTTTCAGGTATTTCCCATCTATAAATTCATAAAACGCTTGTTAAATTCTGCTTTGTGTGTAGATTTTTTCTATTTTATGTTATTTCAAAGTTTCCCCAGGCAGAAAGCCACCATTCTGTGTTCCCTACAATGCTTAGCACAGTGCCTGGCATTTGGAAGCTCAGTGAAGTTGGGTGAAAGAAGTAAACTCAAGAATCCCTTACCTTGGTGATGTCTGTGTGGTCTTTGAGCCCGTTGGTCATGCACCAATATCGCCACACATTCAAGGCGTACCGCGTGGCTTTGGTAGTATTTGGGCTTACTGCACTGGTACACAGATCATTCAAGTCATCATTAATATTAAATACAGGAAATTTGTTGAGCTTAGTGGAATAAGCTAGAAACAAAAACAATAAAAGCATTAAAATAATTTGCCATTCCCTTCTTTAGAGAATTACATCTTGGGATGTTAAAAAACAGAAAACTCTAAAAGATAACACTTTAAAACATGAAATGTCTATTAAAGTATATGTATGTATATTATGTGTGTGTATGTGTGTGTATATATATATATATATATATGAATAAGTAGGGAACAATACTTATAACATGGAATCAATGCAGTAGCTTGCATTTAATCCCTACTATTTTTTCATATATACTAGCTTATGGACTAATGCAGGCATTCCGATAATAGAAGTATAAAAATAAATGCTGAAAATCAAAGAATGTTCTATCTAAAATTTTCACTGAAAAAAATAGCATTTCTATTAACAATAACAAAAGGAAAGGAAGAAAGATAAAGCAAATAAATTACACACTCTTAGCACATGAAGACCTAGCATTTATTTGTAATTTACATTTTCAAATGTCTTGTGTGCCATCATGAGAATCCTTAAATGAAATGGTGTTAGGAGTTTTTCTTTTTCTTTTTTTTTTTGAGACGAAGTTTCCCTCTTACTGCCTAGGCTAGAGAGCAAAGGCGTGATCTCGGCTCACTGCAACCTCCGCCTCCTGGGTTCAAGCGATTCTCCTGCCTCAGCCTCCTGAGTAGCTGGGATTCTAGGCACCCATCCAGCTAATGTTTTGTATTTTTAGTAGAGATGGGGTTTCACCCATGTTGGCCAGGCTGGTCTCAAACTCCTAACCTCAGGTGATCCACCCACCTTGGCCTCCCGAAGTGCTGGGATTACAGGCATGAACCACTGCACCTGGCCCTGTCTTAGTATTTTTTTTTTTTAAAGTTTTGTTCACAAAATTGATAGAGAGAGGGGTTTAAATTCTGATCCCACAACTCAGAGGAGAGGGAACATGGCTGAAGTTGCCATAATGACTTCAGATCAAGACAGGTCTTCCTCAACATGTCCACTTTAAGTGTTGGTCGTCAAAGGGATAGCCCATAACCCTTAGATGGCTTTTTGTAAGACCCTGTGATCTGCTGAAACCAGGCTTAATCTGTTCAAATTGTAAGTCAAGGTAGAGCATCTCAAGGTAAAAACACTTCATCTAATAGTTCTCACTCTCTGGACTACTGATGTATGTATTCAAACAAGGTGCTAACTGGCTAGGACTGTGGGAAACAGCAAAAGGAAAAGTTAGTGCAATGACCAAAGTGAACTGCAAATTGGGTTCACTTTACCTCCCTCAACTCACCTTTCACTGCTCCCTCTGGGCATCTCCTCTACACCAACTACCAGTCTCTTGCTGCCCCCAGGATCTGTTAGCACCAGGACACCCACATTACACCTGCCCCATGGATTGCCTGAGCAATCTTCGTACAGTCATTTTTTTTTTTTTTTTTGAGACAGCGTCTCACTCTGTCACCCAGACTGGAGTGCAGTGGCATGATCTTGGCTCACAGCAACCGCCACCTCCCAGGTTCAAGTGATTCTCCTGCCTCAGCCTCCCACATAGCTGACATTACAGGCATCCGCCACCACACCTGGCTAATTTTTGTGTATCTAGTAGAGATGGGGTTTCACTGCGTTGGCCAGGCTGGTCTCGAACTCCTGACTTCAGGTGATCTGCCCGCCTCAGCCTCTCAAAGTGCTAGGATTATAGGCGTAAGCCAGTGTGCCCAGCCTTCACATGGTCTCTGTACCAATCAAAATACTGTCTTTTTTTTTCAATTCCAAATCCACTTCTACATAACCTTTCCTTACACTCGCCCAACTCTCTTATTCTCTCCTTCAGTCTATGTCTCACATTTGCTTTACTACTTTTTTTTTTTTTAAAGGGGAGTCAGGTTTTAATTCAAGACACATGCTTTACTACTTTTTAGGAGTGTGTTCTCATTGTGTCCAGAAGGTCTCTTCAATTTGTTTGCATTCCCCTTAAGACTATATCTTTGCTCTTTCAATCTTGATCCTGCCCAGAACCGTTGAACACACTCAGCTTTAATAAATGTATACAGCTACAAAGGAAGAAAAAATGCTGGAAACTATCTGAAGCAACTGTGTGATGTAGGTATATTTCTCTCACCAACCCCATAAACCTGGATAACTCCTATTACTTGTGGGACTTGCTTGATACTAAAAAAATGAATCTTGTATAAAATTTATTATTATTATACCTAGCACTAATTGAATGCCTACAACATGCCAAGAGGTTTTACATAAATTATCTATAATCTGTAAGCAAGCCCTTTGTTATTCCTATTTTAGAGGTAAGGAAATCAGCCTCATACATTTAAGTAACTTCATACATTCACTCATACAATATTTACCAAGGTACCCTCCCTATGCCAGGCACTGGACTGTTTAAGCTATGGAATTAGTAAGTGGAAGAGCCAGGATTTGAACCTGGGTCTCTGACTCTGTGGTTGAGTCATTTCAGTGAAGGAATCAGGTACTATAAGGATAAAACTCTCAGTAAAGAATGCAATTTAGATATCAGCTTGTGCTTATGAAAAATACCCTGGTCCCCCAAATTTATTCAGATGAACCTTCAATAAGAGTAACTAAGACTGCTTTGTTTAGATGACCACTATAGTTTCAAACATGATTAAATTTAATTATTACATTAAACAGCTAAGGACATTAAATAATTTCTTTTTTAAATTTTCTTAAAATCACAGGACAGAGACTGTACATTGAAAATGGAAACCTAAATCCTAGTACACAGTGAAACAGGTAAAGAATACTTGTCTGCTTATGTAATAGAACAGAAATTATGTGAAAATGATTAAATGACATATATGGTTCCTTCATGATTATATTTGTCGATTAAATTACATTTACTTAATAAACTGCTTTCAAAATTTTGGAGGCAGGAGTTGTGTTATGGTGCCGATGATATTTTTCATAGTCTATATTGATGAAGAAACAAAGGTCAGAATTTTAACTGAATACAGGAAAAGGAGGAAACTACTAAAGGAAGATGTGAATGATTTTTTCTGCCAGAAGGCAGGACAAACCCTGAGCTCATGGTGAGGAGGAGCTGGGGTGACAGCGGGAAGGGACGGTGAGGTTGTGGTAGTGTAGGCTGCGGCTGCCCTTACATCATCTGCCACCAGCCCAGGTCTTGGCAAGTATGGCTGCATGAAGTGAGGGAAATTTGCTGTGGAAGGCCACCCTGAGGGCCAGAGAGAGTTACTACCTCAGGTAACTCTGGGCAGTCCCATTGGACATGGACAGGGGAAAAAGCAAAGCAGCTAGGACAAGCAAAGAAATCCCTGAATGTCACCATCTCTCAAGCAACACCTTCCCGCTATCTACCGCTGGGACAGTTCCAGCTTCCCAGCTATTTCCAGCTCAGGCACCCTGAAGGGAAGCCTATTCATGGATACTTCTTCAGCCACTCATCACAGCTGCTTGAAGTCCACTTGCAGAACCCTGTGATCAACCACTGCCTGCAGAAATGAACTCTATCCAGATGTTATCAGACAGGAGCCTTTAGCAATAGCTAAGGAAATCCCTAGCAATTACCAGTAGTGATCAATCTAGACCTGAATTTTAAAATGTGAGTACATAAGCATCACTTGGCAATGGGAAAACCAGTAGCATGACAGTCACCAAGCTATACAAGCAGAAAAGCTAATTCCACATTCCCTACTCCTCCTTCTAAAAGGAGAGTTAACCCAGAAAACCAAACATAAAAAATTAGAACATTACAAATATATCATTAGAGATTTGAGAGGATAACACATCCTTAAAATAACAACAGTCTTTACTGAAAAAGGAAAAACAGGAAAATAAGAAAGATCCTAGAAATTTAAGATGATTGAAGAAATATATTTTAAAAACAAAAGAAGAGCTGAGTATTACAATGAACATGGCTAAAAGGCAAATTAGTGATCTAGAAGGACTCTTCCCTACAGGGCAGGCAAAGACATAAAAAGTTGTGAGCATGAAGTTAAGAGATATGAAAGACAGATCCAGGAGACTGTATATCTATCTTAAGAATTCAAAGGAAAAAATCCTAATGATGAAAGAAATAATATAAGAAAAGTTCCATTAAAGAAAGATATGAAACTTTAGGATATTAAGGTTTATGAACTGCCAAATAGAAATACTGAAAGAAGACATACATGTAAACATATCTTGGTGAAATTTCCAAAGTCTAAGAACAAAGGAACAATTCTACAATCTTTTCTGGTGGGCAGAAAAAAAAAAAAAGCCACCAACAGGCAATGGAGCTGTCAATAAAGTGAGAAGAATCAGATTTCTCATCTTTAACACCAAATGGTTTTTAAAAAAAAAGGAGGGGGCTTAGTGTCCTCAGAGTTGAGAGGGAAAAAGACTGTAAATGAAGAAATTTATTACCTACCTAAAACAGCACTTGAATGCTAGGGCAAGATAAAGATCTTTTCAATCATGAAAGAAGTAGCAATCAACTATCCACCCTATCTTTAAAAAAATTAGTTACAGATATTTGCCAGCAAAATGAAAAATGGATTGAACAAAGGAGTAGAGGGTATAAGACATAGTGAGGAGCAAAAATTTATTTTTAACATTCAGTAGTGTGGCAATAAAGCTGAATAAATTGTTAAGAAAGGGCTGTATATTGTATGTAAAATATATCTCATTGAAGATTTGAAAAAAAAAAGAATTGTGAAATAGATAAAGCATAAAGGAATAAAATCTTGAACCAAAAATCCAACACCTGCAATCTATCTAGCAAAAGTTGCAACAGGTTAACAAAAGAAATAAGAACCAAGAAAGAAAGCACGATGTACAGAAAACTTAAAATAATGCAGGAGGACTTCCGCTAAGGACTAGGATGAAGTTGCTGGTATTATGCTCTTCTTCCTGCTGAGACTCAACCTTGATAAAATTCACTGGAATACAACCATAGGAACCAGAACACGAGAAGTAAAAATTCCAGAAGGAAGGGAAATGCATAGAAGTGATTACTGCTCTGGTCGCCATGTTTTGTCTCTTAGGGCATTTGCTGAGTTGCAGTGCAGGACATAGAACCCAAATAGAAAGCAGCAGCCTGAAGTCTACAGCATCTCAGTGGAATAGGTGCATGAATACTCAAGCACAGGGCTACCCATCAGCCAGCACTTAAGAGACTGAGATCCTGGAGGAAGGACACCACAGAAAAAGGAGTCAACATTCTGCATATAATTTTCCTTTCAGAAATTGCTGATCCTAAGCCACAGATGGAGGAATGATATAGAGAAACCAAGCAGAAAAAAATCACCAAGAGGCAACTGTATGGCACTGAGGAGTCAAAAATAGTAATTCAGGTGGGGCCTTCCAAAGAGGAGAGAGGACTTGGATAATCTAGCTTTCATTTGAAATCCAGGAAGGGCTTGACTGTAGGAGTTACAGAAACTAGAAATAGATTATTAGTCTTGACTGCATTAAAGTGATCTGCCCACCTTACATGCTGGCTAACAGAAATTTAAATCTTTTCTTGAGGAAGATAACATCTTCAAAAGTTTTCATACACAATGGTCAGCATTCAATAACAAGTTAACAGGCATACCATAAAACAAGACCAAATGAATGAAAACGAAGAGAAAGATCAGGCAATACAAATAGGCCTACAGATAACATGGATTATTCAAGTTCTCAGACGCAAACTTCAAAATAATTTAAATATGTTAAAGAAAACAATGAAAAGATAGAGAATTTTACTAGAGCACTGGAATCTATTAACAAAATAGAAATTCTAGAATTCTTTCCTTTTTCTCTTCTTCCTTTTTCTGCCTCAACTATGCACTTTTAAAGTTGTTGGTAAGGCAGGGCGAGGTAGACATTTATACCACAGTATGTGTGTATTGAGGGAGACACGATGACCTCATGTAAGGGTATGGAAAGCATCTGTATAGTAGAACTGTCCAGCGAGATGTGCTGGAACTTCACTATAGTGAGAGTTATCTGTCAGTATGGGAGAAATGTGGCAAGCAGTTACAGGGTTTGAGTCAAAAGAGAAAAGTATTCCATGGAGGAGCAGCCTGGTATGTGGTGCCATAATCTGGGCAGGTTAAGAAGGGCATCCATGTACCAGGGGGAGGCATGTGGAGAGGCCTTGTGTGAAAAGTCAGGGCCTGACTGGGATGAGTAGGTCTTCCATGCATGGGGGTGACCTGGCATGAGGTGTCATAGCCTAAGCAGCATGAAGAAGGCTTTCATGTAGGAGGGTGCCCTACAATGAAATATCAAAGTTTGAATGGAGTAAGGAAGGTGTCTCTGGTTGGGACGATGGCCCAGTACAGGGCATTATAGGTTAAGCAAATAAGGATGGCATCTGTGTGTATGTGGGAAGCAGAGCACAGTTGGGTGTTGGAGTCTAAATAGGCAAGGAAAATCAAAGAAAGACTGAGGAACAGGAGTTAACTAAATGCAATACATGATTCTGAATTAGATCCTTTTCCAATAAAAGACACTGTTGGGGCAATTGGCAAAACTTCCATAGGAATAGACATTTAGAGGGAAAGAATACATCAATGTTAATTTCCTAATTTTGATGATTATATTATGATTATGCAGGAAAATGTTCTTACTTGTAGAAAAATCACAGAAAATCACTTGCAGTGATGCTGCATCAGGTTGGCAACTTAATTTCAAAATTGGTTGAGAAAAAAGTTCTCTGTAATACACTTCCAACTTTTTGGAGTTTAAGATTGTTTCAAACTTTAAAAACTATTAAAAAGACAATAATGAATTCAGAATTCAATAGATGGCCTTGGACATCCTTGAATAGATGGCGTAACAAGCAAGTGAAACATATGTAACATAATAGATGATTAGTGAACTGAAAGGTCAATAGAAAACAATCAAATTGAAGCAGAGAGAGAAAAGAATGTAGAAAATAGAGAAAATAGCAAAACAGACATATGGGACATAGTGAAATGTCTAATGTATTTGTAATTAAGAGTCGCAGAAAGAGAAGAGAGAATGGGGAAGAGGCAATATTTTTAAAATGGTGGGTGGAGAATTTTCCAAAATAAAATACCTCAGTCTAGAGATTCCAGAAGCTTTCCTAACCAAGCAAAAGAAATACAAGAAAACTAAATGTAGGCACATAGAATAACAATGCTGACAACCTAAGTCAAAGAGAAATTTTTCTTTTTCTTTTCTCTCTCTCTCTTTCTTTTTTTAAGAGACAGGGTCTCACTCTGTCAGCTAGGCTGGAGTGCTGTGGTGCTATCACAACTCATTACAGCCTCATGCTCCTGAGTTCAAGAGATCTTTCTGCCTCAGCTTCCTGAGTAGCTAGGACTGCCAGAATGCACCACAATGCCTGGCTAATTTTTAATTTTTTTGTAGTGACAGGGGTCTCACTATGTTGCCCAGGCTAGTCACGAATTCTGGCTTCAAGTGATCTGCCTGCCTCAGCCTCCCAAAATGCTGATATTACAGGTGTGATCCACTGTGCCCAGTCTTTTTTTTTTTTTTTCTTTTTCAATTCCCCACATAATACCAACATAAAAGGAAATTTTATTTTTTTTGAATTTATGTTTTGAGATGGAGTCTCTCTTTGTTGCCCAGGCTAGAGTGCAGTGGCATGATCTCTGCTCACCGCAACCTCCGCCTCCTGGGTTTAAGTGATTCTTCTGCCTCAGCCTCTCGAGTGGCTGGGATTACAGGCACACACTACCATGCCTGGCTAATTTTTGTATTTCTATTAGAGATGGGATTTCTCCATGCTGGGCAGGCTGGTCTGAAACTCCTGACCCCAGGTGATCCACCCGCCTTAGCCCCCCAAAGTGCTGGGATTACAGGTGTGAGCCACTGCGCTTGGCCCAACATAAGAGAAATTTTAAAAAGAAACTGGAAAGAAAGGACAAATTACCTTACATTGCACAGCATCAGACTGACTGATTTTTCAACTGAAACGATGGAAGCCAGAAAACAGATGATATCTTTAGTATGCTAAAATACAATTACTACAAGTCTAAAATTTATACTAAGCAAAGCATCCTTCAAAAGTAAAGGTAAAATGCAGCTGCAGTCACACAAAATAATGAGCAAATTCGTTGTCAGCAGTCCAGTGTTAAAAAAAATAAAGGCAGGTGTTCAGGCAAAAGGAAATGATATAAGATGACAGCAAGTTAATGGAGAAAAGAATGCAGGATACTGGAAAGTATGAATATGTAGGTGACTCTCAATGAATACAGCTGTTTAAAACAATACTAGTGATATTTTATGGAGTTTAAAATATATGTAGAATTAATATTATAATAACACAAATGAGGCTATCTGAATCTAGTTTTGAAAAGTTCTTGCATTGTCCAAAAATGATGAAAACATGAAATCAGACTTTAATAATGCAAAAATACACGTTTACAACTGTATAGTAATACTACAAGAATAATAAAAGAATGTATCATGCCTGTAATCCCAGCACTTTGGGAGGCTGAGGTGGGCGGATCACGAAGTCAAGAGATCAAGACCAGCCTGACCAACATGGTGAAACCCCCGTCTCTACTAAAAATAACAAAAATTAGCTGGGCGTGGTGGCACGCATCTGTAATCCCAGCGACTTGGGAGGCTATGGCAGGAGAATTGCTTGAACCCAGGAGGGGGAGGTTGCAGTGAGCCAAGATCTCACCACTGCACTCCAGCCTGGGCGACAGAGCGAGACTCTGTCTCAAAAAAAAAAAAAAAAAAAAAAAAAAAAAAAAAAAAAGTAAAACATAAAAAAAAACAGAGGAGGAAAATGAGATTAAAAAAAAAAAAAAGACTTGCTTAATCAAAAACAAGCCATAAAGAATAGATGGGACCAAAAAAAATGTAAGATGATAGCTCTAAACATGAATGTATCCATTATTATAGATATTCCAATTAAAAGATAAATGTTGCCAGGCTGGGTAAATGAGCAATACTCAGCTATATTCTCCTGGCAGAAAAATACACCTTACATATAAGAACAAATAGAACATAAAGACTGAAAGCAAAAGGATGAAAAAAGTATACCATAGGAACAATAAGCAAATGAAAGCTGGTATACCTATATACTAACAGACAAAACAGATTAAGGCAAGGAGTATTACTAGAAATAAAGAGGGAGGTTTTAAAACTCAACAGGAAGGTATATACAACAATCCTCGATATTTGTATGGATCTGATAATGAGGCCTCAAAATATAGAAAGCAAACATTCAAAGAATTAAAAAGAGAAATAGGCAAGTCTATGACTAAGAGATTTTAACACATCTTTTCCCACAACTGACAAAACAGGGAGCAAAAAAATGATATAGATATAGATGTGAACAATGCAAATATCAAAGTAGACTAAATTGATACATAGAGAACAACACACACAACTGCAGAATATATATTCTTCAAGCGTATATGTCACTTTTACCAAAATAGAAATGCTGGGACCTAAAGCAAGTCTCAACATTTCAAAGAATTAAATAATTCAGAATATAGTCTCTAATATCAGTAGAATAAAATGGAAATCAATTACAAGAAGATAATTTGATAATTAAGCAATTATATACTTCTAGGTAATAAATATATTTTTAAATTTAATATATATGTATGTATTGTGTGTGTGTGTGTGTGTGTGTATATAAAATAAATCTTTCTGGTGAAAGAAAAAAAAAAACAATGAGAATTAGAAAATATTTCCAACTGGATGATAATGACAATACATCTCCAAGTTGTGGGATGAAGTTACTTGCTTAAAGAGAAAATAATAGCATTTAGTGCAGACTACAAAAGAAGAAAAGTTGAGTATCGACTATGCCAAGAAATTTATAAGAACAATAAATCTACCCAAAAAAAGTAGAAGGAAGAAAACACCACAATTAAGAACATAAATCAATAAAATGGGAAATAAATTTATAATAAAAAGTAATGTAAGAGATGGATGTGAAAAGACTAATAAACTAGCAAGAAAAAGAGAGAAGGCACCAATTATTATACCAGAAATAAAAAGCATGTTATCACTATAGATCCTACAAATAGTAAAAAGACAATAAAAAGATGTTATGAACAACTTGATATCAATCAATTTGAAAATTTAGGTAAAATGGACAAATACCTAGAAAAGCCACAACTCACCAAAACTAAATAAGAAACACAAAGTTTGAATAGTCTTATACCCATTAAAGAAAAGGAGGCCAGGTGCGGTGGCTCACGCCTGGAATCCTGACAGTTTGAGAGGCCAAGGTGGGTGGATCACGGATCACTTGAGCTCAGGAGTTTGAGACCAGTGTGGGTGACATGGCGAAACTCCATCTCTACAAAAAACACAAAAAAATTAGCCAAGTGTGGTGGTGTGTGTCTCTGGTCTCAGCTACTCAGAAGGCTGAGGTGGGAGGATGGCTTGAGCCTGGGAGGCTGAGGTTATAGTGAACCAAGATTGCACCACTGTACTCCAGCCTCAGTGACAAAGTCTGACCCTGTTTAAAAAAAAAAAAAAGTACAATAAAGAATAACAAAGTAAAACTTCAGGTTCAGATGGATTTCACCAGTAAATTCTTCCAACTGCCAAATTCTGCTAGTGAATAGAAACAGAGGGAACAGAGTGTTCTGCCTGCTTCCGGATGAGCGAGAAGACTTATGCTCTGGTTCTCGGACTTTCCCAGCAGCATGGCCCCCAAATGCCAGTCTCCACTCCCACCTCAAAAGAAACCAAGACCACCTCCTGCTCTGGGACTAGAGGAGACATCGGCCTCTGCAGGCTTGCTGAAAAAGGGAGAAAAAGAACAGAAAGAAGCAATTGAACACATTGATGAAGTACAAAATGAAACAGACAGACTTCAATGAACAAGCCAGTGAGGAGATTTTGAAAGTAGAATGGAAATATAACAAACTCCGCCAACCATTTTTTCAGAAGAGGTCAGAATTGATCACCAAAATCCCAAATTTTGGGGTAACATTTGTCAACCATCCACAAGTGTCTGCACTGCTTGGGGAGGAGGACGAAGAGGTACTGCATTACTTGACTAGAGTTGAAGTGACAAAATTTGAAGATATTAAATGAGGTTACAGAATATATTTTTATTTTGATGAAGATCCTTACTTTGAAAATAAAGTTCTCTCCAAAGAATTTCATCTGAATGAGAGTGGTGATCCACCTTCAAAGTCCACCGAAATCAAATGGAAATCTGGAAAGGATGTGACGAAATGTTCAAGTCAAACGCAGAATAAAGCCAGCAGGAAGAGGCAGCATGAGGAACCAGAGAGCTTCTTTACCTGGTTTACTGACCATTCTGATGCAGGTGCTGATGAGTTAGGAGAGGTCACCGAAGATGATATTTGGCCAAACCCATTATAATACTACTTGGTTCTCAATATGGATGATGAAGAAGAAGGAGAGGAAGATGATGGTGATGAAGAGGAGGAAGGATTAGAAGATAATGATGAAGAGGGGGATGACGATGAAGGTGAAGAAGATGAAGATGATGATGAAGGGCAGGAAGGAATGGAGGATGAAGAAGATGACTAATAGAACACTGATGGATTCCAACCTTCCTTTTTTTAAATTTTCTCCAGTCCCTGGGAGCATGTTGCAGTCTTTTTTTTTACCCTCTTGTGCTCAGTCACCCTGTTTTTGAGGTCTCTTTTCTCTACACCATGGTTCTCAACTTATTTTGGGGGAAATACTTGAGCAGAATACAATGGGAAAAGAGTCTCTGCCCCTTTCTGTTTGAAATTCATTTTTATCCCTTCCTTTCTGAACAAAAACTGTATGGAATCAACACCACCAAGCTCTGTGGGAAAAAAGAAAACCCTGCTCCCTTCGCTCTGTTGGAAGCTGGAGGGTGCTAGGCCCCTGTGTAGTAGTGCATAGAATTCTAGCTTTTTTCCTCCTTTCTCTGTATATTGGGCTCAGAGAGTGCACTGTGTCTCTAGGTGAATAAGGACAGTTAGCATTTACCAACATGTATCTGTCTACTTTCCTTTGTTTAAAAAAAGAAAAAAAAACTTAAAAAAAATGGGGTTATAGAAGGTCAGCAAAGGGTGGGTTTGAGATGTTTGGGTGGTTTAAGTGGGCATTTTGACAACATGGCTTCTCCTTTGGCATGTTTGTGACATTTGACAGACAACCTTGCATTTTAAGATGACATTTTTAAAATAAATTATCTCCTCATGATGACTTGAGCCCTGCCACTCAATGGGAGAATCAGCAGAACCTGCAGGATCTTATTTGGAATTGACATTCTCTATTATAGTTTTGTTCCTGTTTATTTTTAAATTTTCTTTTTGTTTCACTGGAAAGGAAAGATTCTGCTCAGTTTTAAACGTTAAAAGTGTACAAGTTGCTTTGTTACAATAAAACTAAATGTGTACACACACAAAAAAAAAAAAAAAAGAAAAAGAGAGGGAACACTCAATTCTTTTATAGGGCAGTATAACTTTTCTATAAAAACAAGGCAAGAACAATACAATAAAATAAAACTATATGTTAACTGAGTTCATAAACACAAACACAAACATCTTCAACACACTATGAGAAAACAGAATCCCTACCTCACATCATAAACAAAAAAACAATTCCAAATGGATCATGACTTAAATATAAATGGTAAAACAATAAAGGAATGACGGAAACATAAGAGATCAGCTTTATGACCATGGGGTAATCACACATTTTTAAATAGGACATCAAAATCACTACCCCTAAAGTAAATGATTGATCAAAATCACTACTCCAAAAGTAAAAGGTTTATAAATTGATTTCCACTAAAATGAAAAACAGACATTTATCACAATGCAGCATTGAGATGAAAAGGCAAGCCACACAGACACAGAAGATGTTGCAGTATATTTATCTGAAAAATCATTTAGAAGGACAAACCCCCATGACACATTTACCTATGTAACAAACCTGCCCATGTACCCCCAAACTTAAAAGTTTTTTAAAAAGGAAAAAAATCATTTAGAAGGGAGATAGTCCAATTAAAAATGGACAAAACTTGAATGGGCCCTGAATTGAAATATTAATATTCTAGGAAACATAAATTAAAATATGCTCACTAAAATGTCTAAAATGAAAAACAAAATCTGGAAATATCAAGTCATAGTGAAGATATGGAGCAACAGGAACACTCTTACTAAGCTGGTACAGGTGTCGATTTGTGCAACCACTTTGGATACTAATAGACAGTATCTACTAAAGTTGAACACACACACCAGTTCTATGACTCAGTAATTTTATACCTATATACCCAACAGAAACATGTACATATGTGTGCCAAAGGCATGAATGTATGACTGTTCATAAAAGCGTAATAGAATAACAAATAATAAATGGCCCCAAACTGGAAATATACCTATGACCCCATAAACAACAGTATGCATATAAAATTATAAAATATCTATAAAATAAATTATTATACAATAGTGACAAGGAGTGGAGTACTGGAGTGAACTGTATGCAATAACATGGAAGAATCTCACAATCATAATATTATGCAAAAGAAGCCAGGCACGGAAGAGTATATTGAAAGGGTCCATTTATGTAATTAAAAAACAGATGAAATGACTCTATGGTGAAGTCAGAGGTTACCTTAGGGAGGTAAGGGAGGACACATGAGGAAAGCTTCTGGGGTTCAGTTAATGTTCTATGTCTCCCTCCAAGTGGTGGTTACAGCAATATATTAGCTTCGTAAAAATTAAGCTATACACTAATGATTTGTTCACTTTTCTATCTGTATAATTCAATCAGAAAATATTCAAAAATCCTTAAAAATCCTTTAAAAATGTATATGCAAATCTAATAAATGAAGAGTTATACCATGAACCTAAACAGGAAGACTCAATATTATAAATTATTTAATTTCTGCAAGGAATCTTTAATTAAATGTAATTCTAATTAAAAACCCCCTTTTTTTCTTGTTACTTGTTAGGATGTTTCTAAAGTTTAAGAAAGTAAATGTGTAAGAAAAGGAAGGCAATTTCGAAAATAATTAGGAGGCCTTGCCCTGAAAAAAAAATGTACCATAACACCACTATAATTTAAATTGTAAATTTCTATTTGTAAGTTAGTATTTGTAAGAAACAAATAGTTGCCACAGAAGAGAATCCAGAAAAGGTCTGCAAATATGTAAATGAGGGTATAATAAATACTCTAATTCAAATTGTTGGGAAAAGATGGACTCTTCAATAAACGGTATAATTGGTTGAGTTGGAAAAGCAAAATGAAAGCAAATTTAGACACCTGTTTCATACCACACACAAAATCCACGTATCTAAATGGCTCTTTTTTTTTAAGGAAAAAAAAAAAAGCTGTTTCCTTAAAGAAGACAGATTTTCTCAGCCTTTCTCAGAACAACACAACCCACAAGGTATAAAATATAGATGATCAGATGTCAAAAAATTTTGAAAATTCTGCACTGAACTAATTTTAAAAGACAAGAAACATAACTGGAGAAAACACTTATAAAACATAAACCAAGGGCATATGGAAAGCTCCTACAAACCAACAGGAAAAAAAGAACTCGCTAGATAAAGGGCTTGGGATATGACAGGCAATTATTCACAGAACAAATACAAATAACAAAAAGCAATAGTAATAGGCATTATAATTAAAATGAGATATATTTCATTTGCCAGATTAGCAAAAATACAAAAAGGTCCATATCTCAATGTTGGCCAGGTTGCTGCGAGCTCACACTCTCAGCTAACACTGGATGACATCTACATCAATACAACTTTTTGGTGGGCAATTTTGGCTAAAGGCAGAAATATACAAGTATGCAAAGATAAATGTATGAAGATGTTCCCCAAAACCCATTAGCAGATGAGTGATTAAATAATTGGGTGTGTATATATATATATATATATATATATATATATATATATATTTATATTTATATATATGTATATGTATATATGTTTACATGCAATTATTAAAAATTGTGTTAGCCTTCTACATGCTAACATGAAAACCGTTCCGCAATATATTTACTAAAAAAAATTCAGGCCGGGCGCGGTGGCTCACGCCTGTAATCCCAGCACTTTGGGAGGCCGAGGCAGGTGGATCACAAGGTCAAGAGATCGAGACCATCCTGGTCAATGGTGAATCCCCGTCTCTACTAAAACTACAAAACATTAGCTGGGCATGGTGGCGCGTGCCTGTAATCCCAGCTACTCAGGAGGCTGAGGCAGGAGAATTGCCTGAACCCGGGAGGCGGAGGTTGCGGTGAGCCGAGATCGCGCCATTGCACTCCAGCCTGGGTAACAAGAGTGAAACTCTGTCTCAAAAAAAAAAAAAAAAAAAAAAAAAAAAAAAAAAAAATTCAGTCTAGAACAATATCCATAGCAAGATTCCATTTTTATAAGAAAAATAAAATTTAAATGATCTGTTTATAATTATGTAAAAAAAAAATTGGAAGGAGACACATCACATTGGTTAGTGATTAGCCCCATGGGACTTTAAGTTTTGCAGTATGAACATACTATATTTTCAAGCTATAAAATAGGACTTTAAAAATGTAAATATAGGAAAAATAAGTAAAATGTTTTTTATTTAGCACAAGAACTCCTCTTTTAGAAATGTATCCTAAGGATTTAATCAGAGAAGTATATAAAAAATGTATGCTCAAGGATGTTAAGGAAAATTGATGAAAGCAAAAAACTGGAAACAAATCCAACAGCATTATAAAATAGATTTTGGCACATCTGCGCAATGGAAAAATATGAAGTTGCATAACAATCTACTTTCAAAGGCTAAAGATCTTTTACAAATGTACAAAATGGTAAATACAATTAGATTACAGTTTTTGAAGTATATTTTTGTAAGGAAAAAGTCCAAAATTAAACATCAAAATGCTAAACATTCCTATCTATAGGTAATTTGAGTCCTGTGATTTTTAGTTCCTATTTGGTAGTTATTAGTATTTACCAATTACCAATAAATGTCTACTGCCTTATTTGTTAATAAAAACTGCCTTAGCATTTTTAAAGCATTATAAGTCTTAACAAAGCAAATGGTGGTTTTACTTCTATTTTTTATTTGTATTTCTTTGAGACAGGCTTTCGCTCTGTTTCCCAGGTTGGAGTAGAGTGGCGTTATAGTGGCTTGCTGCGTCCCCCATCTCCTGGGCTCAAATGATCCTCTTGCCTCAGCCCCTCTTAGCAGCTGGGCCTGCTAATTAAAAAAGTTTTTTTTAACTTTTTTGTAGAAATGAGTTCTCACTATGCTGCCTAAGCTGGTCTCCAACTGCTGGGCTCAAGCAATCCTCCTGCGTTGGCCTCCCAAAGTGCTGGGACTGCAGGCATGAGACACCACACCTGGCTTTCCCTTTTTGTATAAGATGGTTCAGTCTAAAAATGTTTGCCATCAAATTCAGTGTTTGCTTTTAAAATTATCTTTTGAGATGATGTATCACCAACATTAAGCACTTTATATATATTAGCGTTTTAGTCACATGGAATCCTCTTCAAAAAGATGAGTATGAATAAACTGAAAATAAATCAGACTTTGAAAAAGGAAAAAACATTATTTGTAGTTATTACTCAACTTGAATTCTAATATTCTTTCCCTAGCAAGGAAATAAAATTTGTCATATTTTAACTGTAAAACTTGCAAGCACAGTTAACGATGAGTTCCTTAAGTACTATGAAAATATAAAGGTGTAACCACCTGTAATTTTATATAATCTATCATCATACAAAAATACAGTCACTGTTTGTATCTGGAATATTCAACTGTGAGTAAAGACTGGTGGTATATTCAGCCATGAAAGAAAAACATTTGCACTTCTACAAAGTAATTTTGTATGAGATGTTGTATTTTCAGACGTTTTAACGTGCTTTTCCATTATTAAATGATTTTAGTAACACAAAAAAGATGTGTGAAGTTAACCCACTTAATTTTGAACAGCCATTCCTATTTGGCTCAAAGAACACTGTCATATGTGCTTAAGGTAAAATGATATATGGAGAATTCTGACTAAAGTGATTCTCCTAAAAATAAGGAAGTTTAGAACATGACATCTCCTTGGTATAATTTAAAAACATTTTTAAAAATATATTTTATTTTTATTTTTTGAGAAGGACTCTTGCTGTCTCCCGGGCTGGAGTACAACGGTAGTAAATCTCAGCTCACTGCAACCTCCACCTCCTGGGTTCAAGCGATTCTCCTGCCTTGGCCTCCTGAGTAGCTGGGATTACAGGCGCATGCCACTATGCTTGGCAAATTTTTGTTATTTTTACTGGAGATGGGTTTCACCATGTTGGTCAGGCTGGTCTCAAACTCCTGACCTCGTGATCCACCTGCCTCGGCCTCCGAAAGTGCTGGGATTACAGGTGTGAGTCACTGCACCCGGCCACTTATTTTTAAAAACAGAAACAGAGGCTTGCTTTGTTGCCCAGGCTGGTCTCAAACTCCTGGCTTCAAGTGATCCTCCTGCCTTGGCCTCCCAGAGTGCTGGGATTACAGGCTTGAACCACTGTGCCTGGCCACTTATTTTTAAAAATAGAAATAGTCTTGTTTTGTTGCCTAGGCTGGCCTCAAACTCCTAGCTTCAAGCAATCCTCCTACCTTGGCCTCCCAAAGTGCTGGAATTACAGGCATAAGCCACTGTGCCCGGCCTCAGCTTAGTATAATTTTGCACCTATTTAAGAAGTGTCTGACAAGGGGATTACTAGAAGTAAAGAAAAGTGGACAACAGAGCTCCACACACACAGACAAGTGAGTTCATTGTTTGCAGCGGGGCTTTCTTTTCCATTAACAGGATTTTCAGGCTTGGGGCTCCAGGAAGCCTATGATTAATTCAACTGCAGATCCTTTACTAAAGGATTGTTGCTGCCCTATGGTCTGTGTCGGAACAGTCACATGTGCAATGCTTCCCCTTCCAGGGCTTCCCCCTCCTCAGTGGTTAGAAACACTGCACACGGGCTGCCTGGCTCAATCTGCATTGACTGTATATCCTGAGGCCAGCGCACAGTGTCCAAGTCAACAAAATGTTTTTCAAAATGTGGTTTAACTTGGTTTGTTGTAGCTACAAAAATCAGCCAGCTTTGCAGAAAACAATGTATTAAATGAATGAAGACTGGTCATCATGCCTAAATACAGACAAAACACTGTGACTCAAGCATGCTCCCATTATAGAGACACTGTTGACACTCATTAGCTGACTTTATTGGATTGCTTTTCTCATTTCCATACGTTTTAGGCTGTACCAACAAATATAAAAAACAATAGAAAATTACACTACATTAGAGGCAAACATTATACACGCAATGGAATAAACTAGACACAAAACTAGATTTTTATTTAGAGCACAAGTACGTAGACAAATATGAAGCAAAAACAGTGAGCTGACAAAAATGAGAACATCTTAGTGTAAAAAATCAGTGAGCAGCAAAATAAAGATGAAATCAAAAGAGTACTCTTAACGAAAAAGTTATTATTACAAATACTGACGGGCAGCAGATTATTTGACCAAAAACATCAGTCACATACTTGACACAGTATCAGGAATTTCTATTTCAATTCACCTTTCTCTTCTTTCTCTCACAAATTATAATTGTAGCAGCTTTTAAAAAGTTTTTAAATAGGGTTTGAGTGAAACAGGCATGCGTGCTTTTTTCACGTAAATCAGTTAAAAGCCAAGTGGCCACAAAATGTATATAAAAATAACAATCTGTAAAATTTGGGGAAAAGTAAATGCATCCTCAAAGAACAGTACTCTATTTTTTTCATATAGCAGAGTTAATCTGTTGAAACAGTTTTCTCTAAGTATTACTTGTGGTTATTGTATTTCTACACAGATGTCTGGTCTTAAATTGTAGTGACTAAATTGATAAATCTTCTTATTCCCAGTTAACTTCTAAGGGATAGAGTAAAAGAAACCTTAAACACATTCTTAAGATTTATAAGAATGGAAGACCTTATTGAATACTGCATTCGTTCTCAGCCATGAAAGTTCTTCATTTTAATACATAGTAAGTCTGTTGAATCTAAAACACTTCCAATCATTTTCCCACCAGGTTTCAGGCATATGGGTTTGGAGTTACATTTGCGGACTACGACATAAAAGGTACAAACTATTACTGACCATGGGGCTAATCTAGGAAATCTACATCTAACTTTGGCAGTGAAAACATTTAAAATTGTGGGAGAAATTGGAAACTCTATAAATTAGAAACCTAATAAATATATATGTATTTGATTTAAAAACTGCCCTAGGCAAAAAGGCCTCAGGACAGAAATACAAAATGTACGTAAGACCCAAAGGTGGGAAATAAATCCAAGAGCAGGATTCAAATAAATGTGCCCATTGCTAAATTGTTAATCATCAGGATATATCATGCCATAATCTTTGGTGTCCAAAATATAAAAGGAATTCTTGGTACAAAGGCTCTGCCTGAAAACCACTGATGTAGGGATCAAGAAATACTTTTGTGTGACTCTGGAGGCCACTGGACAAAGGCAGAACTTCTTTAGACCACACATAATTAAATTTTTATTGCTTTATCACCTCATAGAGGGGCAAATGTCTAAAGCATATTCTAGAGAAATAGCTCACAGCTAAAATCTGCCTTTGTTTTCCTTTAAGCAGAGGTGGTGGGGGCCTTGATGAATTAGTTTCAATAGCCTTAGAATTAAATCAGCAATTTCAGCAGCAATGTGTCCAAATACAGCATTGGCTGTTGCGACATATCTGACAGTCACACACAAAGTTTCTATATAATTCAGGAGATTACCCCTTTATTAAAGGAATCTTGTAATTATAAGCCCATTAAACTGACAGAAGGAAACCCTGCACCAAGTGAGGAGTTCTGGCAAGTTGGTGTTAAAAGGCTCTTCAGGAGGCAGCCTTCCTAACACTTTATGACAGTTTCCCCCACTCATTTTAAGAGTATAAATAAAAGTATAGTGGTATTTCCCCCATATTACATCTTAACAACATGTGGTAATCTGTTGAAACAATTTTCTCTTTACTTTCAGTTTGTTTGGAATTGCTGAGGCAAGATGGAAACATCAGGTACCAAACTAGACAGGTGGGCATGACAAAATCCTGATGGCCATAAGGCAACGCAGTATGTTAAGTCAGTCTATGTAAATACTGTGTGTAAAAGTTAACACGTGGGAACTGTGAGGTTTCAATGGTTCTTTATAAAGAAAATAAAATTACTGAATATTCTTTTTTTTTTTGAGATTGAGCCTCACTTCCTCACCCAGGCTGGAGTGCAGTGGCGCAATCTCAGCTCACTACAACATCCACCTCCCAGGCTCAAGCGATTCTCCTGCCTCAGCTTCCTAAGTAGCTGGGATTATGGGCATGAGCCACCGCACCCAACTAATTTTTGTGTTTTTAGTAGAGACTGGGTTTCATCATGTTGGCCAGGCAGATCTTGGACTCCTGATCTCAGGTGGTCCACCTACCTCAGCCTCCCAAAGTGCTGGGATTACAGGTGTGAGCTACCATGTCTGGTCTGAGTGTGCTTATTTAATGAAATTCAAACAATAAGCCATGATAACCAACAAAAATAATGTATGCACCTCATAATCTTCTGCTATTACATTGTTCAGCCTAAAAATATCCAGATTAAGGAAAAGTCTACTGCTCTACTGTCATCCGATTGGATTTTTCTGCAAGATATTCAAATATCAGAAGAAAAAATATTTAAAATTCTAGAGGGGCGAGTACTAGAAAAATTCAGAATTCTTGCTTTCTCTTTTTGCAAATTTTTTTGCTCTCAAAGAGCTGGGAAAGTGTCAGAGAGAAGCTGACCTAGCCTGGAATTATAAATATGATGCAAAATTTTCAAGTTTGGCACCACTTTGACAACTACAGTATTTCTTTCTGTAGAGGCCACTTAGTGCTGGCTCAAAATATTAAACAATGAAGTACATAGTTACTTAAGTCACACATACAAATGTTGACTGGCACAGCCGTTTAACACAGTTTTTCAGTTTAACTACAGTAAGTGGTAGCAGCAATGGTTAACAATTCCACATCAACACCACAAACACACATATGAAAGAGCACCTATAACAACATGCAAAATCTCAACAACACCACTGAATATTACACAATGCATAGAAATGGTAATGATTTTTGGCAAGGTGTTTTTTTTTTTTTTGTAACAAATGCTTTATAAAACAAAAGTTATTTTGTTATAAATGCTATTTAAAAAGTTGTAACAATCTAATGGATTATAGATATAAAAGTTCAGTTAAAGTTAATCTGAGTGGGTAATACTAAATATGGACCTCCTACTTCATCCAATATAAATAATCAATTATAAATTAATTTCTAGTGGAAGTATACTAAGGTATTTGATTTATAAAAGAATTACAGAAAATAAATGGACATAAAAATCACTAAAATACAATATACACAATTACTGTTAGGAATCTATATTGCTGATATCTTCCTAATTCTACTTATCACAAACAAATAATGCCAAAGCATTTTCAAAGCTCTTATTGAAATGAATGTATAATGGTAAAAATGCTAATTCCAGTGTAATACCAAGACAAACATTAGAAGTCGAACATAATTCAACATTCCATAAAAAGACAAATCACACTGTACCTTTTTAAAAAACACCTAACATTTGAACTTTTTTCAACTATGATCTGGTAAATATGATTTTTAAAATAAAAATTTGTGAAATGTTTCAATATTTATGCTTGAGTTCCTTTTCAGAAGAGTAAGCAAGGTGAGAAATACAAATAATTTGCATTTAAGTTTCTACATCTACTTACTATAGGCCTCGTTCCTTAGTTACCATTTTCCCCCTTTACTATATCTAAATAAATTTACTTCAGAAGCATTCTAATTATGTTGATAGAAAATTGATCCTCTGACTGATAATATGTCCCAAAACTTTAAATATGGTTTTTAACTTTCCATAGGCTAAAAAATATTGTGGGTTGAATTCAGAACCAGCAGTATAGATGCTATGCAGCTGGATAACCAAGTGAATATCAAATTAAACAAAAATATACTTTCTTGTTCATAATCTAGAATTCACATTCTTGAAGACTGTAGTTTGTTTCTCCTCCATAATTGAAAACTAAATATAAATGGGGCAGGCTGAGAAATGTTTGTTAGAATCAAGGAACAATTACATTTACAGATTTTTCCTATTAAACTCCAAAAAGAAAAGTTGCTAAAACTAAGTTGTAACATAACACAAGGAAAAGTGAAATGTCACATTCAGAAACAGCCTATTGGAACTTGGCAGCTTGAATCTACTCCTAAGATAAATTTGTGGGTTTTAAAAACAATTAAAATCTGGAAAACAAGAAGTAGAAATACAGGGTTGTTTTTCTTCTCTAAACTCTACCTATGGACAGGAAGTCAGAGTGCCTGGTTCTAGTCCTGGCTTTAACCCTCACAAGGGAAATCTCACACTCTAACAAGGTGTGAGCACCTGGGCATGCACCTCCTTTCTCTGGGGCTATTTCCTCTTCTGTAAAAGAAGGATGGATTAGGCCAGAGCAGTGGCTCGTGCCTGTAATCCTAGCACTTTGGGAGGTGGAGGTAGGGGAATTACTTGAGTCCAGGAGTTTGAGACCAGCCTGGGCAATACAGCGAGATCCCATGTCTACAAAAATTTTTAAAAAAATTAGTCAGGCATGGTGTCGTATGAACCTGCAGTCCCAGCTACTGGAGAGGTTGAGTTGGGA
The DNA here is from genome assembly GCF_009761245.1 of Sapajus apella. NCBI lineage: Eukaryota > Metazoa > Chordata > Mammalia > Primates > Cebidae > Sapajus > Sapajus apella. The sequence continues at coordinate 18,731,353 of NW_022436986.1, read as the reverse complement.
GGATTGCTTGAGCCCAGGAGTTCAAGGCTGCAGTGAGTTGTGATTATGCTACTGCACTCCAGCCTGCACAATAAGTGAGACCCTGTCTCAAAAAATAAATAAATAAATAAAAATAAATGAAAAGGTGGATTAGATGTTTCCAATTTTATTTTCCAGCTAGCACACCTGAAGGATGCATTCTAGAGGTAACAGCAGCTCAGTCAGCCTAGTGAGTCTCAAAGAAGGAGGGAAGGGGGTAAGGAACATGAGACCTCTGGGGAATTTGTTTGAGGTTGTGTTCTCTTGGCTATTTCTATCTCCTTGCCCTCCCCACCTCCATGAGGACGTGGTGACCCCTACTCTTCACAGCACTAAAAATCACTGGGCTAGATGAGCTCCTGGGTCTGTTCCAGATCTAGCCTCTATGACAAATAATTCAACAAAGACAATGGTTTACATTAACACTCAGATCTAATTAATATTCTAATCAAACTGGGGCTCTGACCTAATTAATACTCTGGTTCTAATTCACAAAGGTCATTGTTTACATAAGAACTCAATTTAAGTGTATTAAAATGCCATCTATTAAAAAATAATATAATTTTCAAGCTTTTGCTCAGTTTTGGCAGGCCCAGTTGGTCAATTTACAAACAGGTTGCACCATGAGAAATTTTAAATGTCTCCCCTTTCTGTTTAGAAAAGTAAAGTTAGAGTTCTTGGTACTCTGTCAACATCATCTCTTCTTTTCTGTTGTTATATCACTAGAAATACACCAACTCCCAACAGGATATTTGCAATGTATTTCTTTATTCCAGTTCTATTTGATGGCAAGGAGCTCTAAAATTATCCTAGCTTCATCACTTTGCTTTATGAAAGGCTATGCACTCAATATCATCTCAGTCAGATTCAAGTGGGAAGGGAAAGCAATGTTTGAATACCACACATTAAACAAAAAACTATTGAGGATGCCCTTACCAATGTGCATTTCTTAACTGATCACTGTCTATCTGTACCATATCGTATGGTAGATGTACAGAGACATAGCTTGCATAATACAATTCTGTTTGGGAAACATTTATTAAACTGGTAGAGAACTTGCTAATTCTTCAATACTTGTAACTATTTTTTAATGAATGAACCTTTTAAAAGATATCTTGCTGCAAGAAATTATATATTCCCCTTGACTTTCCTCCCTAGGCTTAGACATTTATTTCTTCTATCATATGGGAGAGAATTTTTATTTGCAGATGCTTAGTTTTACAGCTTTATTTTGGCTACAGAAATAAGGATCAAAATATACTTTTCCTATAGATAATCAGTCAGAAGAGGGCCGATTTAGATCACAAGTGTCTGTCTCACATTAAGCAGATAGTAAAACCAGAAAAAATCTGAATAGGTTCACAGTCTACCTCTAATTCATATTTAGTATCTGGTCAATGGCAATCAATATTGGCTTATAGGCATTCCTTCTGCCTAGACCCTCCCACTTCCCTGTCTGAATTATAAAGGACTCTCTTGAAATTGGGGTTTTGGCTTTAACTGGGGTAAAAATAAGTGATAATCACTTACATATATACTTCCTTGTGCATATACACACTTGCCTCCATGACAAAGTTGGGTGTTTCTTAAAGAGTGACACACACTTCTGCTCTCTGCTGGTAACCAGGGGCAAACAAACTGCTTAATATATCATCTCAAAATAACTACAGTAATGGGGCTAAATAATGTTGTACTAACAAATGTGCTGGTGATAGCTCTGATCTCAATCAAGGTAGAGTTGAATTCATATTGATGACTTTATTACACTTGGGATTTCATCTATAATTTATAACTTCAAAGTGTCTACAGAAGCACTGTAGCACTTCTTGAACAAGCAGCTATAGCAGAAAAAGAGAGTGCTTAATGGGATCTAGATCTAATTTCGGATACGGATGCTCTTATATATTAACTGTGACATGGGCAAAACATTTGACTTCTCTGATTTCCTCAATTATAAAAGAGAAATAATAATACTTACCTAATAGGACTATTGTGAGAATTAAGTGAAACAACTTATAAAGCACTCAGTACAATGGCACATTGTCAGTGCTTAAGAGATGATAGTCACTGATAACAGCTCTACACATTCTGATGCATGTGTGCACCTACGTGAATACAATGGATAGTACTGAAATGCATTCACTTTATTGATTTTAAAACAGGCTCTAAAGAAGATTCTCCACAAAATACTCAAAGAGGCATTATGTATGGAATCTTCAGCAAACCAGCATATTCAATGAAAAAATAATGAATAAACTGCATGAGTACAAAGTTTGGAAAACTATGCAAAATAGTATTAGCATAGAATTTTTTGCTGGGCTCTCAAAAATGGAGTAACTTTTATTACAGTGTCTTTTATAAATTCTTTGAGAGCAGGAACTATTTCATGTATCTTTATACTCCTCCCAGTTTGGACCCTAGCTGCTCAATAAATATTTGTTGATGTGACTACAAATTTTCATCTCAGTAGTCATTGATTTCATGGCATCTGGAAGCAAAGCCTTATGATTTAGACAAGTAAATGCTATGAAAGTTTCCGCTAACAATAATCTAACTGAAAAACCAAAGAGATCAGATGTCTGCTAGAAGATTTTTAGACTACTCTTTTGTAGAACTGGAAGTGATTTAACATAGGGAAAATTTAACCATAGGGAAAAATAATTATAAAATAAATATCCTAAGTTGCTGATATATATTTATAAGTTATACTCAGACCAGCCCTAAATAACCATGATATCAAATGGAATCTTAGAATAAATTGTCTCGGATAAATATCCTATCTCTAACTTTTTCAAACATTATAGTTTTTTTTTTTTTTAATTGCTAGCATCTATGGTTTTCAATAGTCACTCATATGAATATGGTAGAGAGATTATGCAGCTATGTCATCCAAATGCTGACAGACTGGTTCAGTGCTTTTGCTGTAGACAGTGCAAAACTTTTAGTCATGTGAGGAACACTGGAGTTTCTTATATGACATTGCATTGATCTTAAAGTATAAGCACTGCAAATAATGGCTTTGAGCCACAGGATTGCCTGAAACGGCAGCAATGAATACCTGCAGGACTGTTGATTTTTTGCTAAAGTATATGTGCAATTTTGACATTTGCCTCTGCCACAGCATGAACATGATTTTTTTCTTAATATTCCAAATGATAAAAATGGCATCTGGCAGTATCATTTAGATAAAAATACAAAATTTAGAGGTAGTTGTAGATTTTTCATAATATAATTAACTCCAAGAGATAACACCAGCACTTTGGGAGGCCAAGGCAGGAGGATCTCTTGAAGCTAGGAGTTTGAGGCCAGCCTGGACAATACAGTGAGACCCCATCTCTACAAAAAATTAGCTGAGCATGATGGTGTGAACCTGTAGTTCCAGCTACTTGGGAGGCTGAGACAGGAGGATTTCTTGAGCCCAGGAGTTTCAGGTTACAGTGAGCTATGATTCTACCCCTGCACTCCAGCCTGGGCGACAGAGCAAGACCCCCACCCTGTCTCTAGTCAAACAAACAAACAAACAAACAAACAAACAAAAAAAGACAGATACCGTAACCTGGCTATGCTTCTACCAAGCCATTATTCAGAAAACAGTTTTCTGAAACTAAAAGTCATAATGTTCCTATTTTGGTTTGAGTTATCACAGAAAAATATAAATAAATAAAAATAATTCACATTCTCAATTTGTGTTATTCTAAATGAAAATGCAATATGATTAAGCAGGACAAAGATTTTCATTTTAGTATCTCAATAAGCACAGATAGGGAACTGACATTTTCTAGTTCTGCTTTCTCAGTGCATACTGACTACCCTTCTTCCTTAAGACAAACTTACTGTGCTGTCAGAAACATATCAAAAATTTAGAAACTATGTCAATTAAAAATTAAACGCACCATAACATTTTAAGTGTTTCACAGAGACCTTTTTTCAAACATGAGAGGTAACCACATAAAAATAACTATTTTTTTTAAAGAGTTCCCTAAAGTAGGCTGTCTGCTGCAGTAAGGACTAGCTACAGAATAAGGAGAAAAGGAAGGTTTTGCAAAGAGAGGTGGGAGAAAGAGGCTCTGTGGCTCCAAATGTATGGGGGTGGGAGAGGACTAGAGGACATGGTGCCATCATGAAAGATCACTCAGGATTCCTTTTGATCAGACATCCTTCGGAGATGTTAAGATGCTGTGTCCCCAGCTCTGGCTCAAACCACTGAAAAATTATGAGCTGGTCCTGAGAAGGGTAAATAGAAAAAAAGACTCTGGAGTGAAAAGACACACTACCATTTCTTTAGCTATGATCTAACTGACTTATTTTGACCTGACCATAAAATGAAGATAACTCACCTTTTCAAAGTTGCAAGATTAACATAATGTATATAGAAATAAATATGTAAGTACTGAAATATATCTGAAGAAATATTTGCCAAAATGTTAACAGTAGTTATCTTTGGCTAGAAGATTTATGAGTACGTATTTTGTTTTCTTTATCCTTATCTGTATTTTCCTATATATATTTTTGTGATTAGTAACTATGACTTACATATGTGATGCATGTAAGTCACTCGGCACAGTGCTGGCATGCATGCTGGCTCAAAAATGGCAGCTCTCACCATTATCAATACAAAAACATAAAGCAAGACATTCTCTGCCTTTCTTCTTGTCTCTGGATGTGTAAATAAACGTTTCTCTATGGAGGAAAAGCCATGAGAATGAGGTTAATTTCACCAAACAAAGTCCACGGCTGACTTCCCACTCCTGAGCCAAATGAAAGGTCACAGCTTAGATGAACAGGTCTTTATATGGTTATGACTTGGTGTTGGAAGGAGTTCCCTGACCATGGGAGAGCTCAGCTCTGTGATGATTTAGCAAAGCAATTCAGAATGGAAGTTGTTCTGGTTATATACCAAATTAATGTACAAAATACCACCTACCTTTCTAGCTAATGTGAATTATGAGGTAGCCTTGAAGAACAAATATCTCCCAATAGAATTCTCAGGTCCAGTGAAACAACCAGGATTTGGAATTTATGTGTGTTTCTGATTACATGGGATAGGAACCTAGCTCAGCTTTCTTGTGGTTCTAATGTCTAAATTTAATTTATTTTTGAAATAACTTAATAATTCACCACAGGCTTCAAGACTTGAAAACAAAGAGTTTGGGAAAACTGCCACAAATGTTTAACCAAAATTATTATAATAATTGCAGGATATCACAGATAAATGCATTTATATTTACTACAGAAGAATCTCGCACATTTTCAAGAGTGTCAATATTCCTTTGATCTCAACTACAGAGTCAAATACCTCTCCTTGCCCCAGGAGAAAAGAGACTGTTTAATGCTTCTATATAAATAATTTGGGGAATATGAACTTTGAAGACGAAGAGTTTTTTTTGTTGTCTCGACTACTGCTTCCAGATTTTTAGTAAGACTTCCCACTCTTTACCTTCTCTTTATATGCAGTCTAATGCTTGGTAACATTTTCAAAGCTTTGGTAGGTTTAAATTTCTTGTCAAACTTGATTTATATCCATTTCTTAGGGACAAAAAAAGAAACATTCTATCCAGGTTCAAGCACAATAGTTAAAATGAGCTATGTAACAGTCCTTTTAGCCAGAATATTAGATTTTGCATATTATTTTAAAATTACGTACCTCCCTAAAAGAATGGCACCTTTATTCCCTCCTTCTACCCTTCCCCCCCCAAAAGAAAAGATGTTAGCTAAACATCTAGATTTTCGTACACTGTAAAAAATGAGGCACAGGAGCTAAAACTCTAAGTTAAAAAGAGAACATGTAAATAATTTGATGTTGAGCTTATACAACACTTTCATATTCTGGATCTAGCTGAATACAGTTTTGTGTAAGCAGTGAAGTTAATGTCTCCTCTTGATTAATATAGAATTTTAAAAATTAAAAAAATAAAGCCATTTATTAAGGAGACAAAAAATGGGAGTTGGGGTGGGAATGAAAAGCAGGAATTGAGGACACAAGCATCTAAGTCTAGGATGACTTTCAATTTCCTTTTCGACAGTTTTTAAAAAACAGAATTCTCTCTCTGCTTTATGTTGCCTGAGAACCACTATGGTTTTGTAAAGTTTGTAACAGTAACTACATCTGATCACCCACAAATACATCTGTCTTAAGCCTATAAATACTATGTTAGTAATACTAAATTATCTCCATTGGCTTATTTGTAAAAAGAAAAATATATTATATATTTATATTTTTATAAAGTTAATTAACACTGAGGGCAGAGGAAGGGGAAGGAGAAGCGCTGTATAATCACAGTTTCTCTGGACACGGTAACCAAACGGGAGTCTTGCTCAAGCCACCTGGTCAAGCGGTGTCTGAGGAAGAGTCATAGGAGGCGGAGACGATGAAATTGCCATTGTTGGAGTGCCCCGCCACTGACTGGGCAGCCTGTTGGCTCAGATTGTTACAGATCAGCACCAGCTGATTGCTCTGGGCCTCAGACAATGTGCTGCAGCTCTGATACACACTGAAGTTGGTTTTCCTGCCGGGGATGTTGCCCTTCTCACACATGGTCTTCACCATCTTGGCCAGCTTGTTCTTGCCAAGGGCCTGGCAGTTGTACCAATGCAGAGCCGCCAAGTTCACGACCGGCTTGATGGATAAGTAGAAAGGGGCATCCTCATAGCGCATGGCAGGAGGCCGCCGCTGGGCATACTCCTTATAGTCCTGGACGGGGCAGGTCTGCGGGGCATGCTGGGTGGCATACACACGGGAGTCTGTCCCCCCTCTCTTGGTTTTGGCATTCAGGTCCCCTGTGTCCTGACCCATCCACTCCAAGTACTCCAGACCCGTCTCTGTTACCCGGAGCCGGATATCACCCCATTTTAAGGTAGATCCATGGAAGCCTGTGCAATGCCCAAAAGCTTTTGTATTGTTGAGCCAGACTAGGTTGAGCAAACCCTCAGGATTATATCGGCTTAGCAATCCCCTTTTCCGCAGGATGAGCTCATCAGCAAAGGTGAGCTTCATGGACTTGTGTGGCTTATTTCCTTTTCCTTTGCAGCGGAGTTCAATTTGCTTCTGCTTCAGGGCCTCTTGGGAACGCTTGAATTCCTTATCCCTGGTGATGCTGTAGCCATACCTGTGTTCTTTGAGGTACCTTTCAAGCCCACACTGATAATTGGCCAAGCTGTTGGGTTCGTATTCGGACCCATCCTTCTGCCTGGCATCAACAAAGAAAGACGCAAGGTAGGCATCCAACTCCTTGCAAGGGATGACATAAATCTCTCTTGTTTCAGAAGGATACTTGGAGATGAGGAACTCGCGGAAATTGCGGAGCGCGGTCTGCGTGCTCCGGATGGTTTTCTCGTTCTGCTCCCTGCTGAGCTCAGCTGCTCTTTCATCCTGGTCTGCAACAAATTGGGGGGGAGGGATAGAGAGGGTGTTGATGAGTTCAGACAATGCACTTTCTACTCTGAAATAAAGTTTCCTTTTATAATGACAAGGGAAAGGAAGAATCAATTCTACAGAGATCACTGATAAATGTTATTTACATACCTGTCACATTATAACAGCCAACTTCAGTTTCACAAATGATCTACTAGACAAGCATATGGCCCATTACAAGCAAAAGGAGTTTCCTATGTCACTGGCACATAGTTTAGTGCATGAAGGTTTGTGGAAAGAGAGAGATTCAAGACGGCCTTCGTTTTAGGAAAAATGTGAAACAGAAATGTGCTGTTTATCCTACCACAGCGTGCAAGGGCCCCATTAGCGCTGACAGACTCATTCCAAATCACTTCATTTGTGAAAACAGAGGTTGTACTGTTTCCATTTTATTGAATTAAACTAAAATATCTGTATTTGTTATTTTAACACATCACTAAAAGACTGTATTTAACAATGACAAAGCACGTCTTTTACGGCAGTTAAATACTTGTTCTACAGCAATTCAGGTAAACATAGTTTAAAAGCATTCTGCATGTAACTGCAGGGCATCTGTAGTAAGTGATGAACGAAAATATTTGGTATTTTGGAGGGTAATGAGGATACAACGTCATAGCTATAAAGACAGGACAGTTACATAGGAAATAGGCTATTATAGTCAAGATGTAAAGAAGAGGGTATGTCTCCAGGATCCATCATTTCTTTTTATTACTTTATTATTTGTACTCTGCTACCAAGGACGTAAGGTGCCTCTTTCTGTTATGGAACATCCATGATTAAGTAATGCTGCCCTGGAACAGCTGTCTTCACAGATTCCTGTGCTTCAGAATCACCCAGGATGCTTGGTCAAAATGCAAATTCCCACATAGCAGGTGTAGGAATCTGTATTTTAACCAGCATTTCTATGTTCACGATGAGGTTTGAGAGGATACACTTTGAAAAACAAAGTTTCAATGCCTGTGTCCTAGGTAGGAAATCCTACTCTATTTTCACCAATTTTTAAATAATAGTTAAGTTCAATTATATCATTTAAATAGTTTCATTTCAGTAAAATGTAATTTAAGTTTAGGACCTTAACATTAACAATAAATTATTTTGTCAAAAATCACCACTATTATGTTAGACACAGTCTGGGTGAAACCCAAAAGAGAAATCCTAAAGAAAGCATACAATAAAAACAAACAAACAAAAAACCAGGCTATCCTATTGATTGTTGAGAGGCAAACACAGAGGTTAATGTCAGACAACATTAAATATGTCATTTCTGATTTCTAAAGTATAAGGTAGAAGCATTTTATTTATCTTAATTGTGTTATCTAGAAAATTTTTTTTATTAACTTGAAAGGTTGCTTGGTGGAAGTCTTTGAATTACGACATCCAATGATAAAAATAAAATTTCTAGTAAACTGAGTTTTATTTACACACTTTTTGTATTACTATATACATACATGAATAGCTATGTTATTTTAAAATGACAATCATAAGACGTAATTGTCAAAAATCCACATAGCTTTATAAAATGATATAAACTAAAATTCACTAAACTAGTTAGCTATTTTTATAGGCACATTTTTGAGGGATCACATTTCCAAATCTCAAATATACAAAAGTTTTATGCTTCAATAGACTTAACTTTCAGTCATGCTATTTCTTCCAGTTGAAACTGTTTATCTATTAACAATAAAGATGTTTATATTTCCATCAAAAACATGGAAGCCACAGGTTGAATGTAATTATTTGCCATGCTGGCTTCTTTGACTGTTTACATGGAAAGCCAAAAGGGCCAGCACATCTGTTTTTCTTGGCTACTTGTTGAAATATCTATCACAAGGGTCTTCTAACTTCAAACAAAGATTTTCTAAGAAATAAACAGTCACAGACAACTTTAGGAGAAGAATTTCCAGGTTCTCAACTTTCACATGGGATCTTTTAAATACTTGTCTGAGACATTGAGTTTGTACATGTTGCCATCCAAAACCTACTACGGTACATACGCTGGGATGTATTGATTTATAAATTTTGTTTAGTTCCTCAAAGTCAAAGACTTCGACTTTTACCGATTAGGATTTCCTGTCTTTAAATAATTAAACCCATAGCATTCTCTGTCTTACGCATATTTTGACAAAGGAGAAATCTACCATTAGAAACATGGTTTGAGGCCTGAATTGGGGTGTTCTGAATTTAGGACATATGAAGGGGTTACCTGTTAATGAGGCTGATTCTTCTAACTAGAACTAGAATATTCTGCATAACTATCAAAAAGCTTAAGATAAAGGGGCAGCTTAAAATTTTACTAATTTCTTTCAGATGATTTCGTGTGCTTTTTATTCACAGGGTATTTAATATTATGAAATCATATCATGAAATACTGATTCTAGTTAGGGTTACTCCTCTTTTTTTTTTTTTTTTTTTTTTTTTTTTCCTGAGATGGAGGTCTCACTCTATTACCCAGGCTGGAGTGCAATGGCGTGATCTTGGCTCACTGCAACCTCCGCCTCCTGGATTAAAGCTATTCTCCTACTTCAGCCTCTCGAGTAGCCAGGATTACAGGCACCCACCATCATGCCCGGCTAATTTTTGTCTTTTTGTACAGATGGCGTTTCACAATGTTTGCCAGGCTGGTCTTGAACTGACCTCAGGCGATCCGCTTGCCTTGACCTCCCAAAGTGTTAGGATTACAGGCATGAGCCATCATGCCCGGCCTCCTTCTCTTTATTTTATAAAATATTCACTATTTCCTTATAAATTGATCGAAACATGTTGAAAAACCTTTGGGTGTCAATTTAAAAGTGAGTGAGTGGTCAAGAGTTTTCAAGTTCTTTTAAGGTATGTGAGCAAAAAAGTTTAAGTCTGTTGGATTTAATTCAGCAGCATTAGTCGGTCTGCTATTAGTGGGACTGGTGAAGACAACCATGGAATGGTCCAGAATGATGGCTTGGATGCTGTCACCTGCCACAGTCCCCTGGGTGGAGCCCTCCTACGTCAGTATCTCTTCCGTATTTCAGCACCATGCTAACACACACAATGACTGACACATTCACACCTTTTCAACTCATCCTCAGTCAAGCCTTGTTTGCAAGACTTTCCCTTCTTTCTACTGGGCCTCAATCTTAGTTGAGAAACAGCCATTTCATCTGCAGGATAATAAAACTAAAGACAAATGTCACACTGTCATATCCTTTCCTAATAGCCTGGAATGAGCCACAAGAGGAGGTTGAAAGGGTAAAGACACTATCATTGATTTTACATGAGTAACAGGGAAGGAAATAGTTTTAAAGTCAAGTAATAGGAATACGTTTTTTAGTTAATAACAAAATCAAGTAAGACCAGAGAAGACTGACAGTAAAATACAAAACTATTACAACTGTCTTGCATTTACCTCTAGTTTTAGAAATTTTTCTGAACCATTACTTTTAAAAACTTTTTAATAGGTATAATACACACAATGAAATAGAATAGTCATTAACTGCATGTGATTAATTTTCACAAATTGAATACATCTGTGAATCCAGTGTCCGGGTCAAGAAAAAGAACATCACCAGTACCCCAGAAGCCTTCCTCATGTTCTCTTCTTCCAGTAACTCAGTCTCACCAAGAAAACCTGCTATCCTGACTTGAAACATCATAGTTTTGTTTGGCCTATTATTGTAACACATATGAATGGACTCTTAGAAGGTACACTCTTTTGTGTCTGGCTTCTTTTGCTCAACATTATGGTTTGTAAACTTCATCCACGTTGTTGTGTATTTGTAGATAATTTATCCTCATTGCTGCATAACATTCCATTGTGTGAATATATTATAATTTATTTTTCTATTCTATTGGACGTTACATTCTATTAGCTTTCAGTTTTTGGCTATTTCCAATATTTGATGATCATGTGCATGAATCCCTCTTGGGTATATATGTAGGAGTGGAATTGCTGGGTCACAGAAAATCACGTGTTCAGCCATGATATGAACGACAATTTGTCAAAGTGGTCATATCAATTTACTTTCACCACCATGAGGAAAAGGTGCTCCATTATCTTCAGCAACACTATATACAGTTAACCTTTCTTATTTTAACCATTCTGGTGGGCATGTAGTGATACTCCACTGTGGTTTTAATTTTCATTTGAATATTCTTTTTTGTGAAGTGCCCATTCAAATATTTCGCCCATTTATCTATTGGATTGTCTGCTTTTTTCTTACTGTTTGTAGGAAGTTTTTAATATATTCTAGATATGAATGTTTGTTATATTTATTGAAAATATCTTCTCCAATATATGGCTTGCCTTTTCATTTTTTAATGGTATCTTCTAATAAACAAGAGTTTCTAATCTTAATATAGTCTAATTTATCAATTTCTTTCCTTTATGATTCATGCTTTTTGCCTTCTGTTGAAGACATTTTGCTTACTCCAAGGTTATAAAAGATTTTCCATTTCTTCCAAAAGCTTTACTGTTTCACTTTTCACATTTTGATCTGCCATCCACCTAGAACAGACTGGTACATTTTTATATGCCATTTACCAAAACATCCACCTATATGTTCTGAGGTAGAAATTAAGATTTTTTTTCAATATGGATCATGATCACTTGATTTTAATTGATAAAATTTGAACAGGCAATACAAGCATATAGGACAGTTTCTAAAAGCTACAAATGGGTATAGAGTGAAAGTAGGTTACCTGCTGATCTCAATCCTTTGTTACCAAGCTTCCCTCTTCACAGCAACCAATGTTACCAATAGATTGTATATAATTTTCAATATTTTATATTTCTTATTCTTTTCCTTTCAAAATGGGGGGGGAACATACTATACATCCTATTCTAGACTCTGCTTCTTACCATTATGTATTAGAAATAGCACCATATTATTATGTATACATTTGCCTTAATCTTTCTAATAGCTGCATTCTATTACATATGGATATACCAGGATACATTTTTCCTGTTTTCCAATTCCCTACGGATAGATAGACATTTGCATTACTTGCATCCTGTTCCTATTACAAACAATGCTGCAGTGGGTATCCTTGTAGAAAGAATGCTTCCCATGCATGGGCAAGTGTATCTATAGAATAAATTTCCAAAAGTGGAACTGCTATATTGCTACTGCCCTGCACATATGTTGAACTAATTTATACTCTTATGGTATGAGTGCTGCTTCAATCACACCTTACCAGATATATTATCAAACCTCTTCATCTTTGCTTATATAACTGTAATTATATTATACTTTTATTTATTTTGCATTTCTTTTATAAGATTTAACACTTTTTCAAGTACATATTAGTTATCTGTTATTTTCTCATTTTCTCTCTGAATTTTCTTTGAATGTACGTGGTAACGAATATAACTTAGGCTCTAAATAACTGTTGTTTAATGCTGATAAAAAATTTTCACAACACAAAAGATATACTGTAAAAATGACTTATCTGAAGTATGTATATGGTTTAGCAGGTGAACTGAATGAGTCACTGTTACTAATGAAAAATATATGCAATAAGATGGGCAAAAATATATGCAATGAGTTGTGATTAATAACAAATTTTAAAAACTGCATATGGATAAAATCCCAAAGGCCTAGAAAACTGAATGACAACTAAAAATATGCAAGTACAAATTATTTTTTTCTAAGCAGATCAGGTATTTATTTAACAATTAGAAATGAAATTTTAATGAGCAGGCAGCAGAATAATGTTTCTTATGGCTCCCATGAAACTATGCACCCAACAGCCTAATCAACATCTGTATCCAGACTTAAGATATAACTTAGGATCTGTCCCCACAGACCTGCCCATCCATCTACAAAGGTGCTGAAGCCTGAAACCTGTGCACCATCCTTGATACCTGCTCTCTCTTTCTTCTACACCTAATCAACCAGGTCCTGCTGAGCTATCTCATTCATTCATTCAAGCACACTAACTGATACATGTCAGGAATTAAGTAGACTGGGTCTACAGCAATGCATATAAGGGGAACAGTCCTTGCTTTTGTGGAATTTACCATCTAGTGGCAGAAAACATACAAGAATAAAAATAAGTACACGTTGGACAAACTGGCACAAGTGCTATGAAGAAAAATAATGCGTGTTATCAGACAGGATAAGTGACCCACTTAAGGATGGATGTTCTAGGAAGTACGCTCTAAAAATATTTTTTAGTTAAGGCCTAAAGATGAGAAGCCAGTCATGCAAAAAGCAGAAGGAAGAACAGTAGAGGGAATAGCATATGAGAAGTTCCTGCAATAGAAACAAAATTTGAGAAACTGAGAGTATCCTTAAGACTGGAGTGAAGTGACTAAGAGCAAGAACGGTGTGAGGAGAGGTTTTGAGAGCCCACCGGGGCCAGATCATGCAGGGCCTTGTAGGCCTTAGGGTCTTGTGTTTTATTCTAAGAAAACTAGTTGGTCAGAAAAGTACACGGTCAGATTTTCACTGCTCTGTTATGACATAAACCTACTCATTTCCTCCCATATTAAGAAAATCTTCAATAAACTCAGCCTTGTGTAAGTAGGAAGGGCAAGGGCTGGCCTGATGTCTGGATGACTTAGTATGAAATATTCTCAGAAAAAAAAATGATCCATAACCTCAATTACTTCAGTGGAAGCAGGAGGTCAGACACAGAGGGAACAAGAGAACATCCAAGTCAACCATCACTTCACTTTTCCCCGACCCATCCATAGCCCCTGCAAAAAATCATAGCTGGTAAAAACTGTAGAAGAGAGATTTGAACTAATATTATCTAAATCTTAAAGAACCAGGAGAAAGCAGCTGATTAAATTCACACTGTCCTGCATATTTATTTCATTCCATCTCACACCTCTCTGTCAGGCTGTGACCTCCTCCAGGAGAAACGAATGCTTAGAGACAGCTTTAGCAAAGTTTTAAAGCAGACAGCTTTTCTCTCTCTCATTCTCTGTCTATATATTTATATAGTGTCCAGACCCTGTTAAGTCCATTATTTTTCATGTCTTTGTCGTCTGTGAATCCAGAGTACTCAGCATACGTTCTGAGTTTTAAATGCACAGAACCACCACACGTATTTCAAAGGATGACAGCCCAAGCTTTCACTTGAGTATGATAGGAAGGGGAGAACTTCTGGACATGCGTGGTTTTCAAAAATGCATTTTAAAAATGTCTTTCCTCCAAAACTTGCATTTACATTAGCTCCCTTCTACCTATCTGTTATAGCTTGCTGGGCCACTATTTTAGCAGTCCTTGCTGCAACTGCATCAATAGTTTGGTTTTGCTTATAAATAGGAAGGGTACATAAATTCTCTTTCAAGAAGGTATGGGTGACCTTAGTTCTTTGAATGAAAGGTTGTATTTCTTGCCTGTACCATTCAAAAAAACCACTTAAACTTATTCAAAGCCTCTGTAAAGGAGAAGCCATCCCATAAAATCCAGCACAGTGAAATGAGCCTTCAGTAAATGAGGCCAACAGATTGAAAAGTTTTAGGTGAGTAACTTCCAAGAGATTTGCAGCCTGCAGAGGGGTCTCGGGAAGAGCCTCAGTGCTGGCTCAGGAATGCTTCCTCATAGCCTGAGTTAAATTTTTATGCAGACAGCTTTTCTGTACTTATTTACATAGTCTCCATGCCCCATTAATCTAATTATTTCCCCTCTTGTTAGAAGATGGCATGGAAAAACACATAATTAGTGCAGTATCTTATGTTCTTGTTTAATCTGGGGAGATTTATGTTAGATTTAAATTCAGATCCATTTGCTTCTATTGCTACAGTACCCAATTTAAAATAAAAACAAACTTGGCTATCACATTCCTTTGTGATTTTATTAAAGCAATACATCTAAGCAATAAGAAACATTTTCTGATATTTAAACTTCTCCTTTATTATTTTCATTTAAAAGAGGACAATTTTTTCTCATTTTTCACTTGATAGAGAAATGACATGATGTCTGAATTCTCTTTATATACCAGTGAATGATAAGTCCATGAGCTTATTAAGTAAGAATGTATTTTAAATTTGAAAAGTATACAGAAATCTGGTGAGCAGATTTATATTTATGAAGCTGTAGTTGAGATTAATATTTAATCCACATTTGTGAGTACCCACTGTGCCCCCTGGCATTTCAAGAAGACCTGTGGGATGCAGTCAAAGGCAAGTCCCTGATGGTTAAAGATTACATATAGGTTGATGACTAATACACAGAAAACGAATGAAAAAAACCATAGATGGCACTGTGCAACTAGGCACTGAGTTTATGGTGTGGGCTCTAGGCCCTACTCAGAAAGAGGGAGAGGAAAGGGAGAGAAGTCAAATGGAGCTTGAGCTGTGTGGGGGCTCTGATCTGTGGCGGAACTGGGTGGGACTTGGGTTGGTTTTAAAGGATGAGTATCATTTGTTTAGAAAGGGCAGTAAGATAGGGCATCTTAGGAAAAAGCTGCACACGCAAAGGGAGGGATGGGAATGAGTCTGTCTTGTGTTCATAGACTGTAAGACACCAATTCTGCTTTTGGGGTAGGGGAAAAAAGCTAGACCAATGGGATAGCCACGTGGAATGTTTTTATAGTGATATCAATACATACGCAAGGAGAAGAGCCTGAATATGTTAAATGCAAAGAACTTCCAAATGCCGAACACTTGAATAAGGTGCTTTTTTAAAAAATAAATCACCCACTTCTCTACCTCTAACATCCCTTATTCTTCCTTTGCTGTTATGTTCTTCCATACATCTATTTGTTTATTTGTTTTGTGTCTGTCTCTCCCCAATGGACCATGAGCTCCAAAAGAGCTGAGGCTTCACTGCTTTATTCCCAGGGTCTACGAAAGCACTTGAAAAAAGTAGTAGCATTCAGCAAGAGTTTACTGAATGAATTAACACCAAAGCAGAAAGGGAGGTGACCGAGATAGCTCCGTGTATTTACAGCTTCACTTCACTTATCCACTTCAAACCAACCATACTGATTGTATTTAGAAAGCATTAAAAACAAAAGGGAGTGGCATAAAATCAAATGTTGGGACTCACAATCAGAATTCCATAATCACCTTATACTTTGTTAGGACCCTTCAGAGAGTCAGGGAAGGTGGTGTGGACATCTATACTAATGGTATTTAAATGACTTATGAGGCTATTGGAACTTTTCCCAGGGATAGATCCTTAGGAAATAAGGACTGTCAGCCATCACACAAATTATTACAAGACAGTATCTTTATCTTACTAACAAGATAAGGAAGAAAACAAATAATACTTCAACAAAAGTCCATACAAGAATGAATGTACCCGTAAAACCACTCTTTTGTAGTTGGATAGCTCCCCCACTCTCCCTCCAACCACCCTTTAAAGAGAGATTATACTGATATTACAGCGTTGTCTATTAGGTACTATACCAGCCTCTTCCATAGATGCATTCATCTGAAAGAAATCAAATTTTCTTATGACTCCTTCCATGTTCAGGGAAACAATCTTGGTATTTTAAAAAATATGATCCCTGGTTGGTAATTGTAGGAAATAAGCCAACCTCAATTTTATTTGTTAGTGGTTACAAAAGTCACATTTGCCAACATTCATGTTTCATGTTTGAAAACATTATACCAATAGCTCCTAATACCTGCAATTTATTAGGAAAAAACCAGTGAGCTATATTTACTTTAGAAGTGGAAAATTGTAAAAACCTTGTAACTATCATAAAATGTATTAAAAAGTCAGTACCTTCTTTCTTTTTTAAACACTCAACTCCTTGTACATTATGCTTTCTCCTAGAACTTTAAAACAAACGCTGTTTTCTAGGATAGTTAACATCACTAACTGAAGCCCAATTTATATGCTAGTATAGCTATCTGACCAGTAAATTATTTTTATGCTTGGTTAATCTTTTCCAATAGTAGAAGTAAAACAAATTTCTTACATACACATTCAGGAGCTTTAAAATTTCAAACAATAGTATGTTAGTCCAGTCCGATTTTTGATGGTATTTTTCACTGAAGCAGAATCACTTAAACAAACATGAATCATCTGCTCATTTCTCTTGGATGTATGCTATGTGACTCTATAGCCTCTGAGGAATTTTCTCCTTAACAAAAATTTAGAAAACAGAAATAGAACACAGAATTTACCAGTACTTATTAAACCAATACAGGGTCCTAATGAACAGGGAGAAAACTTCCTCCACTTTCTCATCTGTATCAACTGTGGTCTTCGTATATTCATTAAATCAGGCGCTGTGTGTTTTGGAAGGTAGGGGTGAGACATCACATGTGCACAGAAGACCAGGCACTGGCTTTGCACATCCTCAGAACAGGGAATCAATTTATGGCCAAAGGATGCAGGAGTCTGCATTTTTACGAAGTCCCCAGATGGTTCTAATATTTTAGAACCATCTAAGTGTGGTCTTCTAAGACCCTCTTTGAGACACAGTCCCCCAGAAGATCTAGAAAATGCCTCCTCCTTTCAAATAAGCTTTAGCCACACTGCTGGAATAGCAGATTTTCTGGCCTGAAAGTTTTTATTTCCCAGGCAGAACAGTTGCCAAATAATGTTTATTTAAGTGATTTTTGTTCAGTGAAAAATACTATAAAAATCATGCTGGTCTCACTGGTCCCATTATTAGACAAAAAAATGAGTTAAAGAAGTATCTCTTTTTGAAACCCATTCGATTCAGAAATTTTCTTTCTTAACTTCTCTAAAGTTATCCTTAAGTTCAAAACTGTCTACCTAATGGACAAAGACCTTTTTGCAATGCTTATCTGACCCCTTTCAGAGTAACTGACATAGGTAGCATAGCCAATGCTTAAAGGCTACAGTTCTGCCAACAAGAATTCCTGTGTTCAACTCCCAGCTCTGCCACTTAACGAACTATGTGTATCTACGAAAGTTCTGAGACCTTAGCCGTGGTTTCTTCCATTGTAAAATAGGTATAAACTGTACCTATGTTTTAAGAGTTGTAGGAAGATCAAATACAATAGGAAAGTAAACCACTTAGCTCAGTGTTGGACATTTAAGTCATCTAGCTCAACCCTTTAAACATATTGCTGCTTCAAAAATGTGTTCCAACCCATGAAATCAAAGTCTTCCTACCTAGCCCGGGCTCCTCCTCTATTGCTACTTTAATTTTTGGCACATATTTGCTAATTATTCCAAGCTAGATTCCACAAAGGCTACTGAAGTCAGGCATTCATGTATTTAATATAAAAGAGTATCCTGCCATGGACAGGATATTCTAAACAATCAGAGTAATATCTATATCTAAACAGCTTTTAGGTGACCTTCTATGCCATAAAATTGAAAATTCTGTGATTTTATAAGCTAATTGTGTCACTGTAAGAAGAAACACTGTGTGACTGTATGAATTCAGTACAGTTCTAAACAAGGGTAGAATCATAGAATGCTCTCCTTTAAAACTGCTCCTTGACACAAGAACAGAAAATCAAACACCGCATGTTCTCATTCATAGGTGGGTGTTGAACAATGAGAACACATGGACACAGGGAGGGGAGCATCACACACTGGGGTCTGTCGAGGGGCAAGAGGGGAGGGACAGCAGGGGGTGGGGAGTTGGGGAGAGAGAGCATGGGGAGAAATGCCAGATATAGGTGAAGGGGAGGAAGGCAGCAAATCACACTGCCATGTGTGTACCTATGCAACAATTTTGCATGTTGTTCACATGTACCCCAAAACCTACAATGCAATAAATTTTTAAAAAAATTAAAAAATAAAAATTAAAATAAAAATGCTGCTTTTTTGAATTAAGAAAATGATCAAAAAAAAAAAAAAAGAAAAAGAAAATGAAATTCTTCCTCAATGGTTCCCTTCCCTCAAAAAGAGACACAGTGTTGCTGGTATGACCTAATAACCCTGAGGACAGCCCTGGTGAATTCAAACAGGCTTCACACGTGGAGGAGATGCAACATTAGGTGAACCTACGAAGACACAAAAAGGCAAAAAGGAGACCAGACGACAGGTGTGGATAAAAACTGGGTGAAGTGCCTCAAAACTAAAACTGAATTCCAGTTCCAAGTCACAGAAAAAAAATTAAGCATTCTGTACTAGAGCCAAGATGAAAGAAGAGTAGAACAAGAGAAAAAATACCGTACTATATTAATCACAATAAGAAGCACTTTCGTGTCAGCCAAAATATATTCTTAAATCAACTTTAGAATGTAGCTGCATTTGCAGGCTTAGCAGCATGAAACCCATATGACTGTAATTAATGTAATAAATCATGTTGTGGACTTTTCTACAGAATCTGACAGTACTCATTGATATACTGCTTATTAGAGGCTGCAGAAATTTCTCCCCCACTTTTTTATTATATGCCAGAGACACTGAATCAAGAGTACCTTCTTCTGATATGTCTGAAATATCTGCTGCTGGAATAATACATAAAATATATAGTGAGCTGCTGCCATCAGACTTTGATATACAAGACATCATATACAATTTCCAAAAAGAAACTTGTTTTTTAACTCTCACTTCCCTTGACTTAAGGCACTTGTAGAAGATACATGGATTCCTTATAGATGTGACATTTACATTTTCCACAGTTTCAGCCATGAAGCCACAGCTTTGCACTCCTTTTCAGCTCATTCTTTAATGACTCCATTAGTAGATGGCACAGAATATTCTAAACAGGCATTATTTCAACAACCTACACATGCTCTTTCATTGTTTTCAACAACCAACTCTTCAGAAAAAAGTTTTTATTGAACATTAAATCATTTTCAAAGCTAAAAATGAATCCTTTCACAGTTCAGAAGCATTTCAACCATGACTGCATTTCACTTCAGTGAGTTTACAAACCCTTAAATCTGCTGTGCATACGTTATCTTCTAATTTAGGAATATCTAAAGTTTAAAAAACAGACAAGTTTAAAAGGTCACTATACACATAAGGAAAAGGTTATATGATGTATTTTCCCTTAATAAAAATAACTTCATTCATTTTATCATAAACACAATTTATGATTAATATAAAAATTTCCCCAAAATACAAAAAGTACGAAGAAAGTAAAAACTGTTCATAAATCTATCATCCAAAGATAGCCATTGGATGTACTTTGATGCATAGCTTTCCAATTTGAAATTTTAATTTAAGATATTACTTTTCTCTTTCCTTTTTTTTTTTTTTTTGCACTAGTCTTGCTCTGTCACTCAGGGTAGAGTGCAGTGGCTCAATCACTGTAATGTCAAATTTCTGGGCTCAAGCGATCCTCCTGTCTCAGTTTTCCCAATAGCTGGAACTACAGCACACACTACTGCACTCAGTGAATTTTTAAATTTTTTTGTAGATATGGGGTCTCATTATGTTATGCTGGACTGGTCTCAAACTCCTGGCCTCAAGCAATCCTCCCACCCAGGCCTCCCAAAATCAAAGTGCTAGGATTATAGGCGTGAGCCACCATGCTTGGCCTAAAAATAGGACTCTTTAATTACCAAGAGTCTAGTCTATTCTGACTTAATTATACACTTCAGTTTTCTTTTGTGTCTTGTTTTTTTCTCAGGATATACTGCTTTGTGACATGTTCAAGAGAAAAACTACTATTAACACAGTAATGCCTGGATATTTCTGGTGTATTCCTTTTGATCATATAAAATTATAGATTTTAAGACTTGAATAAGGGTTTGGCATTGGATTTACTGTCTGTGAGTGACACAGAAATTCCTTATTTAGCTACTGAGAATTCCCTATGCTCACTCTTGCCCCCTCATTCAAAATGTTTTCCATACAGCAGCCTGAGTGTGTGACTTTCTGGATTCCCAGTTTGTCCACGTCACTCCCCTGTTCAAATTCCTTTCCTGAATTCCTATTGCCCTTAAGCGAAAGTTCAATCTTCAGTATCTCCCACAAGGCTCTGGTCACCTCACCAGTCCCATCTGAAACCAAGCTCACATGGTTTCCTCCATGCCAACGATAGTGACCTCAATGCAAGTTTTCAAATATGGTTTCCTTTCAGTATCTTAAGGCATCTTCTCTCTCAAAGCATTTGCACGAGCTGGCTCCTCTCTCAGGAATACACTCCTGGCCTCCATTTCCAAACTTCTCATCCTTCATTCTCAAGTCAAATGTCACTTCCTTAAAAAAATCTGCCATTACCCTCTTCTTACATCAACTGATTCTCTGCTTTTTCTATCACAGTGTGTCTAACAATTTATAATTATCTATTTGTATGACTAGTTGATTAATGTCTATAACGTAAGTAAGCTCTATGAGGAGCTCAGACTAGAGTGTAAGGAACCTTTTTTTCCCCACTGTTTTATCCATGGTTCAAGAA
The DNA here is from genome assembly GCF_009761245.1 of Sapajus apella. Taxonomy (NCBI): domain Eukaryota; kingdom Metazoa; phylum Chordata; class Mammalia; order Primates; family Cebidae; genus Sapajus; species Sapajus apella. The sequence continues at coordinate 18,709,707 of NW_022436986.1, read as the reverse complement.
ACATGGCAGGCACTCATTAATTTGTGCCAAATAAGTGAATTAACTTGACTATCAGAAACACTAAAACTACATAAGAAAAATACAAAGCCAAAAGAAAACAGAGAAAATGAAAGTGATTTCCTTTTTCATTTCTAGAAACTTTACTATTTGCATGTTTGGTTCAACATTCAACAAAAACATATTCAGCATCTTAACATGGTAGGTTGTTTTAAGCACATCTGTACATGTTAAACACTTTTATTTCCATCTATCCTTGTGGAGACAACAAAGAGATTGGAACAAGAAAAAGAAGAGCAGGAGAAGCTTTGGCAATGAAGGGTTTGCAGGAATAAAGTAAACTGAGAGAAAGTTGGTCCACGTCCTAGAACGGCCAAGAGGGAGGGTGGTGAGACATGTAAGAGAAGCCTCACCACGGCAAGGGAGCGTAGTGGTTAAGAGCATAAATTTGAGAATCGAACCACCTGGGTCAAAATTCCAGTTTTCCCACCTTCTTGCTATGTGACCTCCAATAACTCCAATCTTCCTGTGACTTAGTTTCTTCATCTGTAAAATGGAGTTAATTACTGTCCTATCTTCAGAGAGTTGTGAGAACTGAGTTAACATAAGTAATTAGTGAGATAATAAGCACACTAGAAGTGTTAGCTATAATTATTGCTATTTTGCGGGTAGTAATCAAAAAGAGCCAACAGCATATGACTGCAGACTGAAGAAGAGTCTGGGAAGTTAAATAAGATCACCTTTGTTAACAGTTAACAGTTCATCATTATGACAGAACTGAGTATCTGAAAGTGATTTTCACAAGTTTACTGAAATTTTATGGCGCAATGACTAAGAACAAACTCTTAAAAAACATTCCAGGTCACATCTGATGAATTTAAGAGATGAAATACTATTACTATACCACAACAGAAACGGTTATTACAAACATCTGATTAGAAACCATTCCTGCCTTTAAATTTACACTCAATTTACATGACTGCTTATCTTAATCAGTAGGGATCAAAATATGAAGGCATCTTTTACTAAAAATGCATATTAAAAATTTTAAAAAGGCATTATTAATGTGAAACAAAAGATGTATGGCACATAAAGCAAAAGGAAAACAGATAACATAAAAATGGAAATGCACAGAACTATAATAAATTACCTCCTTCTCTTCTGAGTTAGGCTATTAATATTCATTACATTCCACCCGAGAAGTAATAACCTAACGGACAGGAGGATGCTGATTTCTAAGTGGGTCAGTGGACAATAGCAAAACATATTTTTGAGAAGTTTATTAGAAAAAAATAATTGTGTTGTTCCATGACACTATAAAGAAAAAAAATTAGGTATTTTCCTATATGGATTAGCATTCTATACCCATTTTTAAGTACAGGCAAAACAGGAAAATAAAGCTTTTCTTTCAGTTATGATAATGACTACCTTCCATAACACAGAATAATTTAATAGTATTAATTCTAACAGTATACAAAGTGTTAAAAAAATACTTTGTAACATAAATCTTAATATACCTTAGAGACTAAAAATATTCTGTAAAATTTAATTTCAGGCACTATTTTTAAAGAAGATACATTTATATTCTTTGAATCAAACTCTAAAGTCATTCATAGAAACAGTACACACTAGAATAAGTATTATTTTCCCTGCTAAATGAAAGGTGGAAAATTAATAACTGAGTTATTTTTTAAAAAATTCTCAACTATAATCAGTCATTTCATTTATTGTCCTAGAGGTCCCAGCTTTTTTTATTGTATACCCCATATATAAAAATGTTTTTAAACAACAGCCCCAGAATATGTGTATTTATTTACACTATGTAGAAGTCCTATTGCCAATCAATGTATTAAAGGTTAGTAAAACTTAATTTCTTTTTTTTTTTTTTTTTTTTACAGGGAGTCTTACTCTGTCACCTAGGTTGGAGTGCCAGTGGCATGATGCCGGCTCATTGCAACCCGCACTTCCCGGGTTCAAGTGATTCTCCTGCCTCAACCCCGCCAAACCCCCCATGTCTCCACCTAGTAGCTGGGATTACAGGTGTGTGCCACCACACCCGGCTAATTTTTGTGTTTTTGGTAGAGATGGGGTTTCACCATGTTGGCCAGGCTGGTCTCGAACTCCTGACCTCAGGTGATCTACCCACCTTGGCCTCCCAAAGTTCTGGGATTACAGGCGTGAGCCACTGCACTTGGCTAGCTTAATTTCTTTCTTAAATAAAAATCAGGTAATCCATTTCTGCTGGCACCAAAATGGATCACTGCGTGACTATCTTGGAAAGCACTGAGCTTTATCACTCAGTGCTATAGCTTCGTCACTTTAGTATGTATTATCTTGTATCTAATTGTTTTTCTATTATTATCATAGTTATGTGTCCTTTTATAAGGAAATTAATAAAATTCTGTTTCTATCAATCACTTTGAGAAATGAAGAAAGGAGGTCAGTAACAGGTTTATTTATGTATGACAGGTAAAGTGAAAGCATTAATATTTAGTAACCACTGTTAACTTGAGTGAAAATATATGATGCCCCTATGTTTTAAAACTCTTTTATATTAAATATGGCAGAAACATAAAAAGATGCAAGATTGTTAGAGAAATGCAAGTTTAAACCACAATGAGGTCCCATTTAACACCACTAGGATTACTATAATCAAAACTCAGACTGCAACACATGTTGGCAAGGATGTGGAGAAACGGACCCCCATACATTGCTGGTGGGAATGTAAAATGTCAGACTCTTAGGAAAACAATTTGATTGGCAGTTCATCAAAAAGTTAAAATGGTTAGTATATGACCTATCAAGTTCGCTCTGAGGTATATGCCCAAGAGAACTGAAAACATATCCACCCAAAAACCTGTATATGACTATTCATAGCAAAGCATTATTCATAATAGCCAAAAAGCAGAAACAACCCAAATGCCCATGACTTTGTGAATGGATAAAGTGTGATATGTCTATATATGAAGAATGTTATTCAGCTGTAAGAAGAAATGAAGTACTGATAGATACTATAACACAGATACATCTTGAAACATAATGCTAAGAAACCACATACAAAAGGTCACCTATTGTGCAATTCCACTAACATAAAATGTCTAGAATAGGCAAATGCATAGACTAGTGGCTCTGAGGGGCTGAGGAGGGAGTAAGAGAGAAAATGGGGTAAGGAAATGTTCGGGAATTACACAGTGGTAATGGCAGTACAACAATATACTTGAAACCACTGAATTGCACACTTTATTTTTTTTTAATTGTACACGTTAAAGAATGTATTTTATGGTATGGATTATACCTCAGTAAATTGGAAAAAATTTGGCAGAAATTGCTGCTGTCCAACAAAATCTGTTTTCCCACTTTCCAGAACTTTCCAGCTATACTACATTTAAAAGTCTCTGTTGGCTGGGCTCACTGGTTCACATCTGTAATCCCCGTATGTTGGGAAGCTGAGGTGGGAGGATTGTTGGAGGACAGCAATTTGAGACCAGCTAGGGAAATGTAATGAGACCCTGTCTCTACAAAAAACAATACAAGTAGCCAGATATGGTAGTGCATGCCTGTAGTCCTGGTTGTTTAGGAGGCTGAGGTGGGAGGATTGCTCGAGTCCCGGAGCTCGAGGCTTCAGTGAACGAATCGTGCCACTGGACTCCAGCCTGGGTGACAGAGCAAGACCCTGCTGTCTCTAAAAACCATAACAGACAAGTCTCCCTTGCAGTTGGTGCTTGAGGAAGGTATTCTGCCACAAGATTTGTCTAAAGCCCTTAATTTCTGCCCATCTCTGTACCTTGACAACTTGTTTTACTTACTAACTCTAGAAATATAGGCTAGGCTTGGCGTCTCACACCTGTACCAGTACTTTGGGAGGGAAAGGTGAGAGGACTGCTTGAAGCCAGGAGTTCAAGATCAACCTGGGTGATAGAGGAAGATCCTGTCCAAAAAACAAAACAAAAAACAAATATGGTACCACTCCACTCCTCCATCCCTGGTCAGACATAAACTCTTTATCCACCCAAATTATAGAATATTTCCTTCAAATTTCATTAGGTTTTTTTTATTTTAATGGACCAGGACATCCAAAAATTTCGTTAGTTTTTAGACCAATAATCTAAGCCCCCTCCCAAAACAAACATGGGCATGAGGTCCAGCTGCTGTTAAATCTGTCATCACCTTGTATAAGATAATTTTCAGCTTTCATTGACCCCCTCCACGGCCTTTTACTTTGTGGCTGGGAACTAGTTATGGGCCAAGCTGTGTGAACTTCACATTCAAGGCAGTTATTGATGTCTATTCAGAACCTGCAGTTTAGTTTTACCACCCAGCAGAGTTGGAACCCTGACAATAACATCGACTGGTGCAAATAAGGGATGTGTGCCCAGTTCTCCTGGGCATATACCTAGGAGTGAACTTTATAGGTCATTTGCTAAACATTTTTACTTTTTGATGAACTGCCAATCAAATTGTTTTCCTAAGTAGCTGTGACATTTTACAACTCCACCAGCAATGTATGGAGGTCCAGTTTCTCTACATCCTTGCCAACATGTGTTGCAGTCTGACTTTTGATTGCAGGCATCCTAGTGGTGTGAAGTGCTACCTCAATGTGGTTTTAATTTGCATTTCTCTAACAATCTTAAGCATCTTTTTATGTGTTTCCACCATATTTAATATAAGAGTTTTAAAACATAGGGATATTCATATATTTTCACTCAAGTTAGCAGTGATCTATAAATATTAATACTTTCACTTTCTGTCATGCTTTCTTGCTTTCTGTCATGTAACAATATTTTATTTTTAGTTTAATTTTAAAAGGCAATACACATCATTATAAAAATTAAAACCAAAAAAGTATATAGAATAAAAAGTATCCCACCTCAAAACTCTCTCAATTCCTACTCTTCCGGAGCAACTACCATAAACCATTTAGGGTTATCCTTGACAACCTTCTTCTATGTGTACTAAATTGTACACTTTATTTTTTTTATTGTACACTTTAAAGGATGTATTTTATGGTATGGATTATATCTCAGTAAGTTTTTTTCTCTTACAAAAATCGGCTATTATATACATAGTTCTGACAGGTTTTGCACGATATTGGCAAAATGGACACAAGTCCATTCAGTACATACAGACATCCTCACTCTTTCTACCACATGGCATTCCATTGTCCCATTACCTGAAAACCACCTGCCCCATTTCAGACTGTGGCTGCTATTCAGATCCAATCAATTGCCACCAAAAGGGAATTTTCTAGGTTTTAGCACTATCTTATCCAGGCTACCTCTCTTCTACTAAGGTTATTTTACTGTCTTATTTTAAAATACTGAACCAGGATGACAAATAAAAACTACAATTCCCACCCTGCTTTGCTACCAAAGCACTTCCAACGTATGGTATCAGCAGCTAATAGTTATTGATCACTAACTATGTATCAGGCATTTCTCTCTAAGTGCTTTACTTTTATTAACTTGTTCCTTACAATGACCCTATTAAAACACACCATGACTTTCCTTATTTTACAGATGACAAAACTGAGGACCAGAAAGCTTAAGTAATTTGCCCAAAGTACACAGGTAGAAGTGTTAAAGCCAAGCAGTCTTGACCTAAATTCTATGCTTAACTAATATACTGCTTCTTTTTTTTATACAGGATCTCCTTCTGTGGCCCAGGCTGGAGTGCAGTGGTATGATCTGAGCTCACTGCAGCTTCAACCTCCTGAGTTCAGGAAATCTTCCCACCTCAGCCTCCAAAGTAGCTGGGATCACAGGTACGCACTACCACACACTGAAAATTTTGTTTTCTTTTCTTTTTTGAGATGGAGACAAGGTCTCTCTATGTTGCCGGGGCTGGTCTCAAACTCCTGGGCTCAAGTGATCCTCCGGTCTCAGAATCCCAAAGGGCTGGGATTATAGGCAGGAGCCACCACACCTGTCCTCATACTACTTTTTAAGAGCAATATGCAGTCTAACGTGACAGTTACATTCCTTAAAGAAAAAAAAAAACATCAAGTATTGAATTAAAAAGAATATTTCTATAAAAAATAAGAGGAATTAAAGTTACAGTTTTAAATATATAACAGCAAAATAATTTTTTCCTATATGAATTCCAATACTAAAAGTTGTTTTTATTGCTTTAAGTATATAGCCATAAAAGCTAAACCATCACCACGTAAATCCAGCATTTCAATGCATTTAGAGTTTGCTGATGAGTTATAGACCTTCTTTTCCTTATCACCATCATCAGTAACACAGCAGAGTTCTTACATATTCCTGTCGCCTTCAGAATTATAATACACAAAGCCCAAAGGCCCTCAGAGAAGCTGGGTCTCAGGGTGACAGTAGGGTGAATTATAATTAATGGTAATCTGCATTAGACATATCAACTTCCTTAATCAATCAATCACATTATCCACAATTTAATTATGAAATTTTGCTGTAAGAGAAAATGCCTGAACTTTATTCATTGGGACCAACTACATGTTTCAGAATTCAATGTTTCATCATTATGTTGGCCCCCACCTCCACCCTCAGTAACTACTGCCCAGGAATGTTCTGATATCTGATTAGCAAAAGGTTCGAGAATGGTGTCCGGGCCAGGTGTGACAGCTCAGGCTTATAATCCCAGCACTTTGGGAGGCCGAGGCAGGTGGATCACCTAAGGTCAGGAGTTTGAGACCGGCCTGGCCAACATGGTAAAACCCTGTCTCTACTAAAAATACAAAAATTAGCTGAGTGTGGTGGCAGGCACCTGTAATCCCAGCTGCTCGGCAGGCTGAGGCAGGAGAATCACTTGAACCTAGGAGGCAGAGGTTGCAGTGAGCCGAAATCGCACCACTGCATTCCAGACTGGGCGACAAGAGTGACATTCCATCTCATAAAAAAAGAAGGGTGTCTGGAGCTTGATGGGTCAGGAGTTGTCACCTAACGAGGATTCTAACAAAGCTTTGGAGAAGAGAGAATTGATAGCATGAGTTAAAAATCAAGATACAGCAATGAAACTGTAGTCTTGAACTGTTCTCAAATCTTAAAAGGAATAAAATCATTCAGGGACCTTATTAAAATGCAGATTTTGATTCAGTAGGTCTCCTGGGGCCTGAAATTCTGCATTTTAAGCAAGCCCCCAGGTGATGCCAATGGTCAGGGGACTGCACCTGACAATATGAGGGACTAGATCACACCATGTGGGGCTGCATCTAAGGTGGAAGCCAATCATCTGTTGGAACCTTGGAAAGGCTCCAGGCTTAGGGACAACCAGTAAGAGAGGGTGGCAGTAACAAGTGGATCTGAAACTAGGAGACTAATAAAAAATTGATAATGGCTGTACCAGCCAGTACATCCTACTCCCCACTATCCTACCCCAGCACCTTTCCAGAAAAAAATCAGAAAGAACTTTGCTACAGAAATGGTACCCATTACGTGGGAGAGCGAAGACCTCTAACTTGGGTACTAGTATCTGAGCCCTGTCATTGGAGGCCTGCTGGCCAAGTGCCAGCTCTCTACCTGCTCTAGAAAGGGAGCCCTGCCAATCAACATATCCCCATCCTACTTTCAGGCCTATTGGGACATAAACCTATTTACACAACTGCAGCAGAAAACCACACCAGATTTGTCCTGCATTCTTAAATATGAACAAACAAGTACACAAGGCATCAGAAGCAAACTGGCAGAATCAGAGAAAAATGAGGGAAAAAGAAAAGGAAATCTGAAGGAAAAGATCACTCAAGAACAGATGATCACTTTTTAAAAAATTATAATTAAAATTATCAAAGAGATTTGAGAGTTTTTGTAGATATAACCCTTGCAAAAGGAATAAGTATTAAGCATCTCTTTCAATTATATCAGAGAGCTGGGCATGGTGGCTCATGCCTATAATCCTAGCGCTCTGGGAGACGGAGGTAGGAGAACTGCTTGAGTCTAAGAGTTTAACACCAGCGTAGGCAACATAGTAAGACTGAGATCTCATCTGTGTTTTTTTTTTTTAAGTCATATTAGAGGAAAGAAATTTTCAGCAATTTAAGGACTCCAAAATTTACTTCCTACCAACCCCTTCTTGGGAAATTATTTGATGGATTCCACCAAAACGAGGGGAAAAAAGGAGTGAACATGAAATCCAGAGAACAGTGGATCAACGCAGGGGAAACCTCAGGGTGGGGGTATTAACTTAGGTTTAAGGTAAATCAACCAGTCTAAACTGTAGCAGGAAACTAGCATGGAAATCTCATGGACACCAAACAGATATGGTAAAGGCACATTGCTCTCTTGCCAAGAAAGGCTACCAAAAGCTTTAGGAGAACACACACACACACACACACACACACACACACACACACACAAAATAACAAAACAAGAATATATTTCACTGATTCTAAGATACATTTCTGCACATTTTGGCCGGGCGCGGTGGCTCAAGCCTGTAATCCCAGCACTTTGGGAGGCCGAGGCGGGTGGATCACAAGGTCAAGAGATCGAGACCATCCTGGTCAACATGGTGAAACCCCGTCTCTACTAAAAAAAAAAATACAAAAAATTAGCTGGGCATGGTGGTGCGTGCCTGTAATCCCAGCTACTCAGGAGGCTGAGGCAGGAGAATTGCCTGATCCCAGGAGGCGGAGGTTGCGGTGAGCCGAGATCGCGCCATTGCACTCCAGCCTGGGTAACATGAGTGAAACTCCGTCTCAAAAAAAAAAAAAAAAAAAATCATTTCTGCACATTTTAATAACTCTGAAGTTTGTCTCACAATTCCTGGGGAATATAGTTTAATCGGTAGCATGCTTTTCTTTCTTGTGGAACATAAAATAATGATAATGCTTATAGTCAGTGACATTTCAGATGCAATGAAATACAGTACTAATAATAATGCTGGGACAAGCTTATTGAAGACTTTTCTCTGTACCAGAAATTGTTCTAAGCCCTTTACATGGATTAAGTCATTTATCTACCCAGCAACCCTTAGAAACATTCTTTTCTGAGTGCACCAGAGCTTGTGAAATTCATTGGAATGGAAAGAAATGCAATCTTAGAATATGAATAGCTATGAACAATATTTACACTGTCAAAGTAACATAAAAGGTGTTGCTGGTTTGGAATATTTAGAATCAACCTATGGATAAAGCAGAAAAGACTTAGTAATGGAAACAAAAGAAAGTAAAAATATTGACAAACTTGTGAAAATAAGAAGATTGTGAGAAGCAGGGAGGAGAGAACAGTGGAAAAAACAGGGACACTAATATCCCTAATATCCTCATCCTTAGGTGGAGAAAATATATTTATTTCCTCTTTCATTATTTTAATTTCTTCTATTGCTTGTGTATTTTAATAACCCAACAATCAAATTGGAAAGTTAATGAAAATGAGTTAAATCCTCATGTTTCATAACAAAAAGGCTATGGATATTTTACTAAGTTGATTAAATCAAGAAACAGAAGTATATGCATTTGTTCAGACTTTTAAGAACTGAAAACAAAAAGTTTCTTTTAAAGAGCTGGCATTGGGGGTGAAAACCAAGGACATTGTTACTATTCAAGAATATTATTTTATCGATTGCCACATATAGGTATTACCATGACAAAAATAAATAAAACTGAAAAAAGCAATAAAAATGCTTTCTTTGGGTCTAAGAAAGCAATCCTATAGATTTTAAGGCAGTATTAAAAAAGCAGACTGATATGTGTATTATAACAGTCAATAAGCCAACTAACGTATATTACTACATCAGATTTACCTGATTATAAATCTGATCACTGTTCTCACCTAAAGTTTAAAATTGCCTTGAAGTCATAAACCATATTTTTTCATTTCTGCCATGCTCTAAAAATACTTCTAGGCCGGGTGTGCTTGCTCATGCCTGTAATCCCAGCATTTTGGGAGGCTGAAGTGGGTGCAATCACTTGAGGTCAGGAGTTTGAGACCAGCCTGGCCAACATAGGGAAACCCTGTCTCTACTAAAAATACAAAAATTAGCCCAGCATTGTGATGCATGCCTGCAATCCCAGCTACTTAGGAGGCTGAGGTATGAGAATCTCTTGAACTTGGGAGGCAGAGGTTGCAGTGAGTCAAGATGGTGTCATTGCACTCCAGCCTGGGTGACAGAGAGAGACTCCATCTCAAAAAAATATAAAAATAAAATAAAAATACTTCTAGTTCCAATACATTCCTTTGGAAACACAAGTCATTAGTTACATAAATAAGATCTATTTTGAAAGAGAAGCTATTCCTGGACCTAAAATGAAGTGGATCACCTGCATTCTGCCCTTTCCTGCTGAGACCCAAGATGGTCAGGTAGCTCTACTTGTGGGGAGAAGGAAGCTGCTGCTTCGCTAATGAAAACAGACACAGGAACAACATCTGAATTAATGGGATGCTGGAGCTAAGGCCTCAGTGTCCTGACACTGACTTGTCTGCCCTGAGGTTATACATTATTTCATCTTTTCAGACCTCAAGGAATAGATACCAAGCTAGAAAGGTCAACATCTCTTCAGTTCTGAAGTGGTTCCTGGCTTCCTTGCAGTCTTAAGTCAAATCCGATTCATTGAAAGGAAATTATATTCCGAGGTATACAGCTTATTTGCTAGTTTGCTGCATGTGGGTACATTTTGCATATCTGGAAGTCTCAATCATACACAGGTAAACTTGAAATACATCTAAATAACGTAGTTTAAAAACTACAGTATAACATGAAAATGCCCTTAAAGAAATAAAAAGCCAACTGAGAAGATTTTTTGTGTGTGAAATACTAATACAAATGATACTAAAAAAAGTATTTGGAAGCATTCTGAAAAGCTGTTGAAACATAATTTCTCAGAAAACTATGCATTTGTACAACACAGAGCAATTAGCTTGATTTTCTAGTTTTGCCTTTCAGAAACTAGTAAACAATTATATGTCTAGTCCTTAAAGAAGGTCACTAGTCCACAAAAATAAGCAATATTACAATTTTAATACAGCTAGGCTTGTTATTTTCAGCTGAGTAGAAAGTATTTTGAATAAATTATGACATGGAATGGGTTAGCCTCTGCACTTTTAATTTCCACCTAAGAAAGACTTGCCTCTCATTTATCATAGTGGCTTAACTGTTCATTTAACCACTGTTATTCATACATCATCCTAGAAACCGTCTTGATAAATGTGTTATCTAAAGGCAACCAATTTAGTCTTACAAAGTCATTCACAATTGGATTAACAGCATCTTGGTTCAGGAAATATTTAAAACAGTTTTGTTTTTAAACTGGGAGTGTTTGAGATCTCCTTCTCTTACTAGGATGTAGGCAGCATGAGAACAGGAAGCATGTTTTTGCTGTTTGTTGCTGAATCAAAAGTACCTAACCTGAACTTGGCACTTGGTAGGCTTCCAGTGGGTATTTGTTGGATGAATGGATGATCATCACATGCTTCACAACTCTTCAAATTGCTTTATCCTACATAGAAAGGACTTAACATTATGACTTCACTGCACATCTTTGTGCCCTAAAAACCTTTTAGCGTTACTTAAAACAGTGTTGTGTTTGGACACGGAATATGTGGGTGACAAAAGAGATTCTAAGAGGCCAAACACTCACAGGTCACCACGTTCTGTATTTTAACTCCTAAAACACCCAATTCTGTCTCCTCCTCTCCAGTGCCTTCACTACTGTCTCATGTGAGGTGGCTATCTCCCACCTGGATTACTGTCATCCTACGAAACAGCCCTCCTGTCCCAGCCTCTACTTCCCCAATACTATCAGTGTGACCTTCTAAGACAATGAACTGTGTCCCTCTGAGCCCCACACAGACTGTGATATTATATGCAGCCTTTCACAGGTGGCTTTCCAGCCCATCTTTCCTGCAGCAACTCTCCCGGCTCTATTGAGATATATTCCCAAGCCACAGTCAACTCCTTGCTTCTCTAACATCTTTGTTCATGTTATTCCATCTACCTGAAATACCTTTCCATGTGTTCCCTGAGGCTCAGTCAGCCACTCTTCATATATCCTCAGCTATATTTTATAAACCTCCTTTTTACACACTTGAAGTTGTTGGTTTGTCTGCCTCCTTCATAAACAATGATATCCTGGAGGCAGGAAATTTGATAGCCTTCTTTTTATCTTCACCAGCCTAGCACAGTGCTTGTCACACCGTTGATCCTGAAAACAGGTCTGACAAACTGAAGGGCAAATGACTTGTGCAGATACTTAATAGAAAAAAGACTAATAAGAGATGTGTCTCTCTGCTCCTGATACAGTCAATCCTTCTGTTAAACTCTAGGTTCTTTAAAAATGATTATCATTTTTAAAATAAATGGCCTCTTCAGGATATAATCTAGCAATCTCAACTTTGGATAAGTGATCGGCATGATGTGACACACAAGGAGAAGAAGGGGAAGCAGTTGGCAGTGTAGACTACTCCTGCACCAATGCAGGCAAAGGCAGGGGCAGGGAGCACGGTCCGGAGAACCAACCCTTCCCTCTCAGTTCACAAGTAGGCGGCCAGGTTCCCTCCCACCCAACATAACTTCAACCAAGTCATCTACTTTCTTTGTGCATCATTTCCATCAGTAAAATAAAGGAAACGAACTCTCACTTTGTGGAACTCAGGCAATGTTGATCCTGGAATAAAAGTACTGCATACATAATAGACATTTTATTTTTGTGTTTTTTATTTATTCCAACAAAAGAGCTTTAAAAAAGACTTTCCCATGATAGCATTGATCACAATCATAAGGAGAAAACCCACGGTGTTAAAATTTGTGAGGATAATTCTCAAATTCCTTGTCCATAAACAAATATACTAGAAAACAGTGGTAGAAACATTTGCTTTCTAACAAAAATACTCCACATTCAGTAATAGCAATAATGTTACAATGCCTTTGTAAACATTCCGCAATTTTATTTATGCTTCATGATCTATATTTTAAAAGTAATCACATTTTTAAACATTCAGAAAAGTACACAGAATAACACCAGCTAGAGTATGTTTACCATGAACCAGAGGGTTTCATATAGATCAATTTAATCTATATATCAATTCCATAGGATTGGATTTGATATATTATCATCTTTATGTTACAGATGAGAAAACTAAGCCACAGAAAGGTTAAGTAACTTGCCAAAGTCACCCAGAAAAGAGGGAGGGAGAGCTGGGATATGAACCAAGGCTGTTGTGTGTCAAGTTCCACCCTGAAGCACTGTGCTAAGGTTGCCTCCTGTTAACATAAATTCATGTTCCCACCAGATTTTTTTTTTTAAGAGACTGGGTCTTGGTGTGCATTGGCATAATCATAGCTCACTGCGACTTGAACTCCTAGGCTCAAGTGATCCTCCCACCTCAACCTCACAGAGTGCTGAGTGCCCACCACTCCGATTTAATAAATGTTCACATTTTGTTATATATATTACATACATATTTTTAAAAATTACAGATATAGTTCAGGTTTCCCGTGTATCTGTTTCCATCACCCCCTCCTCAAAGAAATCCACTATCTTATTATCTGGAGTATCTCCTTTCAGTCCATGTTTAAGTGTGTCTGTCTGTCTGTAACACACACTACATAGTAATGTTCATGTGCTTTAAAAAGGTATGGTATTCTAATATACAATTATATTCTGCAACTTTGTCTTCCAAGATTTATTCACATTAATAAATGTGCATCTGACCGATTCATCTATTCCACTGAAAACTATATCACAATGTATTTATCTACTTCTCTTTATTACATCTCGGCTCACCGCAATCTCCGCCTCCCAGGTTCAAGCAATTTTCCTGCCTCGGCCTCCCAAGTAGCTGGGATTACAGGCATGCGCCACCACGCCCAGCTAATTTTTGTATTTTTAGTAGAGATGGGGTTTCACCATGTTGGCCAGGATGACCTCAATCTTTTGACCTCGTGATCCACCCACCTCAGCCTCCCAAAGTGCTGGGATTACAGGTGTGAACCACCGTGTGTGGCCTCTACTTCTCTACTGATAGACACTAAGGTTGTTAACTGATATTTTTCTCCTGTTATCAAGAAGTTGCACTGTAGACCCCTGAACATATTTCCTTTTATATACTATGAGGAAGTCTCTTTAAGACAGGCATTTAAAAATTGAATTCCAAGGTTGTATGATACACACACTTTAAACTTTATCAGATATTGTTAAGTTGCCCTCCAAAGTAGTTGTACCAATTTATATTTCCACCAGCATGTCCCCATTTTCTCATACCTTCAATAACACTTGGTATAGTTAAAATTAATGCTTTTTGCCTTTCTGATGGGAGTAAGATAGTATCTTGTTGTTTTAATTTGCATCCCCCCCACTGCCCCAATCTGGTGTGGATGCATTTGACTGGCAAAGCCTAAGGTCACAGGACTGTCCTTGCTGAAATGTAAACTTGGAAAGCAAGTTTCTGGCTTCTCTTATGGGGAGGTACAGATACACACAGGAGGGAATTCCCTCACCTAGATGGGAAGAGTGCTCAACGTTACTGGATGGCCAGATGAAATGACAATGTGGGTGGTAATCCTGAATTTCCTAGATCACTGCTTCTCAAGCTCTAATGTGCATACAGAGTCACCTGGAGATCTTTTAAAATGCAGATTCTGATTTTGTGGGTCTGGGATGGAGCCTGAGATACTGATTTTCTTTTTATTTTTTTGAGATGGAGTCTCGCTCTGTTGCCGAGGCTGGAGTGCAGTGGCACGATCTTGGCTATTCAATAAACATGTAACAAAGCACCTGCCAATGCCAGAGAATACTATAGGTGACGCTTCAGTGACAGCCTTGTCTCATGTCACTGAATCCTTCCCTCCACCCTTCATAGGAAGCATGGGAACTCATTCCACGGAAGCTGTCATTTTTGATTATGGATTCCTTTTTCGTTTTTTCAGGGATATTGCTGTTTCTTTCTTTAGTTGAAATAAGAGTTGTTCTTTGGATATGCCACTCTATCTGACCCTCTAAAGGAGTCATTTGCCTATTATAGTCCCTTTGTCCTCTAGGTCCCATGTGTGGATAGCCAATAAGATCTGAAAGTGCCCTGAGACATGGCTTAGGTCTTCAGAGATGCCTATATGCCCCTAAGCTACTGAATCATTGAGCAGGTAAGAATAAGTCACTCTTACTGTCACTCATATTCCACTCTCTGCTTTCTCTTGGTACCTTCCTCTAACAACTTTAAAAATTTTTTTTTAATTTTTAATTTTTGTGAGTACATAATAGGTGTATATATTTGTGGGGTGCACTGAGATGTTTTGATACAGGCATGCAATGTGTAATAAGCACAACATGAAGAGTGGGGTATCCAGCCCCTCAATCATTTATCCTTTGTTACAATCCAATTATACTCTTGTCATTTAAAAATGTACAATTAAGTTACTATTGACTACCGTCACCTGTTGTGCTATCCCAGCTCTTTACTGCTCAAGTAATGAGCAAAAAATGTGACAGTGTGACTGCCATGCCCTTCCTTTCCTAAGCCTGATACTGTCTGTAGACTTGAAGCCAGTGCCTACGCCTTCCCAGGGCAGGAGCGGTGAAGCTTCCCTAATGAGATAATAGGGCTGCTCAACTGCAGTGAGTTTGCATTCTCAGGTACGTGGCACTGACAGCGGGGAAAGGTGGCAATGAGAGGTGGGATGGCTGCATCCCCCAGGACTAGCATGTCAGGGACAGTTGAGTCTGGTCTGATTTCAGACATGACCAAGGAAGCCAAGGCGTCCAGTGAGTCCCTTCACCTCATCTTGGTGGTGTTCTTGGGTGGCTGCATGTTCTCTGAGATCTCAGCCCTCCAGTTCCTAACAGGATTGTTGCAGAGGTTAAATGAGATAGCTACTATTTAAAGGTATCAGGCCTGTGAGCAGGGTTCAATGTTCCTTCCCTTCCCCTTTAGTGTATGATTTCCTGCACCTGGAAAAGATTCCCCCCAAAGATCAGTTCCAAGGTTTGCTTCCTGGATGAGAGAGAAATAAGGCTCTAGACTTTTCATATTAATCCCTGCTCCTGCACCCAGAACTGGCCCTGCGCACCAAGAGCTTAGGGGAGGCTGGGCAGCCACAGCGTTTTGGTCTTTCCTGGCGGCCTCCTGAGACTCTGCATTTCTAATGTGCTCCCAGGTAATGCTGGCAGTGACACTGGTCCACAGACCATATTTTAGTAGACAAATGGGTGTAACTACATGAAATCAAAATCTACTTCACTTCTCAAAGAATACTCAGCACAGTCTGATGATGATGATGATGATGATGAAAACAAAAATATTGATAAAGGTGGCTAGTATCCATTCATTGAATGTTTATCATATGTCAGGTACTCTCTCGGGTACTCTCTTTAGTGCTTTACCAAATTTTTGCACTTGGTCCTCACAACAACCCTGACAGGCAGACATTATCATTACTTTACAAATGAGGGAACTGAGTTTCAGAGAAGTAAAATGACTTAGCTAAGGTCACAAGGCCAGCAAGAGTCAGAGTAAGGGTCCTGGCTCACGGCAACCTCTGCCTCCCAGGTTCAGGCAATTCTCCTGCCTCAGCCTCCCGAGTAGCTGGGTCTACAGGCACCCACCACCACGTCTGGCTAATTTTTCTATTTTTAGTAGAGATGGAGTTTCACCATGTTTGCCAGGCTGGTCTTGAACTTCTGACCTCTGGTGATCGGCCTGCCTTGGCCTCCCAAAGTGTTGGGATTACAGGCGTGAGCCACTGTGTCCAGCTAGTCTTGTTTCTTCTTGTAACATGAGGCATATAATTTTCACGGAATAAATACATAAAATAATTATGTGTCTATGTATGTATATGCATGAATGTGTACATATACACAAACATACATATATCTACACTTATATTAGAACACTTTTCCAATGTATCCTGTCTTTAAATAAAACACATAACAACTCTTCCTATCTGACCACGTTAAAAAAACTAAATGCTCAAAAGAAAACAAACCTCGCATAAACAGTAGTAGCAATCTCTGGTTTACTGCCCCTCTCAAGAATAGTACCTAGAATGTTCTTGGAAGAATACTTCCACCGCATGCCCACACTCAGCTATGCAGTTTGTGTAAGCCTGGTCTCAATACCATTTCCAGGGTGGGGGCCTGATGCCCTAGAGACTGGCTTTGGGGAGACTGGGAATGCTGTGACACAGGTTCTGTCCACTGCTAGACAAGAAACTGGCAGCACAATCATCTTGGGTCCATGCAGGGATCAAGTATAATCGGTGAACCTAATAGGGAGGAAAGCCAAGGTGGCAAATGGCAAGAGGGAAACTTGATGCTGTCTGAAGCCTGGGTGAAAGCTGGTTTGAAAATGTGTCTTTGGACTATAAGGCAGTTAATTCTCTCCTTTAACTTATTTTAACTCAGATTTTTTGCTTCTGACAAGAGAAACCATTATCTATCGCGTCAACATAGACCAGATAACTAGCAGTGATATAACCTTAATTAATTTTTAAAAGCTCACTGAACTCAGTATTACATGAGTAATTTTTCAAAAAGCATATTAAATGATTTAGACTCGATTTCTCTTTCTGAATGCATTTTTGTATAAAATATAATCACCATAAATTTATACAAATAAATAAACAGTAAAAATGAGAAGAAAAAAAAAAGAGATCAATGAAAACAGAAACAAAAACAAGAAAGAGACCCAATAATAAACAAAAATGTGGTATATGAATCAATTCAGTGGAGAATGGAAATTATTCAACAAATGATGCTGAGACGTTTGACTACCTGCAAAAATAGTAGCATGAGGTTCTACCCCAAAATATATTCTAATTGTAAAGTCAAATGTTAAAAAAAGAAAGGAAGAGAAGAAGAGGAGAGAGAAAGAAAACCATAAAAGAACAAGAGGGGGCTGGGCACAGTGGTTCACGCCTCTAATCCCAGCACTTTAGGAGGCCGAGGCATGCAGATCACAAGGTCAGGAGTTTGATGCCAGCCTGGCCAATATGGTGAAACCCCATCTCTACTAAAAATACAAAAAAAAAAAAAATTAGCCAGGCATGGTAGTACATGCCTATAGTCCCAGCTACTAGGGAGACTGAGGCAGAAAAATTACTTGAAACCAGGAGGCGGAGGTTGCAGTGAGCCGAGATCGCACCACTGCACTCCGGCCTGGGGTACAGAGCAAGACTCCATTTAAAAAAAAAAAAAAAAAAAAAAAAACAGAGCAAGAGGGAAATACAGAGAAATATGTCAGGAAAGGACTTCCTAAGCAAAATACCAAAGACAGAAAAGGAAAAGACTGATTGACAGATGTTGAAAGAATTGCCTTCATAAAAATTAAGAAAATTCAGACCTCAAAAAATGTCAGCAACAAAATTAAAAGCTAATGGTAAAGTGGGAAATGTATTTCCAATATACATGACAGATTATGAGTTACTATTTCTAATATATACAGAATACATGAATCTATTAGAAAAACACAAATACATATTTTTTTTCAAAAGAAAAATATATATACATACAAATCTGATAAGCAAAAATTGATTGCCTGTTACTATAGAACTTTTGGGAAAAGAGCTGATTAATAAAAGGGATACTTGCACAAAATCATAAAAGAAGCTATGTGTGAGTATACTGAAGAAATATAATATACACATAAAACCCTAACTCATGATGCAATAGAGATTTAAATGTCATTATGACAAATGCCCCAAATTTACATAAAACCTCAAAAATTAAATGGAATCCAAGCTACTAGTAGGTAGTCAATAATTCTAATAATAGATGCCTCTTTACTCATTGTTTACTAAGATTTGGATTGAACAGTATGGCAGAAGTGACATGAAAATTAATGATTTTATCTATACCTTGATTAACACATTTTATAATTTTATGAGTTCAGTTCTGAACAGAAGTAAGGATGATTTTCCGCTAGGGAAATCAAATTTAAATGGCAACAGTAAAACCAAACAAAATGGAACAATTTCTCTTTGTTTCTGGCTAACTCAATAGTCATGTGTCAAATTATTTATTTTAAAAGTATTATCTAAAGATATACAGTATTTCTGCAATGATCTGATACTCAGTACAGAACAACTATTTTAAAAGAGCCTGACTTAGCTTTCAGCTAGGTCTTTCAGAACCTTTCTTCTTTGCTTAGTACCAAGTATACTTTACATATTAACTGTGTAAGGTCCACCTGTAACAAAGTCATTCACATACATTTAGATGTGCTGCATTCTAAATTTTTTTAAATGTATGTTTAGAAAGATTATCTACTATAAACAAACATGCAAACTCAAACAAAATTTTAGAACATATAACCTAATTAGGTACTAGAGTAAAAGGTAAATGTAATGTTAACTTTATATGCTTCACTCAAAAGAAAAATGTGAGTCTGACTTTTATTTGTCCCACTGTTGTTTCCAGTCCAAATAGTATTTCTCTAAAGCTAAAGACATCTTAGCAATATGATATCCTTCCTGGGAACAATGGATCAAAACATGAGGACTATCCTTAGAAAATCGTCATGACCAGTCTTCATACTGTTTTTCTTAAAGGTTCACCTCCCACCCAAACTAATGCTCCTCTGAGAGTAAAGTCAAATCACAATGTATGACTGTATATATTATGTACTCTCCTTGACCATGCCTGCTTTTTATAGCTATTGTAAGAGGTGCAGTTTCCATGAGGGAAGAAAAAAAACCTAAGAGAACGTAATATATGCAATAATAAATGGATTAAAATTATTTTTTAAAAACAGGCTGAATTTCTTTCCCAAAATAATTAAACACTAATATATTCATATATGGTTTAGTAAAGAGCCTCAGTGCCTCATTTACTATCCACGAGGCAGATACAGAAACTTCTTGCTTTGCAGGGCTAAGTTAGCGTAAGGGTGTGCAACACAACTAATACTCTTCACCAAACTGGGTACACTGGACCACTTAGCAAAATACATTCTGAATTCTACCCTATTTAAGAAAAAAAAAAAAGGCAGGGGAAGTCAAACAAACAAATAAAGTAGAATTAGGTTCACAACAATTTAAGTGAAAAGGTACTACTTACATCCTACATATACTGAGTCAGATTTCCTAGAACAAAGACTTTCACCAGCCTAATAAAGATAACATTTTGTCTCCTGATGAGATTAGCCAAGGACCATGTTGTCATTCAATGATCAAAGTACAATTCATTAAAATATTTTTTAAAAGAAAGAAAGAAAAAGACAACCCATGGGATAGGAGAAAATATTTGCAAATTATATACCTGATAAGGATCTCATATTCAGAATACATAAAGAACTCCAACAACTCACCAATAAGACGACAACCTAATTTTAAAATGGGCAAAAGATCTGAGTAGATGTTTCTCAAAAGAAAATATACAAATGGCCAAGAAGCACATGAAAGAAAGCTCAGTACCATGAGGCATTAGGGTAATACATATCAAAACCCCAGTAAGATACTACTTCACACACCCAATAGGATATTTATTTTTTAAAATATGAAAAATAACAAGTGTTTGTGACAATGTGGAGCAATAAGAACCTTTATAGGTTACTAGTGAGGCTGTCCAGTGATGGAGCTGCTTGGGAAAACAGTTTGGCAGCTCCTCAAAAAGTTAAATATGAAGATACCACAGGACCCAGCAATTCCACTCCTAGGTAGTTACCCAAGCCAAATAAATACACACACCCACACAAAAACCTGTTCACAAATATTCACAGCAGCATTATTCATAACAGCCAAAATATGAACACAACCCAAATGTCCATTAACTGATGAAAGAAAAAATAAAATATGGCATAGTCATACATTATCGAAAGAAATGCTACAACATGGATTAACCTTGAAAACTTTGTTAAGTGTAAAGGGTGGTCACAAAAGGCCATATAATATGTGATTCCACTTATATGAAACATATAGCATAGGAAAATCTATAGACAGAAAGTAGATTAGTGGTTGCCAGGAACTAGGGGGAGGGAAAAAGTGGCTGTTAATGCGTATGGGGTTTCTTTCTGTGATGATGAAAATATTCTGAAATTAGGTAATGGTGATGGTTGTACAACTCTGTGAATACACCAAAACCCACTGAACTGTACACTGTAAAAGAGTGAATTTTATGATATGTGAATAGTATCTCAATAAAACTATTATTTAAAAAAGAGAAAAATGAATAAACTGAAAAGTGTAATTTTCAATCAGGATGTAAATATTTTCAGTGAATATCTTCTTAATAACACCATGAATATGTCTTCAAAAAAATCAAAAGGAAGGTCTTCTTTGAGAATCTCAAAGTTGATACTAAAATGGGGAAAAAAGTTTGTTAAACAGCTTAATCCAAGGAAGTTTCAGGATAAAGGCACAGGTGCCTCAGGCTTCTAGGAAGCTTTTTCTAAAATACAAGATGTTTTTGAGAAGGACTGAAATAAACTAAAACACGCCGCAGATTTCTGCATGTTTCTTCATCCTTGTCCACATTTCTATTCTAACCTACTAGATTTGAATCATGAAGCCAAAAGCATGAGACCCAAGCCCCCTTTATATACTAATGGCCCAGATTAAATAAATACTAAATCTCAGAATTAAAAAACATTAGAACATTACAATTACAGGTGCAGGGGCCTCAAACAATTATTTCACTCCCCTCTCAATCCAGTCCAGTTAGGCTCACAAATTCCAGAAATGCAAGTTTTCTTATTCTTTTAAATTTTAAGGGAAAGGATAAAATACCTCTTTTAGAAATGTCTATTGCTTTTTTAAAAAAACTTATTTTAAACTACCACACCAACTAAAATGAATAGCAATGTCAAGCTGGTTCAGTCAAATAAATAATAATGGAAAAGCATCAGTCTATTGTCACTATATCCCTTCTTAACATCATCATAGCTTCGAACAGCAACTAAACACACTGCTACTGATAGAAAAGCACATTTTTAAAACTTTCAAAAATAACTTAACTATGTACAAATTCAGCTGACAGGTATCAAACTTAAATCTAATGCTACAATATCAACAGAACAATCTTGCAGCTGTCCTCTCAGCCCTAAGGTACATCATCAACTGGATAGGGCCTTAATTCTTATGAATTTCCTTTATAGTATCACCTGGATATAACACAGTCATTATTTCTACCTTTCTATGACTAACAAAGGACTGACTTCTAGCAAACTGAGCCAATGGTTTTAGAAGTGCTGACGGCGCAGAATTCTGGTGTGTGTGGATGAGGGACTTGCTGTCGCCTCACATGCCATACCTGGTATGCACTGTGCTGTGGCCTCAGTGGTTATGGCTGGAGCGACTGGGGGCTGCTGCTGACTGGAGCTCACTTCTGGCTCTGTGTTAACTGAGGGAGAAAGGGCTACCTCACAGGAGGAGACCTGGCTGGGCAGATGGGACAGGAACTCTTCAGAAGCAACTTGCTCATCCTGTCCAGGCAGCTGCAGGGCAGACAAGGGGATACTGATCTGTTTGTTAGGATGGGATGTGCTCACAGGCATTTGCATGGCCACCTGTTGGTTGGCACCATGGCTACCAGGGGGTCCTCTGTTTGGCGAAGCCAGAGATACCCTAGCAGTCTTCTGGACAATTGGTCTGGAGATCACAGAGGGGGATGCAGACATACCGTGTGGGTCTAGCTCCGTGCTGATGGCAGATGTTATGTGGGGAATCAGTTTAGCAGACCCTACACAGGAGGGACCGGCATGAGTCTGAGGCTTGGGTTTTGCCATCTGTGTCAAGGACAGGGCTGGTCCATCTACCCCTCCTGTCAGTTCTGCATTTGCCACAATGTAATAATCTTCGGGGATCTCTTGTTTGATTTTCTTAATGATGACATCATTGCTGCATTCGTCAATCATCTGCGCCTGGGAGCTTGAATGGAGGGAAGATGGGACTATCCCAGGTCTTTTGCGAGCAATGCTTTGAGGCCTTTGGGTCTGGGGTTCAAAGTCACTATCCTCATCTGTAACAGAAGACTCACAAACCATGTCAAACAGGGTGTTCTCATCTTCATATTCTTCAACAGCTTCATCCAGTTCAGAGGGCTCACTACAATAGGAGAAGTCACAAGAGTCTCTGGTCCGGTTACAGTCTAGCTTTGCTTTCACTGGCCGCCCAGGGTACCTTTCAACAGGGCTAGTCTGTGTCTCAGAGGGCACCCCAATTATGCTGGGACTATCAGAGTTAAAACTTCTGTTATCCTGGAAACAGACCCTCTCTTGGGACCCAGCTCTGCAAGTAGCCGTTAGTGGCCAGTGATAAGCATGGCCAGCACTACAGCCCCACATTGCTGTCAGGTTCCCATGGGAACCTTCAGAGAGCAAGTGTTTCAGGTTTGGAATGAGGCTGCAAATAGTCCCATGGCTGTGGGCCCAGCTGACCAATTTGGACAGATTCTCAGATGAGGTATGAAGACAATCCTCCATGTTACAGGATCAGCAGTGTCTCTCCTAAAGGGAAATAATCAAAAGAAGAAGCCATTATTACCTGAGATACTCCTATGGCTCAATTACTTCAGTCTGTCCCAAATATGGTCATTTGGCATAAAAAAGAAATGCACCTCAAAACTGAATCTAGTCAATGTCACTGTAGATGAGGAGGGACTGGAAGAGAATACCAGGAAAAGTAAAAACAGCTCATGACTTATGGTTGTGGGATTTGGAGAAAAATTTTGTGAGTTTCCTTTATTGTTATAATAATTCCTGCCTAAGGAAAAAAAGAGAGAAAGAAAAAGAGAAACGAGCAATAAAAAGAGCTTTTCCATGGTACATTTTATTTCCAAAGTCACTGACAAGAGAGGTTCAGATGGCCCCTCAATAATAACATTGTGTCTATTACTTGCATTAACTAAGAGCATGCAGCTCCAATGTCACCCTTTGTCATCAGAAACTTCAATACTAGAAGCAGAGCCAACAAAGGAGGTTTGGATCCATCCTGGGATGTACATCAGAGAAAGGAAGCCCGTCCTGGCTGGGCACCAGAAGACAATGCAACTGGGAGTCCAAGGAGGGAATGAGGGACTCGATTTGAAAAGCGGGGAAGTCTTCAGCAGAGAAGGGACAGTAGACTGGGAGGAGACCTGCTGGATGGGGCAGTCTGTAGACCAAAGCAGCCAGCACAGGGAAGCAGGAGGCCCTGCTCTAACCACTCTCAGGAGCAGGCTTCCTGTCTCCTGGCTATCTACAAGTCCTGAAATACTGCCTGTCATTTATCATCAGAGATTACAAAGTAGGTCTGGTGTTTTCTACCACCTGAGGGTCTCTTAAAGCCAAGGATAAACAACTACCAAATAAAAGCAAATCATTCCATATTAGGCAGGAGACAAAAAGAAGTCTTTGTTAGTCACTGACGAGGGAGGACAACACGATGGGTAAGAAAGTGAAAGGGGACATGTGGAGTCTGCAAGGGGCTGGAAAGGTTAGTAAGGCTCTGCCAAGAGGGGGCTCCTGGGAGCACTGGGCAGGGAGGCACAGGAATCTTTATGTGTGGTTTAGTCGGCCCTGGCTATCTGCAGCTGTGGGTGACAAGACATGCCTCGCTGGTGCTCTGCACTCAGGCACCACAGTCTAACCACAATGACACCTGAGCCTCCATTCCCTGGCCTGACTCCATGGCTCCCGGTCAGGGAGGTTAGGTAAGTTCAAATCCTTTAACGTACTATTAAGATCTCTGTTGATGTGGCCACAGCCACCTCTCAAGCCTCATTTCCTACGACCATGGCCTCTTCCCATACTTCTTGTGGTCCCCTCTTCTCTAAACTCCCTACTGGTGAGAGACTCATTCTTTCACTTGATATGCTGCCCTTCTCTTTCCTCACCTGGCCAGCCCCTTCAAAACTGAACCTGGGGCCACCTCCTACTGGCATCTTTCCAGACCCTCTTTCTGCTTAAGAGATTTATTTAGCTTCCTTTCACCCATGCCTGTAACCTCTCAAGAGATATGCCTTTGGTATACTATTATCATTGACTTGCCTGTCTGTCTCTCCAACTTGACTAAGGATTTCCTGAAGGCAGAAACTATGACTTAATTATTCACTCATCAGCGAGGACCTACTTGGGGATATGGAAATTCATAAGGCATGCTCCTGTTCTTGAGACATTAGAACCTATTGTTTAGTATGCAGTCATTGCCGAATAAATGAAGAATGAATGAATGTTTATAAACTGCCAGCACCATCAATACTTACAAAGTGAATGTGTAAGACTCCCAAGTAGGAAACAGAAAATTTCCTCGCATCTCTTTTATTGTAACCATTCAAGGGATTAGAGGGTTTTCTCCCCTAGTGTAACCAAAACCCAGCCGCCTTGTATATGCAGAAGAGTGACAGACAAGCAACCAGAGTTCATGAAGCAGCAAAGTGAACGGAAAGAACAGTGACTGGTGTGTGAGTCAGGAATGCCAAATCCCAAGCCTGGAACCGCGCTGCCTGTGGTTATCTCTAAGCCTAAAATGCCAGGACTACATGATCTTACATTTCCTTCATACTCCAGAAATTTAGACTTATTTCATTTATATTCCTTTCATATAACTTTGGTTAAAGTAGATATGCAAAAAAAAAAAAAAAAAAAGACAAAGACTGGTTTATGTGTCTGTTTGTTCTGACTTTTATTTTTATTTTTTTTATAGAGACAGGGGTCTCCCTATGTTGCTCAAGCTGTTCTTAAACTGGGCTCAGGCAATTCTCCTTCTGTCTCAGCCTCCCAAAGCTCAGGGTTTACAGGCATGAGCTGCTGCACCCAGCCTGTTTTAAACTTAACATCACTAGTAATATTTAATTGGTGTGGCAGAGACTGCTATTTTGCCTACCCAGTGTCCATTCTCTTAGTCCTCACAGAGAGTCCCAATTTGTTGAGGCAGCAATGTGCTCATGAAAATACTTTCCCAACTTCCCCTGGAGCAAGGGCGGACCTATGACACAAGCATGGCCAAGGACATGTAAATGGAAGGGGTTTGGATCATAATCCTAAAAGACAAAATCCCAAATGCCACAGTCCCAAACGTTGAAATCTCGAAAGATCAAAATCCCTAATGTCTACAATCCCAAAAATCACAATCATAGGATAGTTTATTTGGAAATTAAATATGGTTTAAGGAGATGCATATGAGTGACAGACTGACATGGGGTAGATTTAAATTCAGGCATCAATTTGACTGGATTAAGACTTAGAAACCTAGTAAAGCACTATTTGGGGGAATGTCTGTAAGGGTGTTTCCAGGAGAGATTAGTGTGTGAGTCTCAGTGGATTACATGAAGATCTTGCCTGAATGTTGGCGGCACCATCCAATCAGCTGGGGCCCCAGAGAGAATAAATACAGAAGGTGAATTGTTCTCTATCCGAGAGCTAGCACAGGCTTCTCTTTCGCTGCCTTGGACATCAGAACTGGAGGCCTCCAGCCTTCGGACTCTGGGACTTATGCCAGCAGTTCCAACGTCCTGGCCTTTCAGCCTCAGACTGAGAGTCACATCATCGCCTTCCCTGGTTCTGAGGCCTTTGGATTTGGATTGAACCACTACACCAGCAACCCAGGGTCTCCAGCTAGCAGACAGCCTGCTGTAAGACTTCTCAGCCCCATAATCACATGAGCCAATTCCCCTAATAAATCCCCTCTCATGTTCATATGCATATCCTATTACTTCTGTCTCTCTGGAGAATCTTGACTAATACAGATTTGGTACAGACAAAGCCAAGTGTCATTCCTTCTTACTGTATTCCTTACAACACAATAGAAGAGACTGAAATGTTCTCTTACAGAAGAGCTGTGATAAGTTAATTATATAAGGTTACTAAATGGTGAAATATAAAACTTTAAAGGCTAATTATTACTGGTGCTACCCAAGCAGAAAATCGCTTAATTGCAGCAGCTAAGCAATAGGCAGACTTTCACATGGATAGCATACACTTATAAAATTTGTAGACTACAACCACTTTCCAAACACAAGTGCAGCAAGTGTTTCAAAGATCACAGAAGTGAAAACACAGGCAAAAAGTACAAGAAATCTCCCCTGCCAAATTATTCAATTGTGTACGACTTCTGCCCCTTCACATACAGCACTATGCTTCCATTCAAAAAACACCCTTCAGCAGAGAATAAAAAGAATTCAATAAGCTCAGTGATCTTCTAAACCAAATACACTTGTTGATACTGAGGTTTCTTCAGTGTTTAAAAAAATAATAATAAATGGTGAACTATTCATGATTAGTGATTTGACTGTCAAAGAAGACAGATTTCTTATATTTACCACTAAATCTAATATAGAAGAACTAGCACATGCTTCACTTTAGCTAATGAATTTCAAAATCATTCCCACTGTTTATCAACTACATATAATTCATGTCACTGTTAGATGTGAAAATTCTAGAACTTATCCACTCAATTATGTATTAATGGCTAGAAAAAGTGAAGCACTTAATAAATGTTTATTTGGGCCGGGTGCAGTGGCTCACGCCTGTAATCCCAAACTTTGGGAGGCTGACGTGGGCAGATCACTTGAGGTCAGGAATTCAAGACCAGCCAGGCCAACATGGTGAAACTCTATCTCTACTAAAAACGGAAAAAAATTAGCCAGGTACGGAGGCACCTGCCTGTGATCCCAGCTCCTCGGGAGGCTGACGCGGGAAAATCATTTGAACTCGGGTGGGGGTTGCAGTGAGCCAGATCATGCCATTGCACTCCAGCCTGGACAACAAGAATGAAACTCGTCTCAAAAAAAAACCCACATTTTTTTAAAAAGTGAAGTTCAAAGTGTTACCAATGAAGTTTGTATTTCTTATTCAGCCTAATGCATTTGGCAGGAAATTCAGAAGAGTGGATTGGCTACAACGATACAAACTTCAGTTAAAGGGGTCATTTGCCTACACTGGTATTCTTTTCAGCAGATGACATTCCAGAAGCTTTTAATGAATTAAAGCCACCTTGCCTGAAGAAGCCAGCAAAGTAATGACTAGTTTAAAAATAATTATGTGCACAGTAGGATAAGAAGACATTTAATGTAATGGTGTTGCTGTTCCATCACTAGTACTGCTTCTGCCAAATTTGTGGTCTGTGTATGAGAACATGCAGAATGGATTTCCATCTACCCACAACTCAGAAGCATGGGGAAATTTAATAGGCAATGCTCATGTTGTATACCGAATCACAGAAGAATTCCAAAAAGAACAGTAACACATATAGAAGGAACGGGAACATATTCTCCATGGACAGCCCTGTCCTAAAAGAAAAAAAGAAGCTATTCATCAACATAGAAGACTTCAAAATATAGTTAATGATCATGAAAGTCACCCAGCTCTTACAGACTACCTCCACGCAACTGCCATAATATATCCTTGCAACACACTTTTTTTTTTTTTTTTTTAGTTTTCCTACTCTTAAATTGGCAGCCCTATTTTTTTTTTTTTTTTTTTTTTTTTGGAGACAGGGTCTTGCTCTGTTGCCCAGGCTGGAGTGCAATGGTGAGATCACAGCTCACTGCAACCTCTGCCCCCCTGGGGTTTTGGTAACCCTCCTACCTCAGCCTCCCAAGTAGCTGGGACCATAGGTATGCACCATGCCAGGCTACTTTTTGTATTAAATTTTTTTTTTTTGTAGAGATGGGGTTTTGCCATGTTGCCCAGGCTGCTCTTGAACTCCTGAGCTTAAGTGATCTACTTGAGCCTCCCAAAGTGCTGGGATTTCAGGCTTGAGCCACCATGCTGGGCCAAACACTATTTCTTTTATAATGTGCTATGCTATGTATTTCATCTTATCATTTACAAAACTGGAGGTATCAACATTATGAAGACTTACACAGTTCTAATTTACTTTACGTCCTTTTTGGAAATTTGACTCCAAAAAGGTGTATTACCACAATGTTGACTTTGTGTGTAAGCGCCGTGTGTATATATAAAAGCATTGAAACTTTCTTAATAAATGAAGAGATGTCCTTTTTGTACATCTACATTTGTGAAAAATAAACTTTCTCAAGATCTTAGCTCTTTGGGCATCTGCATATGCAGTGGTGACCCATCATGGTTTTGATGAATCTCATCAAAAGACTTAGGTTGTCTGTCACAGTATATCAGATGACCTCACTTATAAGCTATTTCTTCATGACTATGGTTCATCTGCTCATAACTGTTATACCCATGCAACTGTCATTAATATACCTGAGTGTTTGTTGGCAAAAATTTGTATAATATTGCCTATTTTATTTTATAAAGTGACCTATGAAGTGTTCTGCTTTTGTTTCTCAAATAAGTCCCTTTTAAAAAATGTAAAATAAATACCTTTTAAATTTTTTCCATAATTATATTTTGATCTTTCAGGATTGATTTTCAGGATTTTAGACTTTAGGGATTTTTATTCGGGATTACGGTGCTCATGGTTGTTTCTTTCTGGATTATGATCAGCTCCTAAATGGAAGTCATTGAGTGGGGTTCTGGGAAAGCCCTTAAAACACAGATTTGTCTGGTTTTTGCCTTTTCCCTTTAGCTCTTTCCTTTTCTTTCCAACGGGAAAAAGACAGGATGGCTGGAGCTACAGAGGCCTCCTAGGAGCATAAAGAAGAACTTAAGAATGGCAGATAACAAGAAAGAGCGTGGGTCCCTGATGACATCATTGAGCCACGACATCAGCTCTGAGCTGCCTGCTTCAGGACTCCTTATTATTCATAAAAGCCACTGTTGTTGGAGTTTTCTCTTATTTTTGGGTTTTTTTTGTTTGTTTCACTGTCTTATGGTGCTGGGGAATTGTTTGTTACATATAGCTGAAGTCAATTACTAATTAATACACACAAACTAATACATTCCTCCCTGGTTTTTGACACCTTAGAGTATAATCCTTTATTTACTCTGCACCATACTCCAGTACAATTGTTACTCAGACTAGACTCCACAAATAAATTCTTAGAGGGTCTGTAATTCTATGTCATAATGTTTTTAACATTTTTCATTTTGATAATAAAAAATAGTTAATAGGAGCACATTATTAATCATCTAAATAATCATATATCCACATAATGCCATGTAATTTCAAAACCCCTATGCCTCACATTAGGGCCCATAAGCATCTCAAGTGACATCACTCAGCTTCCAATTTGTTAAGCAACTTGTTCATACTGTATTCGTCTCAGCACATATAAATGAAACACTTCTCTTTTGCACTAATAATTTTCAAACAAAAGGCATCCTGATTTGACATCATGAAAACAACATAATGTGATGGTGGAGTAATATATTACTTTTAAGTGTCATAGGGCAATGAGAAAACAAAAGGAATTGAAATAAATACTACATGTTCATAGAAAATCATATACATTATGGCACAATACTTTTTTTTGAGGCAGGGTCTCGCTTTGCTGCCCAGGTTGAAATGCAGTTCACAGTGTTCTTGAACTCCCCAGCTCAAGCAATTATCCTGCCTTAGCCTCCAGCGTAGGTGGGACTACAGGCATGCAATTTATGGCACAATATTTGAATGAGGATGTTAGAACAATTTAAATATTTAAATCTGTGGCAGAATTAAAGCACAAATTATAAAGGCATATAGAACTCTAAAGAACCTATTAACCACGTAGAAGCTACTACACAAGAGTAAGATAGTACCTTTCCTGAAGGCCCCCATAGATATAATAATAAAATGCTAAAATAAAAAGAAAAAGTGGATAAAATTATAAATTTTATTAAAGGCTATACATTTTATTAATATTCACTAACCTTTAAGAATCAAGAGGTAGTAAACATTAAGTCGCTTTTATTACATTCTTAAATTTACTGCCAATCTCATGGAGAGGTTCTTAACCTCTAGGTACCATAAAATGAAAATATTTTTCCAAAATTACTATTAATATATTTCAACCTGGCAACCATGTTAACTAGTAGTTCTGAGAGCGTAATTAGCTGATATATTAAGGCAATTAAACATACTGAGTCAAAAGAATAGTTACCGCTATACTTCAATACATTCTAAGTTTCCTACAAATTGAAATCAACAACAAGACAATCAAGGTATTTTCAAACTTCTGAGAATAAAGTTTTTAAAATCTACAGATTCCCATCAGCAGTCTAATGATACCTCTATGCTGAAAAATGATGCTTCTACGTTTTCAAGAATTATAAAATAGCATTTTCTCATATCTGACATGGGCAATGACTGGATTAGATACTTTCAGAGTTATCAAGTGACACTTGATTAAAAACTGAAATTCAGGCCAGGTGCAGTGGCTCATGCCTGTACTTCCAGCCAAGGCAGGAGGATCGTTTGAGCCCAGGGGTTTGAGACCAGCCTGTAAGACCCCGTTTCTACAAAAACAAAAAACAAAAAAACCCTGAAATTCAAGGAGTTTTAGCTGGTGGAATTTAGGTTAAGTATAACACACTATGTTAGCAAAGCTATGAAGTTAACTTAAGCAAGCAGACATTCTGTGTATTAGCATTTATATTATGAAAGACAAAATCAGAAGGACATTAAATATCGAATCAGACTTTCTACCATTAAACCCAAAACTAATCATCAGGTGTCAGTAGAACAATAATACAACAATAATTACAAATAAAGCTAATATTTATTAGATAATTCTTATTTGCCAAGCACTGTTCTAGGACTTGTCACACCAAGAATTCTAATTATTATCAATAATTCTAGTTTAAGTTAAATTCTAGTTTGGCTAGTTAAATTATTATCCTCGTTTTATAAATATAAATAAGTCACTTGCACAAAGTAAATGGCAGAGCCAATATTGGAAAGTAAGTCTTACTCTAGGGCCCATGCTCTTTTATTTAAACTACACAGCCACTGGTATTACAATAGCAGAAAGATACTGTCTCAAGTCTGCTTCCCTATAAATTAATGTTGTTAATTTTAACTTAACCTGGTTTAACAAATTCAAGCTGAATTTGTAAGTACATTTTGTATTTATAGCTATGTCAGAACTATAAATTTTATGTTTACATATATTTAAGTAACATTATACTAAAAATTATTTAAGCCATTAGGCATAAAGAAAGCCCATGAAAATACCTTTTCTTTCAAAAGTTTGAGAAAAATTTCTTTACAGGAAAAAAAAGTATGAAAGGATTACATCACTTTTCCAAAAGATGACAAAACCAATTAGTAGCAAAGTAACAGTGAATGCCTAGATTCCACCTGACTTCAGTTATGACAATCTACCCAACAATCCTTGTAGACTCTCTCTTTACAAGGTTCTGAACCTTTCAAAGAGTTTGTTGTTGCTGTGTTTTAATACCACTAGATCTCAACTGCTGATGTAAAACAAAATTGACATAAGAAGAAACAGAAAACTTAAGTAACTATGTACCTACAAAAGAAATTGACTTAAAAAACCTCCAAAAAGAAAGCTCAGGTGGTTTCACTGGTCAACTCTACCAAACATTCAAGGAAGAAATCACACAAAATTATGCAATATTTTCAAAAATATGGAGGAAAGAGAAAGCACTTCCTTCAACTTGTTTGAGGATGCCAGCATAACATTAATACCAAAACCTGACAAAGCCAATACAATAAGACAATTATAAATCAATATTCTTCATCAGTACTAATGTAAAAATCCTTTACAAAATATGAGCAAATGTAATCCAACATAGTAACAGTCTACAGGGAAAAAACCCACACAATCATTTTAATAGATGCAGGAAAAAGCATTTGACAAAATTATGTATCCATTTATAATGAAAACTCTTAGCAAACTAATAATAATGGTAGAGAATTTCCTCAAACCAATAAAGAGTATCTGTGAATAATCTATAGCTACTATCATATTTAATGTAAAAGACAATTATTTCCTTTTGATATTAGGAATAAGGCAAGAATGCCCACTTGTATCACTCTTATTCAACATTGTACTAGAGCTCCTTGCACTAAAATAATATAGTTGCGGGTGAGCGGAGGAGAAAAGGTAAAAAAATTGAAACAAAAGAATTAAACCTGATCCTATAATATATGTAAATAACATGGCTGTTTATGCAGAAATCACCAAAAATTCACAAAGCAACTGCTACAACTCATAATTGAATTTAGCAAATAACAGGATAGAAGATTAATACTAAAAGCTCAATTATTTTCTACATATTAGAGTAAAATATTTAAAGATTATATTTAAATAAATTCTACTTATAGTAGTCTCAAAATATATGTCAAGTAGTAATTCTTACAAAAGATGCCCCAGACTTCTATACTAAAAACAACAAAACAATGCTGAGAGAAATTAAACATGACCTAAATAAACAGAAAGATATATCATATTAGTGGACTGGAAGATTCAATATCATTAGGTTTGCAGTTATTTCCAAATTTATCTATAGGTTTGATGCAATTCCAATCATGAAGGTCTTGCAAGTCATGTTAAAGGCTTTAGTCTTTATTAAAGAGATAAAGTATTATATGGTTATAAGCAAAAAAGTAACTTTAGAATCATTATTCTGATTATAGTTTGAAGAGGTCAAGAGTGAGGCAAGAATCTAGTTAAGAGGTTTGATGCAGTCATTCAAGTAAAATATAATAATAATCTGGCTTGGACAGTGGTGGACAGATGAAGAGAATAGATCTGAAAACCAAGTAAGAAGTAGAAGATGAAAGATTGGATATGCTAAGTGGAAAGAAGGAAGTTATAGATTCCAACTTGAATATTGAGAAAAGGTTTCACTTATGCCATCTTACTCTGAGGGGTCTTTAACACACCAAATGGAGGGATCAAACAGACCACAGGATTTACAAGTCAGTATAAAGATACTGCCAGGCAAGGTGGCTCACACCTGTACCTGCAATCCTAGAACTTTGGGAGGTAGAGGCATGAAGATAACTTGCAGCCAAGAGTTGAAGGCCAGCCTGGGCCACATGGTAAGACCCTCATCTCTAGAAAAAAATTAAAAATTTAAAAAATTAGCCAGACATGATGATGCATGCCTGCAGTCCTAGCTCTTGGGAGGCTGAGTGATAAGGATCACTTGAGCCTAGTAGTTCAAGTTTAGAGTAAGCTATGATTGTACAACTGCACTCCAGCCTGGGCAACAAAGTGAGACCCTATCTCTAAAAAAAACTTAAAAACTAAAAATATATACATATATATAAAAGAAATTATGCTATAAATATTAAACATCTATGAGCATTTTTGCACCATCTTATCATAGATAATAAAAATTCGATATACAAAAACACACTGACAAAAGGCCCTGGGAACTCTCAGTTTGAAGAGTTTAAGTGCACGTAGGGATTATACTTCTTGACTTTCTCAGTAAGCTTATCCTCATGGGCGCTTAATCATAGGATGTTTGATCCTTCAGTCAAATCTGCTCAGAGGTTGAGAGATGTGCTACTGAGCCAACTGATGGCTAACTTTCCTGTATTTCAGAAGTTATTATTTTGTCCTATGTTTAATATGTCTTTCATCATTTATAAAGAAAGTTGAGATGAGGCTGGGTGCTATGGCTCACACCTGTATTCCCAATACTTTGGGAGGCTAAGGTGGGAGGAACACTTGAGCCCAGGAGTTCAAGACCAGCCTGGGCAACATAGTGAAACCTTGTCTCCAGAAAACAAACAAACAAACAAACAAAAAAAAAACACAACACACACACAACTATTTCATTCCCTTTCATCT
The DNA here is from genome assembly GCF_009761245.1 of Sapajus apella. Taxonomy (NCBI): domain Eukaryota; kingdom Metazoa; phylum Chordata; class Mammalia; order Primates; family Cebidae; genus Sapajus; species Sapajus apella. The sequence continues at coordinate 18,675,227 of NW_022436986.1, read as the reverse complement.
TATCTTATACACACACACATAAAATTATATATATATACACACACATACGTGTGTGTGTGTGTGTGTGTGTGTGTGTGTGTGTGTAGATAGAGTTAAGATGAAAGGGAATTAAATGTTTGAGCTTAAACTGTGACTTAAAACACATTCATAAAGGCTAGGTGGGGCCGGGCGTGGTGGCTCACGCCTGTAATCCCAGCACTTTGGGAGGCCGAGGCGGGTGGATCACGAGGTCAAGAGGTCGAGACCATCCTGGTCAACATGGTGAAACCCCGTCTCTACTAAAAATACAAAAAATTAGCTGGGCATGGTGGCACGTGCCTGTAATCCCAGCTACTCAGGAGGCTGAGGCAGGAGAATTGCCTGAACCCAGGAGACGGAGGTTGCGGTGAGCCGAGATCGCGGCATTGCACTCCAGCCTGGGTAACAAGAGCGAAACTCCGTCTCAAAAAAAAAAAAAAAAGAAAAATGAATACAGAAGGAAGTCAGACCATTCGGTACAAAGCAGAGAATCAGCAACATTCTCCACCAACCTATGTAGATAAAAGCTTCTGGGTCTCTTCAAAGGGCCTCACTGTAAGAAGTTGCAAACATTCTGAATAGGTAAGGATCACACTAGGCTTTCTAGAATCTCAACTGCCTTCCCCTAAACTCAGACTGATGTGCATAAAACTTAAGAAATTCTGCCCACAGACTATTCTGGGTGTGTGTGAGCTACCCCCTCATGTGAGCTGGCACAGTGCAGGGGTGAAGAGCCTGAAGTCCACTGCCAGATGGCCTGGGTTTAAATCCTAGCTCTGGCCACTTGTTAGCTACGTGACCTTGGGCAAGTTATTTTACCTGTCACTTAGTCTCCTTATCTGTGAAATGACAATAATACTGACCTCATAGTGTTGTTATGAGCATTAAATGAACTTATATCTATAAAATGTGAAAAAAAAATCACTTGGTAATTGTTCACCTGAAATTAGGGGCTTTCTCCCCATTTTGGTGGTCTACCATGTAACTACAGAGAATAATACACAATACAGCACCATACACTCATAAAAGAGTGAGGCCTAGACAGAGAACATATACAATACAGCACGGTGTACTAGGCACAAATGAGGTTTTCATTTAACATTCTGATTTCTTAGACTAAAGTCACTCCTAAATTTAAAGCAGCATTATAAAACAAGGCTCATTTACCCAGACATCTCCGTCTCTGGGAGCCATGCAAATAGGCCCTTAGACCAGCTATATGATCTATTCTGCAGCTCTTTAAACCGTCAATCCCAGAGTTTATTTATTTTTGAGGCGGAGTCTCATTCTGTCACCCAGGCTGGAGTGCAATGGCACAATCTCAACTCACTGCAACCTCCGCCTCCTGGGTTCAAGCAATTCTCCTGCCTCAGACTCCTGAGTAACTGGGATTACAGGTGCCCACCACCATGACTGGCTAATTTTTGTATTTTTAGTTGAGATGGGGTTCCACCATGTTGGCCAGGCTGATCTCAAACTCCTGATCTCAGGTGATCTGCCCGCCTTGGCCTCCTAAAGTGCCGGAATTACAGGCGTGAGCCACCGAGCCCAGCCCGAGTTTAAGAGAAATCATATGGGCTTTTCAGTAGCATTTCTTTTCAGTAAGTATTGTATGACAGTGGGCCACTAGGCACTGGGAATACTGTTGTTAACAAGACAGTCATGAACTGTGCCCATATGGAGCTCATGGTAGCAAGGCAGGAGGAAGCAAAGAACTAATGATACAAGAAATAATTTTGCAGCAGTTCTACTAATAATTTTGCAAAGACAATATACTGAGTGCTAAGAGAGCAGAAAACCATAAAAAAACCTGTTCTATTCACAGAGTAAGCTCTGAAAAAGTGGTATTTAAGCAAAGAGCTGAAGAATTAGCAAGAATTCACAGATGAAGAAGGGATGGGACAGACAGAGAGAAAAGGTTTCTCCAGTCAAAAGGAAAAGCACAACTAACAATCCTAGGAAAGATTCTGGAAGTCTTTCATGATACCTATCAAATGTTATCCGTCGTTAGCAACTACCTTGCAACATTCTAGCGTCCCACATAGACTCAGGATAATAGATGCCATGATCTAAAGTAATTCTTACCCTGACCATTTGTACCATACTTCACCTATCCGCCTCCTAACAAATGCTGCTCACCAGCTCTTTGACAGATTGATCCAGTTTAAGTTCTAACTTGAAATATAGTTATGTGATGCAAACTAGTTATACCTTTGTTAAGAAAATTAATTTTTTTTATCCAAATTGTGTTTATTGAGATGGTTTCTCACTTATCTTGATTCAGAGTGCTTTCAGTGCTGCTTCCTCCTGAAAGAACATCCTACTATAAGCCATGATTTTTCTCCTGCAGGCTGGCGGAGGACAGTGGAGCAGCCAACACACAAAACTACCATTTGTGCATGGCTAAAGACCGTGGTGATTTTATAGCATCCTGGGCATTTCACATCCATGAAGTAGGAATTGAGGCTCTGTACCAGGGACTTCTTCTTGTGTTTCCTCTTCTCCTCTTCTGGAGAGGGATGAAGAAGATCCTTTGCGAGAGGCATGTTCTCGTGGGTAGGTCGTCACCGCCAGAAAGCGAAAATTAATTTTTAAAATAATTTTTAATATAATTTCTACTGTCATCAAAAACAAACCTTGATCTTAGTCAATAATTTGATACTGATACTGTATCAAAAATACAAGGCCCAATGTGGTGGCTCATGCATGTAATCTCAGCATTTTGGGAGGCCAAGGCAGGAGAATCACTTGAGGCCAGGAGTTTGAGATCAGCCTGAGTAACATAGTGAGACCCTTTCTCTATAAAACATTTAAAAAATTAACCAGAGGCAGTGGCACGAACCTGTAGTCCTAGCTACTTGAGAGGCTGAGGCAGGATAATTGCTTAAGCCTAGGAGTTTGAAGTTACAGTGCACTATGATCATACCATTGCACTACACCCTGGGTGACAGAGCAAGACCCTCTCTCTTTAAAAAAAAAAATAATAATAATACAGCTTCAAAAGTATCAGTGCAGGACAGGCCAAGGCAGAAGGATCATCTGAGGCCTAGAATTCAAGACCAGCCTAGGCAACACAGTAAGACCCTGTCTCAAAAAAAAAATCAGTGCAGATATCTAAAATACTTACTCATAAATATCTCAAAATTCCTAAGAACTTCCCCCAATTATTTATGTTTTTTAATTTCTACAATTTATAATAAGGTTATTACACACTATCAGAAAAGGATTAAAATGAATTGTAATGGCATTCCACTCACTAAAATTGTTCTACATGTGATGACTAGCAATATTATTCGATCACTTTTTAAAGTGGTTTTCCCATCAATGGGCGCGATTTGACATGATGATTCATACTTTATAGCCCACTCAAAGAAGTATAGTAAATAGAAAACCTAAATATTCTGTCTCAGAGTGAGTGATGTTTAACATTTTTAATTGCCTTTAACATAGCCGCATTCTCCTGATGGAATTTTCCAAGGCTTAAGAGTAACAGTGTCTCATGACAAAGGATCTGTCTCCGATGCTTGAAAATACAGCCTCACCTTGGTAAAGAAACTATAGGCAGGCTGATCCCAGATTTCAGAGAACAAAGTGAAATACATGTGCCTCCCCAGGATCCACTGGAACTGCCCTGGCCAAGGTCATCAATAACATCCCTATTAAGATATTTCATTGCCACTCTTCAGTCCCCTTCTCTGGGCTCCTCAGCAGCAATCACAGCTATTCTCTGTCCCCCTTGAAACCCTCTCTTTCCTTAGCTTCTATAATACTGCCTTTCCCTATTCTGCTATTAGTTTCCTTTGCTAGAGCACATCACTCTATTTTGACCTTTAAAACTAGAGTTTATTTCATGTGTTTTCTTCTCGTATTCTCACTAGATGATGCTCTCCTCCACCCCTACGGTTCTGGTTATCAGACAATATACAAATTAATATCTCAATAAATGGCATTAACATCCCTTCAAATGCTGAAGCCCAAATCCTGCAAATCACCCTTGACTCCAACACGTCCTTCACATGTCTACAAAGAAGAACCTGCAGGGCTGGTTTTCAAAACTACTATGTTTTACAAAGCTTCTTGTTTGCATTGCTGCTACACTTCTGAAGGGTGTAGAAAAAAAAAGAAACATTCAGACATGTACTTTATGCAGAGTGGGTGAACCTTAAATTAGCATTTTAAATGTGGTAATAAGTTAATATTATATAACACCTTGTACCCAAAGTGTTGTACCCAAGTTTTATATAATATATAAATTAATTCTTATATCTTCACTAGCTCTCAGGAAGGGAGGACAGGTCTTTCTTATTACTGTGAAATATCTGCTCATGGGAATGAGATCTGAAGCTACGGTGTACATCATTTTAATAGCCCCTCCATTCTGACTCTTATTTTTAGGTATGTGGATGGTGAGTGCTGAAAGTGGTATAATTGTTCCAGATGAGATGGTGACTCAGTGACAATGTTGGGAATGTGAGTAACCTATATTTATTCATTAAATGAAATATTTTAGAAACTCGAAATAGGCTTAACAGACATCAAGATGACTTGAATTTCAGGTCACTGGTCATAGGACTAAGCCTCCCAATTTGAAGCCACAGCACTCATTCTAGAAAATATTCAAAGAAGGAGAGAAATTATTTTCCTGAGAAATGCAAAAAAGAATTAACAAACTGACATGGTTTTGGCTGGGTGTTATGGTCCCTTTGCAAAAGCACAAAAATGTCCTCACCTCTTCCCATATATTTCTAGAATGTTTATTCTGACTCAATCTACTTGTCTATTTTACAATTAATACACCATTTAAAATTACTGTAGCTCAATATGTTTTTATATTCAAGAAGGCAAATCCCTTCTCATTATTCTTATTTTTCAAAACAGTTTTCTAATTCCCAACTTTTATGTAAAGCATCCAGTATGCCATATCATATTAAATATGATATTAGGTATTTATTCCTAAAAAAATTTATTATACTATGTTAAAAATGTTTTCTGTGTTTCTTAGCTGGAAAAGCTGTTGAATTTTATCAAGTATTTAGTCCACTATAAACATGATAGTTTTGTTTTTCATGTCATAAGTTACATTTACAGATTCCTCAGTGTTGACCTACCTCGGATTCCTATGGCTACTTCTCAATTTCTGTCAATGACTCATCACTCTCACTTGGATCTTTAAAACTAAGTTCATCAGTGGTCCTGGCACTCCATTTCTCATGGTGCTGTCTCAAGAGATGATGCTTTCATCCACCTCTGTGAATCTGGTAAGCTGAGATATATGCCCTAATGTTTCCCTAATTAATATCTCAGTAGTTGGCAGAGACATCTTCCTGGCTGCTGAGGTCTGAATCCCAGAATTAGATTTCTAAATATTTTTAGGATTTGAGGGATCATTATGCAAACACACCGCTTAGGGGCTGGACAGATGTGTGCCAGTGCCAGGCATCTTTCTGCTCTGTGATCCTTTTCTAAGCCCTGAATGCAGACTATAGGAGAGTAGATATTTTGCCCAGCACTGTGTCTTCAGCACCTCTAACAAAACCTAACACAGAGAAGGCATTCAAGAAGCACTGAACAGGGCTGGGTGCGGTGATTCCTGTAATCCCAACACTCTGACAGGCCAAGGAGGGAGGATTGCTTGAGTCTGAGTGTTTAAGATCAGCCTAGACCCTCCCTGTCTATAAAAGATGGAAAAAATTAGCTTTGTGTGGTGGTACATGCCATTAGTACCAGCTACTCAGGAGGGTGAGGTGGGAGGATCACTCGCGCCTTGGAGGTCGGGGCTGCAATGAGCCATGATTTCATCACTGTCTCAAAAACCAAAAACCAGAAACACTGAATGAATACTGAAGGAACAAATTCAATTGAGTTCTCATGAACTCCGATTTGAAATATGTCTACCCACCTGTTTTGTCCATCTGTCAGCTCAACCTTCTCTTTAGCACTGTGTCTCACGGCCCTACTACCCCCTGCCCAATCTGACAAGAATAGAGGGCACTCCTGCCTATTCAGGATTACATGAAGCACAGGAATTAATCAGAGAGGGAAGGGCGTCAACAATCCAACTGCAACATTCACTAGATTCATATCTTTCAAAAGTACACATCATTACTGAAAACTGACTCAGAAAGCCTGCTACAATCTTTTGCCTAGTGGGCTGGACTCAGTGGCTCACACCTGTAATCCCAGCATTTTGGGGGCCTGAGGCACTGCTTGAGGACAAGAGTTGAAGAACAGCCTGGGCAATACAGTAAGACCCTATCTCTACAAGAAAATATAAATAATTTTTTAAAAGAAGCCTGAGTGAAGAGAGGGCTGTACTATATACAATCTACAACAAAATTGGAGAGCAAAACCTGTGACTTAAGTAGGAGTTATGTGAATAGAAGAATGCATGTATATTTGGTAGCAAAATTTTCAAAACCTAACCACGTTCCCCTCAAAGAACTCAGCCAGTAGAGCTACCTGTGTGCAGGCAGCAGACTTTGCCCTGGGTATGGAGGAGTGGTAGAGAGAAACCAAGAGCTGGGTCAACCTTGCAGGTGACAGGGACAGAAATCCAAAGGCAGCTGAGGTCTACTTAAGGGAGATACAAGATGCCATGCAGTGTTTTAAATTTCATTTGGTGCTATGGTTTGAATGTACCCCCTTCAAAATTCATGTCGAAACTAATCCCCATTGTGGTTTTAAGAAGTGAAGACTTTTTTTTTTTTTTTTTTTTGAGATGGAGTTTCACTCTTCTCCCCCAGGCTGGAGTGTGCAATGGTACAATCTCAGCTCACTGCAACCTCTGCTTCCCGGGTTCAAGTGATTCTCTTGCCTCAGCCTCCAGAGGCAAGAGGGATTACAGGCATGCGCCACCATGCCCAGTTAATATTTATATTTTTAGTAGAGACAGAGTTTCACCATGTTGGCCAGGCTAGTCTTGAACTCCTGATCTGAAGTGATCCATCCACCTTGGCCTCCCAAAGTGCTAGGATTACAGGTGTGAGCCACCGCGCCCGGCCAAGAAGTGAAGGCTTTTGGGAAGCAATTAATAGAATGAATAGATTAGTGCCTTACAAAAGAGCCTGAGGAAACTAGCTTAGGTCCTTCTGCTATTGGTTCCCTTTCTGCCCCTTCTGCTCCTCCTCCTTCTTCCATGCAAGCATACCACTGTGAGAAGACAAGAAGATGCCATCCATGGAGCAGGCCCTTACAAGGCACCGAACATGCTGGAACTCTGATCTTGGACTTCCCAGCTTCCAGAGATGTGAGAACTAAATTTTGGTTCTTCATAAATTACGCAGTCTCAGATATTTTGTTTTAGCAGCACAAAGGAGCTGAGACACCTGGCTTCCAAGAGGCATTTGTCAAGGTCGGAGGGCGAACACCATGATCACCCACTCTGTGTGGTGCAGTGCCTCAGTCTGACTTGTTCCTCAACTCTCCCACTTGCCTGGCCTCTGCTCATGTGATCTCAGGAATGTCTACAGCAACTAAAACTGTAAATGAGGTCACTCACTCTTAATGAGATGCTCCTTCAAAATGCTGCCTGGAGGTAGGCTCTAAGACAGATGCTTTGTGCCAGGAGATGGAACAAGCAACCACGGCTACCACCTCCAAACCAGGCCTTACTGCTCCAGTTTTGGGGATGGTCTATGTTCCTTTTGGAAGAACTCACCCACTAACTTTTCTGGGAGGGATGAAGTTAGGGCAGAAGACTTTTCTTCAGCTTGTGTTAGGTGCTCAGCACTAATTAGCTTTCTGTGTCATCAGAATCTGATTCAATCTTTTTCCCTTCTTACAGTGTTTCTGTTTTTAGCTTTTTGAAGTCCTCCTTTCTTGTTTTCCAGAGGTCTCACAGATTTTAATTCTTTTTTTCTTAGTTTTGGTTTCACTTTTTAAAAAAGCCTTCACTTCTTGAAACCACAATGGGGATTAGTTTCGACATGATTTTTGGACGGGATATACTCAAACCATAGCACCAAGTGAAGTTTAAAATACTGCATGGTTTGGGTTTTAAGGCCGTTGGGTTCAGCTGACTAAGAGCCAATGTATACACTGCAGTAGTGGCTCCAAATCAGGCTGTGCGGTGAAATCACCTAGGGTTCTTGTTAGAAAACACAGGACCCATTTCTTAGCTAAACAAGACAGATTCGGATTCACTGACCAAGAGGTTGGGTTTGGGAATCTGCGTTTTTATCTAGTATTTGCAGCCAATATAAGAATGTGCATTTGAGAACCATGGTTCTACATAGCTTTTAATGATGAATATATTGTAATTAACCAAGCCTTTACTTTTGGACATTCTGTTGAGCTCTACTATAATTATTAACTAAAGTAAGTGCTTTAATGAGTATCTTTTTATATTCACCTCTTTTACATACCTCTATGTCATTTTGATAAATGCCCAGACATAGAATCAAAAGAAGAAATCTCTATAGTTCTCTTGGTCAAATTGCCTTCAAGCTAGGATCGTCTGCAAACTGATCCCACTTGCAGTACATGATACCATCTATTTCCTACCTCTCTGCCTACGTTTGATCGCATATTTTTTAATCTTTGCTAGTTTTAGAGGTGACATTATATCTTATTGTTAAACTACTTTATAACTGTAAACCTATTTATTCATTAAGTATTTCTTGAGCACTTATCAGGCCTTGTGAATAATGCGAGCAAAAAATTAACATGGTTCTTACTCTCACTTATACAGATAGTATCTGATCAATAATCAAACAAATAAACCTAGTTAATGGTACTTATTATCAACACTGTGATAAGTGATGTCATTAGATCTTATAAAGCAGAGATCTGACCTATTTAGAAATGTCTGCAAAGGCTCCCCTGAGAAATTAACAATAAAGGTAACAGTACACAGTCATATAATGTAGCACTTACTGTGTTGTTCCAAGCTCTGTTCTAAGCACATCAGAAATATTAACATATTGGACTTATAAGGTGGTACTATTATTATCTCCATAAGAAAACTGAGTTGGAAAGTTTAACAAACGTGTCCAATGTCACAAAGCTAGCAAATAAAGGAATCAGGATCAGGTGCAGTGGCTTACACCTGTCATCTCAGCACATTGAGGAAGGAGTTTGATCAAGATCAGCCTAGGCAACACGGCAAAACCCCATCTCTACAAAAAAAAATGTAAACATTAGCTGAGTGGGATGGCATGCACCTGTAGTTCCAGCTACTTAAGAGGCTGAAGGCAGGAGGATCGCTCGAGCCCAGAGGTCAAGGACACAGTGAGCCATGATGACATACATCACTGCACTCCAGCCTGGGTGACAGAGTGAGATCCTATCTAAAAGAAAGAAAAGAAAGGAAAGGTAAGGGGGTGCAGAAGGGATGGCAGGGGATGGGGGAAGGAATCAAGATTCAAACCAAAGTGATCTAACCTGGAGTCAGTACTACTAACCACTGCCATCTCTCAAGTGACGTTCCTGAACCTTGTACTCGCACCAGGCTCAGTGCTCTCCACTTTTCTCCATTAGAAAGGGATGATGTGCTGCACTGCTCCAAAGAAATGGCACACAGCTCCATGCCAACTTGGAGCTAAAGGTTGTTGAAGATGATCACGAATGAATATCTCCTCCCTCTTGCCTCCTGAGCTGTAGTCAATGTTCCACCCTACACATGCAGCCTCAGAGTATCCGACAAAGGCACCAGAGAGGGAAGGAGGAGGGTTTTCCTTGTTTTTCAGTTAGTAATCCCAAATTCACCTATGTTGATGATTTCTTGCTAATCATCTCTGTGTTATAACATATTTGAACATTAAGCATCACTGTTTCATGAAGATGTGAGGAAAAAATATCCACCAATTTCAGTTTTTAAACCTCTCAAGTGAACCTCCCTGGCACGGGCCTGGTTCCCACAGGCTGGCAGTCTATTTTTCTATTTATAGTTAACACATTAGGCCTGTGAACACTGAGAGTGGATTATTATGAACACGGTGTAAGCTGACTGGGCATTAGAAATGAGAACTCTAAAGGCTTAAAAACAAAGATCCTTAATCCTCTGTCAGTCCACCAAACTTTTTGAGAGTTTAAAGTATAACAACTGAAAGCAGCATGTTCCAGAGATTTCTGTGAGGAACATTTACTTACTTTGGGCCCTGGACAAGCAAGTAAACTAAATTCTCTAACAGACTGAAGTACAGGGATCCTTCGTGGTCCAGATCCTCACTAACCATGACCTTATAATCATGAGACAAACGCTGTCACACACACAAAAATATTCACCAATGAGCTGACCAGTCCCCACTCAAACTACTCACCTATCTACTTCTGGGAACCTGTTTATGTCACTCTGATTTTTAGATGCTGCAAACATGAAACTATACAAGTAGGACGAACAGAAACTGAAATTACAACCTAGCAAAGATGTAGGATTTGAACAAGGCACTTAACAATGCTAGAGAATGGCTTTAATCACAAGCAAAGCCATTTCAACAAAGGAATGTCTGGCAGAGTTAGACCAGATACAATTAGAGCAGAGAGCAACTGTGGAGAATTCTCAAGGATGATACAATAGGTACTTCAAAAGAGAATGAATTAACTCTCTAAGAACTAAGAGGCCCCTGGGAAAACTAAAGAAGTCAAGGGACATTTCTGAACAAAAATCCCTCTCTTCTTGACCTGGTAAAGGATACAGTATTATATTCTTACGTAATTTTTTGCAGAAAAACTATGTCCCCAAAATGAGTACTCAAGTCACTTCTTTTTCATTTTAAGGATTAGCAGTTTCAATTATGTACGTTTTGTTGAATAAAAGATTTTTTAAAAACACTTTTACCATCTTCAGTTTATTTTTTCAAATTAAAGCTTATGCTATATCAACATTAAACAGAAATAAAATTCTGATACAGGCTAACAACATGGATGAAACTTAAAAGACATTATACTAAGTGCAAGAAGATAGTTAAAAAGACAAACGTTGTATGATTCCACTTACATATGAGGTACCTGGGATGGCCTAATTCAAAGAGACAGGGAGTAGAACAGTGGTTACCTGGAGCTGGTGGATCAGGGAATGGGGAGTTATTTTTTAATAATGCATCAAATTTTCAGTTTGGTAATAATGACAAAGTTCTGGAGATGGATGTTAATGATTGTTACATAACAATGTGAATGAATTTAATGCTACTGACCTTCACAGTTAAAACCCTAACATCTAACTTTTACATTATATATATTTTACGCAATTTCTAAAAACTCAAAGTAAAGCAGGAAAAAAAAACTGTAACCTCCCAAACTTTAAAAAAAAAAAAAAAAAAAGGCGATGCAGTAAAGGGTTAATTCAGCACTTCAGGGTTGCTCAAACTCCATTCATTCTAGGAAAGGAGGACTGGCCCATGATAGCCTTCTGAGAGAGAGAAACTCGAGTTTGAGGAATATCTTCCTCTTAAGAGTATTTTGCCAGTAGCCTTAAGCCACACTGTATCTGTCTGACTTCTGAGGAGCTGGAGACTGAGCAGCTAAGGTCAGTCGCACAGGCTCACACAGGTGATACAAGTTTACATGACTGACAAATAAAAACCCTGGACACCAGGGTCAGATGAGCTTCCCTGGTTGGTAATACTTCACGTTTTGTCACACACTGTCGTTGGGAGAATTATTCCTCATGGGACTCAACTGGGAGGGCCTACATGGAATCTGATGCCTGGTTCCTCCAGGACTTCATCCATCTTCCTTTTCCCTGTGCTGATTTTAATCTGTCTTCTTTCGCTGTAATAACAGTAACTGTGAGCATAACAGCTTTCTGAGTTCTGTGAGTCCTTTTAGTGAATCACTGAGCCTGCGGGTGGTCTTAAGGACCTCAACACAAAGCCCCAATCAAGTTCCCTCATTCTCTATGATAAAATTTGTATCCCTACTTTAAGTAGGTTCACTTTAAATGCCCCTTCAGTAACAGAATGTGTCAGGTACACATTGAAACCGTACCAGTTACCCTCCCTGACAAAGACTCATCAGTGATCCTCACTAGATGGGAAACCCAGAGTTCAGACTTGCTAGAATAGTTGTTCTCAGCTGCGGTGCTTTACCATCGGTGTCTGCTGATACACTCAGAATGGTTACTAGTTACAATGCATCCATGTATGAACAGTTTACTTGTCAACAGATTTACCTCACACTCTCCATCAAAGGCCCCAAAGGGCCAAAGAGAAGACATTCCAAATTATCAACATGGCTCTGAGGCCTCTAAATCTGAACATTGCCAGGCTTACTTCTCAAGCCTAATTCTTTCCCATTCAAACACTGAGCTCCAGCCACATTAAACTCAGCTGGGTTAGCCAAATCATGGTATCTCAACTCTAGCAGATCTTTGCAAATGCTGCCATTCTTTGGCTGGCTAAACACGTTTCTACCCAATCTTTACAACCTGATTTACAGCAGGACTTCTCACCCTCAGAACTATCAAATTGGTGAGCTAGATAATTCTTTGTTGTGGGAGGCTGTCTTGTGCACTGTAATATGTTTTGTAGCATCCCTACCCACTAGATGCCAGTAACACACACCCACCTCCAAGTCGTGACAACCAAAAATGTCTCCAGACATTGTCAAATGCCTCCTCCCTTTTCATTCCCATTTGAGAACCACTGACTTAGACTCAGATCTGAAGCTCCTCCCCTCACTCCACCCAAGCCTTGGTTCACTGCTTTCCTGGAACTCTATGTTACCCTACTTAAACGTCTACCCGTACCAGAGTATTAGCTCCTTCAGCAGAAGGCTGATGGTTTTATTAATCAGCAGGCTTTCAGCTCCTAGCCCAGTTTCCAGCACATACTGAGGCCTCAATAAATACCTGTAGACTGGCTGAATGAATAGAACAAATCAGTGTTGAAACTCTATGAAGAAAACAATGAATGAAGGCAAGAAAGTGGGAAGTTAAGGATACACAGAGAACAGTGAACACTTTCATTTTCTTGAGATTAGAATAGGCTAAGTAGCAAGAAAAAAGTTATGAAAAATAGTTGTATAATAGCATGGAGAGTCATAAAGCCCAAGCTAAATTAATCTGAACTTTATTGAGAAAGAGAAATCAGGATATGGAAGCAGATGTTTGTTACAGTCCTTTCCCCAATGCCATTACTGGGTTTATATATTTGGCAGGCAATATAAAGGTGTATATGTAGTTACCATCTTGAATGAAATCTTTTTCTTCACATGTCAGAAAACTAAATACTATATAATCTGGCCATCCAGATATTTGCTATTATGTTTATATTAGCTTTCTAGAGCTGCCATAACAAACTACCACAGACAGGATTCCTTAAGTAACAAGAAGTTATCTTTTCACAGCTATGAATGCTAAAGGACAGACAGCAAGATGTCAGTAGGACTGCGTTATCCGAAGGCTTCTCTCCTTAGTTCCTAGATGACTGTCTTCTTCTGGTGTCTTCACATGGTCTTCCCTCTGTGCCTGTACAAATCTCTATCCAAATTTCCACTTCTTATAAGGACACCAGTCACATTGATTAGGGCCCAGCCTAAAGACCTCATTTTAACTTAATTACTTTTTTAAAGACCTTATCTCTAACTACAATTCCATTCTAGGGTACTGGGGGTAAGGACTTTAGCATGTGAATTTGAGGGAGGAGGTACACAACCCTTAGCAATGCTGGGAAATATTTGGAAAAACAAGATGCTGAAGTCATTCATTTATTCCAAAAACATTATAAGACTACTACGTAGCAAATACTATGCCAAGGCACTAGAGTCAATGTTACCCTAAAGATACATTCCTTGTCCTCACAGAGCTTGTAACCTAGTAGCTCAAAAATCTAAACAAAACAAGTAAGAACAATACAGCCTGATTTGGACTATGTTGACAAAAAGAGTCAAACTATGTACAATGTTTGGAGAGATTTACTCTGAGCCAAATATGAGTGACAATGGCCCATGACACAGCCCCAAGAGATCCTAAGAATTTGCCCAAGGTGGTCAGGCTACAGCTTGGTTTCACACATTTTAGGGAGGCATAAGACACCAACCAATCCACATAATATGTATACTGATTTGGTTCAGAAAGGCAGGACACCTCAAAGAGGGGGCTTCCAGGTCATAGGTGAATTCAAAGATTTTCTGACTGGTCAGGCGTAGTGGCTAACACTTGTAATCCCAACACTTTGGGAGGCCAACTAGGGCAGACTGCCTGAGTTCAGGAGTTCAAGACCAGCCTGGGCAACATAGTGAAACCTCATCTCTACAAAAAAATTAGCTGGGTGTGGTGGCACTTGCCTGTAGTCCCACCTACTTAGGGGGTTGGGGTGGGAGGATTGCTTGAGCCCAGGAAGTTGAGGATGCAGTGAGCCAAGATGGTGCCATTCCAGCCTGGGTGACAGAGTGAGACTTTATCTCTTTTTTTTTCTGACTAGCAGACTGGCAACTGGTTGAAAGAGTTAAGTTATCATCTACAGACCTGGAATCAATAGAAATAAGTATCTGGGTTAAGATAAGAGGTCCTAAAGCTCAAGGTTTTTATACTGCAGATGAATCCTCCACGTAGCAGGCTTCAGAGAAAATAGATTGTAAATGTTTCTTACTCAAGCTCAAAAAGGTGCCAGAGACTCTTAGTTAATTCTCTCCTGGACCAGGGAAAGAGAAGGAATTTTCTACAGAATGTAGATCTTCCCCATAAGAGACAGTTTTAGGCCGGGCGCAGTGGCTCAAGCCTGTAATCCCAACACTTTGGGAGGCCGAGGCGGGTGGATCACGAGGTCAAGAGATCGAGACCATCCTGGTCAACATGGTGAAACGCCGTCTCTACCAAAAATACAAAAAATTAGCTGGGCATGGTGGTGTGTGCCTGTAATCCCAGCTACTCAGGAGGCTGAGGCAGGAGAATTGCCTGAACCCAGGAGGCGGAGGTTGCGGTGAGCTGAGATCGCGCCATTGCACTCCAGCCTGGGTAACATGAGTGAAACTCCGTCTCAAAAAAAAAAAAAAAAAAAAAAAAAAAAAAAGAGACAGTTTTACAGGGTAATTTCAAAATATGTCAAAGAAATATGTTTTGGGGTAAAATACATCAATTTCTTTCAGGACCTGCTGTCATGTTGGTATTTTATTGCTACAAAGAGTCTGTCTGGTCAGTCTTAAGGTCTCTATTTTCATGTTAATGTTCGCCAGTTGTGTCTGAATTCCACAGGGACAAGGGTATAATGAAGCATGTCTGACTCCCCCACTCCCCAGCATGGACTGAACTAGTTTTTCAGGTTAACTTTGGAATGCCCTTGTCCCAGAAAAGGGGTTTGTTCAGTTGGTTGGGGAGACTTAGAATTTTTTTTTTTTTTTTTTTTTTTTTTTTTGAGGAAAAGTCTTGCTCTGTCACCCAGGTTGGAGTGGCATGATTGCGGCTCATTGTAACCTCCAACTCCTGGGTCCAAGCCTCCTAGGATCTCAGCCTCCCAAGAAGCTGGGACCACAGGTACGCAACCCACTCCTAGCTAATATTTTGGTATTTTTAGTAGAGATGGGGTTTCGCCATGTTGGCCAGGCTGGTCACAAACTCCTGACCTCAGGTGATCTACCCAACTTGGCCTCTCAAAATGTTGGGATTAAAGGAGTGAGCCACCGCTCCAGGCGAGGGAGTGGTGGCATGGTACCTGTGGTCCCAGCTACTCCAGAGGCTGAGGCAGGAGAATTGCTTGAACCCAGGAGGCATAGGTTGCAGATTGCATCACTGCACCCCAGCTTGGGCAACAGAGCAAAACTTTGTCTCAAAAAGAAAAAAGAAAGTATTTCTAGTTTACAACTCTGATGGGAAAGCTCAGGGTGTCAAGGAGCATACAGAGCCAGTAGCTAACATAGTTCCCAATGAGTCAGAGAGTGCTTCCTAATGAAAAGACAAGTTCACACCTGAAGGATATCCATGATTAAATTATACAAGGCAGAGAGAATGAGAGTATTTCAGGTAAGAGAGGGTGTGAAACTCTGAGAAACATAAAATTCAGTATAGCAGAAGCATATAACGGACAGCCATCAGAATGCTTGTTCAATTCAAACTATATTCCTTTCTGTCACAGGGCAAACCTCAAAACTGGGGTTCAGTTTGGGAGGCCACATGGGCTCATGGCTTCATTCAGGAAGGAATTCAAGAGCCAGCAGACAGAGTAAAGTGAAAGCAAGTTTATTAAAAAAGCACTGAACTCCAGACTGTCTCAAAAAAAAAAAAAAAAAAAAAAAAAGGGCAAAAGAATAAAAGAGTGGCAACTGCATAGAAAGAGCGGCCCTGATGGCTGCTCATTGGCTATTTTTACGATTTTTCTTAATCACATGCTAAATAAGGGGTGGTTTATTCAGAAGTTTTCTAGGAAAGAAGCAGGGAATTCTAGAAACTAAGGGTTCCTCCCCCTTTCAGACCATATATGGTAGCTTCCCTACATTACCATGGCAACTGTAAACTGTCAAGAGTGCTGGTGGGAGTTTCTCTAGCATGTAAATGTATTATAATTAGCATATAATGAACAATGAAGACAACCAGAGGTCACTATCATCGTCAACTCGGTTTTGGCCAGCTTCTTTACCTACCCTTTTTATTGGTGGGGACTTTATGACCTGTATCGTGTGAAGCCAGTGCTGCAGAACTCCTACCTCATTTCTAGGTCATCAATATCACACAAATCTGCCAGCCTCAAAATAGTATAAATTTGGCTAACTCAAGGACACTCTACTACTAGGTGCTCTAAAATGCCTTTATTTAAGACCAGGAGAGACTCACAAAGCACCTGACAAGTTTATGTATCTCATACATCAGTAATATCCAAATCAATAAAGGCCAACATCCAAGAATGGCAGCCATTATTCTCTGCAATTCACTTAAAAAAACAACAACCGTGTATCACTAATGAAACATTTATCTGAAACTGATGAATCCTAAGACAAATATTTCATGAATACGGGACCTAAAACGAAACAAACACAAAACAACAAAAGTGCTAACCAGATGGAAGTCTACATTTCCAGTTCATCTACCTAATCCTACCTAAGTAGGAAAACAACTTTCTGGCAGATAGCACGAATCCTAAGTGTTAAAATGACATGTTTTAAGGAATGAGAGCATTTCCATTTACATGTATTTTTCTGCTGCTAAATAAGTGGTAAATGTCAAGTCAGACATAAACGTATCATTTCATATGTTCCAAAAAAGTACAAAAATATATTTTAATAGAATGGCATAGAACAAGAAAAGCTACACTCTGATTTGACAGTTTCTTCCTTTCCAGTCTTTTCCCATTGTCCCTCAATATGATTTAAATTCTGACCTCACTAGAAATAACCTAAGTTCATACATAAGCAAAGCAATTTACCATGCAGTCAAAAGGTTAACATAGGTACTGCTGGGGAACCTAAATGACACCAATGACCCACACTGTTGAACTCCAAGATCATCAGGTAACAACCATTTCTGTGAGCATGCACACTTCTTATTTTCTGCAAAACAAGCAGATTTGGGAGCATTAATGGAGGGCAACAGTAGACCAGAAAAACTAAGGATAAAGCTGAAAAGGTCATGATGATTCTGGAAGACTCTGAATTAGCAAATGTCCAGTATCAACAGTCCTTGAGGTTTTATAAGTACCTCAAGAGTCTGAGCCCTCACATTAATGAACTGAATCCTAAGCGGAGTTTTTGATAGCTGGGCCACTCAGGATTTCAGAAACATTAAATTTAAAAATAAGAATAATATGCTGGTATAGTGTGGAAAGTTAAAATTTTTAAAAAGGATTAAAAATTCGATAGCAATTGGGTAAAGTTTCTTTTTCTAAGATGAAGTTTCACTGCTTTTAAAAGTAAACTGTTTCTTTTGAAAAGGTTTCCAGGCAAAAATAAGGGTAGCACACCCTCTACATTTCCTTGGTCAGCTGCTTTCCTATATAGCAGTCTCCTGTATACTGAAAGCCAACATGTGGAAATGTAGAAATTGCAGAGTTTAAAAACACTTAAGAAAATTAGCCATTTCCCCTGACCTTTACTCTTCCCAGGATGGTGGAGTAGATTACAAAACTCTGACTTTTAATGAGCTTAACTGGGATTCAGCAGCTACGGACTGCCCACTACACAGTCACATGACTTTGAGCAAGTCCCTTCACCAGTCTTGATTCATTTATTTATTTATTCATAACTGAACCATTAACTGAACACCTATTCTCCTCTAAGCACTGTGCTGTGTCAGAAACATAGCATTAAATAAGATAGATGTGGTCCCCAAACCCACTGAGTTTAAAGTCTAGCTAGAAATGCCTACAATTAAGCAAGCAATTACAAAATAGCATGGTATGAGTTACAGTGAGAAAGTAATTAGAACTCTGAGTTTTTCATAAGTAAAACAAAAGGGTTCAAGAGTGGTCTTGCAGGGCCCTCTCAGCTCTGACATGCACTTCAAGTCTAACAGCAAAGAAAAAGTTTTAAACTTTTAAAATCATTAAACATTTTCCCTCCACTTTATAGCAAAGAAGGTTACAGATAAGAAGAGGGCTAAAAAATGAATCTAGTATTCTGTGAAACTGTGAGGAAAGAGGATTTTAGTGCACAAAGGTTGGATATAGAGGGAAAAGGACATCTTCATTAGGACAACAGAGACATAGACAAGGCTTACCATTCACATCCTTTAGTTAATGGGCAAAACAGCAGTACAAATACAAGGAAAACAGATAGTCCCATGAGACATTTCATGTATGTATTCATTAAAAATAAACTTTAGGCATCTTCTATGTACAATAAATTTTGTGCTAGATGCAATAGCACAGCAAATATAAATTAGACATGGGTATTGACTTTAAGAAGCTCAGAAGCTCAAGGGTAAAGTTAATGATAAATTTAAGCATTTTACAAAATCCTTTGTACAAAACTCAGAAAATTAGTACCCCACACAAAACACCATATAACCAAGGTGTTCGCAAAATCTGGCCCGCTCAGCATCGATTTACACTTAATGGTTAATTTTTTGCTCAGGGATACATGTGAAGTTGATGGTTACTTCTGAGTGCCTATAAAATGTTAAGTCCAAATATTCTAATAATATTTGAACTTTTGTTCTTTCCAAAAAATGTGCACCTACAATGTGTTTTGCTGCTGCTTTTTTAAAAAAACAACAAAAAAAATAGGCTAAGAAATGTGGGTTGTTACTGGCAGGAAGTCTCTGGGTGAGCACTATTCAAGCTGCCCAGAGCTTCGATCTGCTTAAGATAGATCCAGGTCATGAAGAATGCTTGATTTATGAGATCTGTGGGTAGCAAACTGTCTACAGCCTCAGAATTTCCTTTCTGTAACACCAAAACAAAATGAAGTGAAAAACTCCCGAAGTAAGCCACGTTATTTTCCAGTTTCCCTCTATTATGAGTAAACTTAAACTCGTATCATCTTGCAGATAGTAACTACACTAAACACTTCAGCCCCAAAATACTGCCTGGCATACCAAACTCATCAGCCTGAGCACTATATTTAAATCTCATGCAGTGGCTTGCAAGCCTTCCTTCTAATAAGAACCTTTATTTCTTTAGTGTTATTAATCAGTCTTTTCTGAACACTCAGATAGCTCAGCTGTTTTCAATATTCTCTCTTTCTGTCTTGGTTTTCCCAGGGCAGATGCTGTAATAAATAATGGTTCATCTCATGCAGAAAGAGAGGGCTCGAAACTAATTTGCCAAGAACTATTCACCAGGAGCCAATTCATAAACAGATCAATTCACTGAAGATACCAAATTTAAACTTTTTCACTTTTTGAAGATTTCAGTGAAATTTTAGTGGAATGATTTATACTCTGCTTCATAGCAGAATTTTAAGAATTATTTAATTTGTAAAATGTACAGAGTTGTAGAGTAGTTTAGTCATCATATGAATATATTCTTCGCAAATATATTCAGTAAATGTGAATATATTTTTTATAATGATTATATTCATGAATATATCCTCTTTATGAATATATTCATGAATATATTCTGCTTTACCCTATTGGGAAAACTTTTTAATACAGTTTAAAATTAATGAACATGAATATATTCATGAACATTTTCATAAGTTTATATTCTTATTCATGAGCTATGTTCTTGACCATATTGGGACATTTTTGAACCTGGTTTAAAATTTAATAAAGATCAATATATTCATTAAGAACATATTCATATTTTCATCAGCATATATTCATATTCATGGCCTGTACTCTTGACCATATTGGGAAATACTGAACCCAGTTTAAAATATAATGAATATCAACAGATTCATTAAGAGTACACTCACATTCATTTCACTAAAGTATACTTGCAAGACAACTAACCTACCTAGTAATTTCGACCTTTAACAAAATGAACATTCCTTAAAGCAGTGCTAAGAAAAATATATTTGCTTATTTTTGGTAAATAGGCATACTTTCTCGTAGAAGAGCTTTTTTCTCTAACACACATCAGTCCCAAGATTTACCCAGTGAAACTCTTTTGGGCATGTGCCAGTGATGTCCCAGTGTTTCTCATATCTCACAGGCTCTGTAACATCTGTTTTTGTTTTATTTATTTATGTATGTATTTTGAGATGGAGGCTTACTCCATCACCAAGGATGGAGTGCATTGGCACAACCTCAGCTCACTGCAACCTCTACCTCCTAGGTTCAAACCATTCTCGTGCCTGTAGCTGGGATTACAAGTGCCTATCCCCACACCCAGCTATTTTTTCTTGTATTTCCAGTAGAGACGGGGTTTGACCATGTTGGCCAGGCTGGTCTCGAACTCCTGACCTCTGGTGATCCACCCGTCTTGGACTCCCAAAGTGCTGGTATTACAGGTGTGAGCCACTGTGCCCAATCTTTGTTGTTTTATTCTAACATATTGATTTGGCATATATCTAGGACTAATGGGGTTTTTGCCTGAATGTAAGAACTTCTACCAGTCTGGTGAGCTCATTATCACCCTCTACCTTTGAGTATTATTTTTGCTCCACTTTGTAGGATTGCTTTTCATCACTTTTTGTTGTTGTTGTTGTTTAATTCTCTGGTTTGAGTACTCTGTTTCATTCAACTATTTCAATGTTGGATGAAAATGTCCTTAATCCAATCAATATTTATTGAAAACAAAAAACTTTGAAACTGAAACAAGAGACTGTGATTAAAAATTTTAAATAAAGATGCTTACTCTCATCATCATCCAAAATTGTTCCAGATGTGCTAGCCTATGCAATAAGGCAAAAATATTGGAAAGGAATCATAAAACCAACATTATCTCCAACTGATACCACTGTTTACCTAGGAAAAAAGTAATGGATCAAAATGAAACCACAACAAAATTAATAAACATAGATTGGCCGGGCGCGGTGGCTCAAGCCTGTAATCCCAGCACTTTGGGAGGCCGAGGCGGGTGGATCACGAGGTCAAGACATCGAGACCATCCTGGTCAGCATGGTGAAACCCCGTCTCTACTAAAATACAAAAAATTAGCTGGGCATGGTGGCGCGTGCCTGTAATCCCAGCTACTCAGGAGGCTGAGGCAGGAGAATTGCCTGAACCCAGGAGGCGGAGGTTGCGGTGAGCCGAGATCGCGCCATTGCACTCCAGCCTGGGTAACATGAGTGAAACTCTGTCTCAATAAATAAATAAATAAATGTAGATTATAAAACTCCAGGCCAGGCTTGGTGGCTCACACCTGTAATCCCAGTACTTAGGGAGGTGGGAGTAGGTCACTTGCTTGAGCCCAGGAGTTCAAGACCAGCCCAGGCAAGACAATTAACTGTCTCTACAAAAAATACAAAAAAAAAAAAAAAAGTTATCCAGGTGTGGTGGTAGTCTATAGCCCCAGCTACTTGGGAGGCTGAGATGGGAGAATCACCTAAGCCCGGGAATTCAAGGCTGCAGTGAGCCATGATCATGTCATTGCACTTCCAGCCTGGGTGACAGAATGACACTGTGTCTCAAAAAAAAAAAAAAAGAAAAAGAAAAAAAAGAAATTCCAAACAGCTTAGAAATTTAACTTAAACAAAAACCAAAAGGAGTAGAAAATAATTTCATAATTCTGAAATGCTCAAGGCATTTTTGTGACTAAAAATTTTTAACACGTAAATATTTTAAAATATTACAATAATGTGATCACAGAAAACACTCTGATGGAGCCTCCCCCCACCAATTTTTTACTACTATCAAACAGATAAAAGTTGACAGACTGGTAAAATAACTGTCTACATAACACCCACATAGAGTCAATAATTGTTAGCATTTGGCCATGTCTGCTTTATCCATCTATATGTATGTATACATATGTGTATATATGTAATTGTGTATGCATACATGCTCTCTTGCCAAACCATATGAAAGTAAATTACAGATATGACACATCATGGGCTTCTATTTAAACATACGTTGTTTTCTTTTCCTAAATTTCACTGCTACTTCCTTTCCCTCGAATCCCTCTTTCCCCATAGCAGCACCCTACTATCTGGGTAACCCAAATTGGCAATCTATTATATAACCTTCCATATTTATTCCATGCCCATATAATATCACTATTTTACAAAATAATACATCTTGCTTTCATTATTCAAATGTACCTCGGAGAGTTCCTTTAAAGTCAACTAACATAACTGTAATTTGTTTTCAATAACAACTTCATTAAAACATATTTCACATATCATAAATATATCTGTTTACTGCCCAGCATGGTGGCTCACGCCTGCAATCCTAGCACTTTGGGAGGCCAAGGTGGGTGGATCATTTGAGATCAGGAGTTCAAGATCAGCCTAGTCAACATGGTGAAACCCCATCTCTACTAAAAATACAAAAATTAGCCGGTGTGGTGGCGCATGCCTGTAATCCCAGCTACTCAGGAGGCTGAGGTAGGAGGATCACTTGAATCCTGGAGGCGGAGGTTATAGTGAGCTGAGTTCGTGCCATTGCACTCGAGCCTGGGGGACAGAGCGAGACTCCATCCATCCCCACCCCCAAAATAAATATTTTTAAGTCCAATTCAACAGTTTTTAATAAATTCACAGGTTGTGCAAATGTGACTTTAGAATTACCACCAATTTCAGAATACCTTCATCACCCTAAAAAGAAACCTCCTACCCATTGGCATTTACACCTAATTACCCCCTTCCAACCCCACTCTAAATCCTAACAATCACTCATCTATATTGATTCTCTATAGATTGGTATATGGTACTCATTTCATGAAAATGGAATATGGAGTCCTTTATGACTGGATTCTTTCATTTAGCATAACGTTTTCAAGGTTAACCCATATGGTAGCATATATCCTTTTTATGTCCAAATAATATTTCATTGTGTGGAGAAACCACATTTCATTAATCCATTCATCAGCTGATGGACATCTGGGTTGTTTCTCATTTTTGCCTGTTATCAATAATGCTACTATGAGAATTCACATACAAGTTTTTATGTGAACAAATGTTTTCAACACTCTTAGGTATAAACCTAGGAGTTGAACTGCTGTGGCATATGGTAACTCTACATTTAACCTTCTCAGGAAATGCCAGGCTGTTTTCCAAAGCAACTGCATTATTTTAAACTTATGCTAGCAATGTATGAGGGTTCCAATTCCTCTACATCCTCATCAACACTTGTTATTGTCCATCTTTTTTATTACAGCCATCCCGGTGGGTGTGAAGTGGTACTTCATTGTGGTGTTGATTTGCATTTCCCTAACGACGGATGCTGTTGAACATCTTTTTAGCTGCTTATTGACCATCTGTATATCTTCAATGGAAAATTGTCTTTTTGTTGAGTCTCATAGCTTTCTTATGAGGATCTACGATTTAATACCGTAAAACCCCTAGAAGAGTGCCTGGCACACAGTAAGCACCCAAGAAATCTCAGATAGTGTATTAATATATTACCATTATCATTATTGATTATTCAGTTCCTCTAGATTCAATACTGTAAGGATACACTGAAATACCTCACAATAGTTTAAATTTACCAAGTTTCCCTTTTATTGCCAATAATTTTTGTCTTTTGTTTGTTGCCTGTTATGATATTTGATGCTATTTGGTTCATATGTGATCATAAATTGTGCCCCTTATCAGTATATAATGTCTTTATCTCATATAGTGCTTCTAATCTGAAGTCCACTTTGTCTAACGCTGTTCTGCTTTAAGGAAATCTGTTTTTGTTTCTGTTTTTTGATATTTTCTTGCTCTTTCATTTCTGCTTTATTTTCACCTACTCGTTTTGAGAGAATTGCTTATAAACATCATTCTCTAGTTCAGTCTGACACACTTTTTTTTCTGAGACAGGGTCTTGCTTTGTCACCCAAGCTGGAGTATAGTGGCACGACCAAGGCTCACTGCAGCCTCGACATCCCGGGTTCAAGCAATCCTCCCACCTCAGCCTTCAGAGTAGCTGGAAGGCTGTAGTATGCTACTACTCCTGCCTAATTTTTTTTTGTAGAGATGGAGTTTCCCCATGTTGCCCAGGCTAGTCTCGAACTCCTGGGCTCAAGACATCCTCCTGCCTTGGCCTCCCAGAAAGCTGGGATTATAGATGTGTGAGCCACCCGTGCAACCTGACGTACCCTTTTTAATGGGAAAATTCAGTCTGCTCACAGTCTAATAATTGATACAATGATCTTATTCCTTCACCTTACTTTTATTATTGTATATTTCCTCTTCTTACTTCCCTGTATTTGTGTTGAGCTAGTCAAACTGCCATTCTTTCCAACTTTTTTTCTTTTGTTAATGTGAAAATTTTCCTAAATTTCTCCATTCAAATAATAGTTTCATTTTCCCTGCTCTAAAAATTATCTGAAAACAGGATGCCAATTATTTCCCCAACTTTGAGAGTGGCCTGGACACAGTGATAGATAATTGAAATACTGTCCAAGAATTTTCCTAAGTGGTTACACCAATTCCTACTTCCACCAGCAGGTAAGAGCACTCCTGTTGCTTCATATCCTTGTCAACCCTGTATATCATCAGTCTTTTGAATTTTAGCCATTTTGGCAGTTGTACAGGAATAATATCCTACTGAGGTTTTAGTTTTCATTTTCCAGATGACTAACAATGTTAAGCATCATACTGGTTAAGTAGATATCTTTTGAGAGCATATTTTCT
The DNA here is from genome assembly GCF_009761245.1 of Sapajus apella. Classification (NCBI taxonomy): domain Eukaryota; kingdom Metazoa; phylum Chordata; class Mammalia; order Primates; family Cebidae; genus Sapajus; species Sapajus apella. The sequence continues at coordinate 18,650,180 of NW_022436986.1, read as the reverse complement.
ATTTGGTTGTCTATCTTAGCCTTACTGATTTATAGAAGCTCCTTGAAGACTCTGGATATGAACCCTTTATTAGTTACATGTCTTGAAATATCTTGTCCTGACCCAGTGCAGTGGCTCATGCCTGTAATCTCAGCATTTTGGAAGGTCAAAGTGGGCAGATCATCTGAGCTCAGGAGTTCAAGACCAGCTGGCCAACATGGCCAGACATGGCCAATCGTATCTAATAAACATACAAAAATTAGTCGGGTGTGGTGGCTCATGCCTGTAGGTAGTCCCAGCTACTCGGAGGGCTGAAGCAGGAGAATCACTTGAACCTGGGAGGCAGAAGTTCCAGTGAGCCAAGACTGCACCATTACACTCCAGCCTGGGCGACAAATGGAGACTCTGTTTCAAAAATAAATAAATAAAAATAAACTCTTGTCCCATTCTGTGTCTTCTTGTTTTTCACTCTTTCTGATAACTTTTAATAGTCTCTAATATTAAAGCAGTCCAATTCATAAATTTTTCCTTGATGATGATTGTTTCTTGTTCCTATTTGAGATATTTGTTCCTACTCCCAAGGTAGGCATCTTAGCTTCTTAAATCTTTATTATTACTATTTTTTTATCTTCAATATTTGGATCTAAAATTCTATTTGGAATTTATTTTAGTGTATGATACAAGATTGGTTTATTTGTTCTGTTTTGTTTCAGGAGAAAGGGTCTCACTCTGTTACCCAGGCTAGAATGCAGTGGCTCAATCATAGCTCACTACAGCCTCAAACTCTTGGGCTCAAGCAGTCCTCCCAAGTAGCTGGGACGACAGACATGCGCCACCATGCCCAGGTAGTATCCATTTATTTTTTTTCCCATATCAATATCCAATTGACTTGCACCATTTATTAACAAGACCATAGATGTGTGGGTCTGTTTCTGGACTCTCTGTTGTACTGGTCTACTTACCCGTCCTTGCACATCCCTTTTTTTCCTTTTTTGTTTTGGAGACAGAGTTTCATTCTTGTTGCCCAGGCTGGAGTGCAATGGCACGGTCTTGGCTCACTACAACCTCTGCCTTCTGGGTTAAAGCGATTCTGCTGCTTCAGCCTCCTGAGTAGCTGGGATTACAGGCATGTGCTACCACACTCAGCTAATTTTTGTATTTTTAGTAAAGACAAGGTTTCTCCATGTTGGTCAGCCTGGTCTCGAACTCCCAACTTCAGGTGATCCGCCCACCTTGGCCCTCCCAAAGTGCTGAGATTATAGGTGTGGGCTACCACACCCAGCCTGCACATCCCTTTTTAATTAAGCAACTTAACAAGAAATTTGGACACCCTGTAGAGCAGGGGTCAGCAAATTATAGCCTGCAAGTCATGTAGCCTGCAAAGTCTAAAACATCAGGTATCTGGTCAGCAGATACCAAATACCTGCTATAACAGGCTCAGCAGTCTTTTACTGAAAAAGTCTGTGAGCCTGCTATAGACTAAATCCTAACTCCTCTAACTTTGTTGTTCTTCAAGATTGCCTGCACTGTTCTTGGCCCTTTGTTTACCCATATAAGTTTTATTTATTTATTTGAGAAAGGGTCTTGCACTGTTTCTAAAAATAAATAAAATACTGAGACTGAGCTTATCCCAAGATCCACAATTTCCTGGTTATGTGGCGTGGTCTCCAAAATGTTCATGAGAAAGAAAGTCCAGTGTCAGTTTCTTTTATATTTACTTACAGTAAGACAGCCAGGGGCTTCAGTTACATTAGCCACTCATTGAAACCAGCAGTCAATTAACAGAGTGAAGATGAGAATGGAAGGGAGCCACATTCCATTATGTTCATCACATTCCATTATATTCATCACGTTCACAAATTCCTCTCTCCTTATGTATGACAATATGACACAATCCACCAGAGCCATAAAGAAAAAGTCAGAACTGTCCAGGTGTGGTGGCTCACACCTGTAATCCCAGCACTTTGAGAGACCGAGGGCAGATCACGAGGTCAGAAATCGAGATCATCCTGGCTAACATGGTGAAACCCTGTCTCAATTAAAAATACAAAAAAAAAAAAAAAAAAATTAGCCAGCCATGGTGGCGTGCGCCTATAGTCCCAGCTACTCAGGAGGCTGAGGCAGGAGAATTGCTTGAACCAGGGTGGCGGAGGTTGCAGAGACCGAGATCGAACCACACTGTACTCCAGCCTGGACAGAGCAGTCTGACTCAAAAAAAAGAAAAAAGTAAAAGTCAGAACTGACTAAAAAAAGTTGACAATTTCTCAATAGTAAAAATCACGACGAAGTCACAAATGGCCAACAGGTAGATGAAAAAAAGGTGTTCAACATCACTAATCATCAGGAAAGTGCAAATTAAAACCATGATAAGATATCACCTCATGCCTATTAAAAAGACTACATCAAAAAGGAGAGACAGCAAGTGTTGTTTAGGTTGTGGGGAAAAAAAAAAAAAAGAACCCTTGTACACTGTTGGTGAAAATGTAAACTGGCATAGACATTATGGAAAAGAGTATGAAAAAAATATTAAAAACAGAACTACCATATGATCCAGCAATTCTACTTCTGGGCATATATCCAAAGGAAATGTAATCAGTATATCAGGATACTGCACCCCCATGTTCACTGCAGCATTATCCACAATGGCCAAGATATGGAAGCAGACTAAGTGTCCATCAACAGATGAATGAATAAAGAAAACATGGTATATTTATACAGTGGACTACTATTAAGCCTTTAAAAAAAGGAAATTCTATCATTTGTGACAACATGAATGAATCTTGTAAACATTATGCTAGTTAAAATAAGACAGGCACAAAAAGACAAATACCACATGATCTCACTTATACGTGGAATCTAAAAGAGTTGAACTCACAGAAGCAGAAAGCGGAATAGTGGTTACCAGAGGCTGTGTGGTGAGATGACTGGGGAGATGTTGGTCAAAGGACATAAAATTTCAGTTAGACAGGAGGAACAAGTTCAAGAGATCTATTGTACAGTATTGTCACTATAGTTAACATATTGCATACTTGAAAACTGCTGAGAGATTTTAAGTGTTCCAGCCACAAAAAATAAGTGTAATACAAATGTTACCTAATTTATCCTTTCTAAAACGAATACGTGTATCAAAGCATCATGTTGTATACCATAAATAAATACAATTTTTATTAGTCAATAAAAAAACTAACACACAATAAAGTCAAAAGACATAAACAAAACAAAACAACCCTGGGAAAATAATTTAATCTTTCCAGAGGTTGTCTCCTTAAAATATAAAATATAAATCAGTAAGAAAAAGATTGGCCGGGCACAGTGGCTCACACCTGTAATCCCAGCACTTTGGGAGGCCGAGATGGGCAAATCACCTGAGGTCAGGAATTTGAGACCAGCCTGGCCAACATGGTGAAACCCCATCTCTACTAAAATACAAAAAATTAGCCAGGTGTGGTGGTGGACATCTGTTATCCCAGCTATGCAGGAAGCTGAGGCAGAAGAATTGCTTGAACCCGGAAGGGGGAGGTTGCAGTGAGCTGAGATCACACCACTGCACTCCAACCTAGGCAACAAGAGCAAAACTCTTGTCTCAAAAAAAAAAAAAAAAGAAAAAGAAAAAGATGAATATCCCAATATAACTATTGGCAAAAGATATAAACAAGTGTTTCACAGTAGGAAAAAAAGTCAACAAATGCTCACAAAATGTATTTTAAAATACACAGTCTTACTCATTAAAATGCAAATTAACACACCTTGACATCATTTTTTGCCTGACTAGAACGATACTAAAAAGTGGAATAATAATCAGTGCTGAGGGCAAAAGTGAGGAGTGGAAAGCCATCTCATCCACTCTTGGTCCTTTAATTCTAACATGCCTCTGCTAGACACTAGGCCCCTTTGGTGACAAGATATACCCATGGATATGCAGCTTTTTTACAGTAATCTTGAGACATGTATAATAATCTCTTACTATGAGCTAGGCACAAGTCCAAGGTCTATGTCATGACACAGGTACTGCTGCTATCCCCCACTTTACAGATGAGGAAATAAGGCACAAAGAGTTTAAGTAACTTGCCTAAGGTTACAGAGCTAGGAAATGGTAAAGCCAGGATTCAAACCCAAGCCAATGGCTCCAAGGCTCTGTACTTAACAGCCATGTTCTGCTGTCTCTCCTGTACATATTTTTCATTATGTAAACTCATTGACCCAGCAATTCTTTTAGGAAGTCATCCCTTGATATGGTTTGGCTATGTCTCCACCCAAAATCTCAGCTTGAATGGTAATCCCCATAATCCCCACAATCCCCACAAGTCAAGGACAGGACCAGGAAGAGGTAATTGGATCATGGGGGCTGTTTTCCCCACACTGTTCTCATGATAATGAATGAGTCTCACAAGATCTGCTGCTTTTATACGTGTCTGGTATTTCCTGTCTGCACTCATTCTATCTCCTCCTACCCTGTGAAAAGGTACCTTCTGCCATGACTGTTAAGTTTCCTGAGGTCTCCCCAGCAATGGGAAACTGTGAGTCAATTAAACCTCTTTTCTTGATAAATTACCCAGGTCCAGGTATTCCTTCACAGCAGCATGAGAACGCATTAATACATCCCTTAAAAAATTAGGAACTTTATATCTTTATATATGTAAGAATACTCATTGGCACATTGCTTAAAATGGTGGAAAGTGGAAACTATAGCATGACATATTATTGAGTGGAAATGCAGGTTATACATAGATATATACATATTTTATAAATTGAAAGGGAATACTTAACTTTGGGGGGAGGAAGGTAAAATTATTGAAGGGCTTTCATTTTTGCTGTACTACCTGAATACTTTATAATATTCAGGTATCTGAAAAAAAACACAAAATATACATTTAAAATTCATATCAAAATGTTTTATTATATGGTAGATTATTTCTCAATTTTGAAAGGTGTGTGAACAGATGGTCAAGTTTTGTTGCACTGATTTTCAAGGGCTATTTGAGGGCCATTATTAAGAAAAGAAGCATTACAGTTGTGTACAGTTTTTGATTATCATCTTAGTCTACCGCTAAATCCCATTGTGAAGAATTCATGGGCAGTCTGGTGAAAGGTACAATAGCTTATAGCACACACGGCAGTACACTTGCAGACTGGAAGAACTAATCCCACTAACACCATGAAATGAGACAACTTGAATGCTGGCCCAGTTTTTGATGTTGTACTTCTAACTCCAGAGCTGGACTACCAATGCTGTGATAATCCCACTACTGTATTATATACATATCAGAACCTTCTATTAAAACAGACTCCCTCCAGGAAACAGGGAAAGGATCACTCCAGTCCCTATTCTCTTGCATGCAATGATATTTCCTAGTGATAGAAAGGAAAGAGGTAGGGCACTGGCCACTACCCTAGGGATAAGGGCCATATTAGAAAAAAAGAGTTTTCCTCTGGTTTAAGGACAAAAAGAAGTCCCTTTGAATGTATCGCTAAATGTTAAACTGAAAAGTGTCATTTATTTTACTTAAAAAATGAAAGATTTACTAAATGATTTAAAAGGTATCTCCCTTTAATTGTGCTACCCTTGCAAATTATTTGAAGACTGGAATATATCTTTTGTAAATTATAATCTTCCATATATGACCCATCCAGAGGACACCCACAGACAACAGCCTACAAAAGCTACTCTGCAACTTCTAAGCCTGAGTCATGAACTCAATTCACCTCCCTGTCACCACCAGAAGCTAAAAAAAATTAGAAGCAGCTAGACAGTGTTAGGTATTTTTAATTCAAACAAGCTCCCCAAGGTATCTATTGAGGTCATTGGTCTTCTATGAGAGGAATGTGAAGTTGTCCCTCAAAATGAGGTCTGACAGCAACCCCAGCCATGGCAGCAGCAGTTCCAGTGCACATGCTTTGCTCCAAGAACATTAGGGTCCTCTGTCTCCAACTCTGTCCAGTTGATCAGACATTAATGAAATCATGGTTTCAATATATCAACCTGAGTGTTAACCTTTGGATTTTGGTCCATTCGTGTGGATAAAGTGAAAATCCATCATATACAGATTTTTTTTTTAAATACAAAATAAGATATATGAACAACTTTGTAAACTTTAAAGGGTTATAATTATCAAAATAGGAGCCAGTTCACTAATTCTTCAGTGGAGAAAAACAACATGAATTATGGACTATTTCTTCAAAAGACCTTTTAACCTTCAGCATCTAGAATGGAATAAACAATTTAGCTCCTATTTCTACATTTAAAAAAAAAAGTCTCCATTTTCTTCATTAAAAAAGTAACAGAAGCCAATTTATTTCTAATTGGAAAATAACAGAAAAGCAATGTCATGTGACCTAATAGATATTCTGTTAACATTGCGGTATTTTTCCCTCTCGTCTTTTGTTTGTACTTAGGATCACAGTTAGTTTCCTTTTAAACAAAATTGTAATTAGACTAAATATTACTATTTCCATCTTGCTATCTTAAGCATTTTCTATGTTGTTGCACAATCACATGCTATATGACATTTCATCAGCTGTAACTCAGAATAAGCTGAACATAAAATATATAATGGAATTACTGACAGTTTCATAACAGTCACTGAAATATTTAGTTAGAGACAAACATATTAAGAATTCTAGGCTTCTAAAAGCTAAACTTAATTTCTGGCAAGCATGACTGGTAATTACAACCAAAAGCCAAATATTGTGGAGTCCTTTTTTTAGACTAAGCAATCTTACCACTCAGCATATATAATCACTGAAACACTTCCAGCATAATGATATCTGTTCAGCTACTGGCAACCATAAACGTCTCTGAAAGCCAGAGAAATGTAAAAATTCTCTAACATGGTTTGCAAAGTGAAAGTTATATTCTAAAAAACAGAAAGTATAAAACAGTGGTCATAAATATAATATTCATTCAGAGAAAATCCATAACCATATATATTTTCCCCTATTAGAAGTAGCTATATAAATCACCACAAAAAATAAAACCAATCCAATACTGAAAAAATGTAATTCTGTTCAACAGTCCAAATTCATATCAGCATATCAAAGTATTTTCAAATTCTACATAAAATCAGAGGCAAAATTATTTATATTTTCAAATGTAGATACTTGAGTACCTAATAATACCAGAAAATAAGAAAATGTTCAGAAAATGAACTGATGGGAGTACACCCAAGGGACACAGGAGTCAGTTCAAAGAGCTCCCAAAGGTTAAAGCTAGAGCAATTTGAGCAACAAAATAAAGTAGTATGGGTTCTAACCCAAAGTAGAATGCATATGGATATAAATAATAAATAGAGAACAGACAACTCTACAGAATAATGATAAATAATTTACGTCACTACTGCCTACTCAAGAAAATGGAGCCTAACTTCTGGTCCCTTCAGTGTGGGCTGGATAGTGGATTAGATGGGGAAAAGAGTACTTTTAAGCCTGACAAACACTATCTCAGCCAAATGATCAAGGCAGCAACAGTGATAATTCATGCTGATAGCATGTACCATTGACATGAAGAATGGTATTTTACCTCTGTGGCCTTAATCCTAAGAACACAAAATCCCCAGTTAACCCATGAGAAAAATATACAAACCCAAACTGAAGGATGTCTTATACTCTCTGGAATACCTCACCAATATGCCTTAAAATTATCCAGGTCATCAAAAACAAGGTTAAGTCTGAAAAACTGCCACAGCTCAGAGGATCCTAAGGGGGCATGACGACTACATGTAATGTGGTATTACGTATGGACAGAAAAAGGACCCTAGGTTAAAAACTAAGGAAGTCCAAATAAAATATGGACTTCAGTTAATAATAATGTGTCAATATCGGTTCATTAATTATAACAGATGTACCACACAAATGTAAGATGTTAATAATGGGGAAACTCAGTGTGGGCCATCTGGGAACTCTCTGAAATATTTTTGCAACTTTTCTGTAACTCTAAAACCATTCTAGAAATTAAAGCCTATATATAATATGTATTATGTATGTACTAGATTAAAATGGGCCTATACATACAGGTAGATAATACAAACATAGACCGATCTAAATTATAAGAAGGCAGGGATTTGTTTTGTTCAATACCCTACACACTCCATTGTTAGACCATCTCCTGGCAATTCAATAAGTATTTTTGGAATAAATAAATGTGCATACATGTTTTGTAAAACTGGTTTTATTTTTATAGTTCCACATTATTCCTTTATTTGTATAATTCCATCTACAAAAAAAAAGGAAAAGTCTCACCTAATACTGGTCAAGAAATTAGCAAACATTTACGAAGGAACCCATTCATCAAATGCTATTATATCTATACCATCATCCAGAAACTATGTGAAATGCTGGGTACTCAAAAATAAATAAAAACAGGCCAGCTGTGGTGGCTCACACCTGTAATCTCAGCACCTTAGGAGGCTGAGGTGGGCAGATTACCAGAGGTCAGGACTTCAAGACCAGCCTGGCCAACACAGTGAAACCTCATCTCTACAAAAAATACAAAAATTAGCCAGGCGTGGTGGCAGGCACCTGTAATCCCAGCTACTCTGGAGGCCAGGGGAGGAGAATTGCTTGAACCCAGGAGGCGGAGGTTGCAGTGAGCCAAGATCATGCCACTGTACTCCAGCCTGGGCAACAGAGCAAGACTCTGCCTCTAAACAAATAAATGCACGAATATGAAATAAACACTCTAATTGTGAGGAAGGAAGGTGAGAGCCTGGCTGATACATAGATGACAATGATACAAAATGGTTAAGTATGAAGACCGGCTTTGGGTATCATAAGAACATGCCAGGAACACCTAAACCTGCATGGGATGGTAGGTGGCAAAGGATTTCTGAGCAAAGGAAGTTAAGGACGCCCCAAATGACTGATGTGGAGGGGGAGGCCGAAACATTCTGTTTTGTGGGGCACTAAGGGCAAAGCATAGTGACAGCTGGTGCTTAGAAGGCAAGGAGGCACCAGACTCCTTTGGGGAGTTACTGGATGGAGGCTTTTTAGAGAGTCAATGAGGTGGATAAGATAAGATGGGTGACTTTGATTGATCACATCTCTCTGGAGACATGGGGGCAGGGATTAGGCAGAATGATCCAGTATGAGATTGTGAAAACAAATCAGGCAAAGATGGTGAATTATTAACACAACAGTAAGGTGGGGATAGAGCTGACAACTATTTGGAAGGTAATATCGGCATATTTGGCAACTACTGAGTATTGAACGGCCATGTCTCTTAACTCTTTTTTATTTTTTTGAGACAGGGTCTTACTCTGTGACTCAGGCTGAAGTACAAGTGGCACAATCTCCACCCACTGAAACCTCCGTCTCCCAGGTTCAAGCAATCCTTCTACCTCAGCCTCCCCATTAACTGGAACCCCACAGGCACACAACACCATGCCTGGCTAATTTTTGTATTTTTTGTAGAGACAGGGTTTCACCATGTTGTCCAGGCTGGTCTCAAACTCCTGGGCTCAAGCGATCCACCCACATCACCCTCAGAGTGCTGGGATTACAGGCATGAACCACCATGTCCAGCCTCTTGACTCATTTTTCCATTTTACTGCTTGCCCTGTTCAAACAATTCCCTCCAGAACAGAGATAATTATGGTTTTGAAAATAAAGCAATCATCTCACTTTCAGTTTAAAACCTTCCAATGGCTTCCATTACATATTCCAAAGCTACACTCCTTAGTGTGGTCTCCAAAAGACAATATAATCACATTCCTGCTTTCTTCTTCAACTTCATCCTGTGTTACTCTCCTCCAGCCACATTACTTTTCTTTCAATTTCTTAAAAATATCAAGCTCTTCCTGTTTTAGAGCCATTCCTTTTGCCTACAAAAATGCTCTTTCTCCTATTTGTTCTATGGATCTCAACTAAAATCCTTTCAAAAGGATCAGCCTAAAGAAAAGGTCTCTCTCCTACCACTACCAATTACTCTTCACCACAGCATCCTGTATATTTCTTTCTTTGTACTAAGATGGTTTGCACGCACAGTCGATTCTTGTTATTTGTGGTAACTATGTTTTATAAAGTCACTGCAAACACTGAATAATTGTGTGACAGAGTCACTCTATCTCTGAAGAAAAAGAAAATTCCAGGCAAAGAGAACAGTCGGTGTAAAAGTACAAATGTGTCTTAATGCCCAAACAATATTATCTACTCGAAAGTTAAGATAAGTTGGCATAATAATCATTAGTGCCTGAATAGGTTCATCCATCATAAACACCTCCCAGGCTGTGGAAGCAGTAACTTCAACTTGTTCAGTACCAGAGCTGTCCAAAGAGGACTTCTTTCTTAAAACCCAATAAAACTTAAACAAATAGAGATACGGCTATGGTTTGAATGCCTGTTCCCTCCAAAGCTCTTGATGAAATTTAATTGCTATTGTAACAGTATTAACAGCTGGGACCTTTAAGAGCTGATTAGGCCATGTGGCGTCCATCTTCATGGGTGGGATTGGTGCTGGTATTTAAAAATCACCTTTTTCTCTATCTTGCTCTCTCTTATCTTCTGCCATGTGATAACAGCAAGAAGGTCCTTGCCAGATGCTACCATCTCGATATTGACTTCCTAGCCTTCAGAACTGTGAGCCAATAAATTTCTGTTCATTATAAATTACCCAGTCTCAGGTGGGCAAGGTGGTTTACAACTGTAATCCCAGCATTGTGGGAGGTTGAGGTGGGTGGATCACTTGAGACCAGGAATTGGAGACCAGCCTGGCCAACATGGCAAAACCCCATCTCTACTAAAAATACAAAAATTAGCTGGGCATAGTAGTACACGCCTGTAATCCCAGCTACTTAAGAGGCTGAGGCATGAGAATCGCTTGAACCCAAGAGGTGGAGATTGCAGTGAGTTGAGATCACACCACTGCACTCCAGTCTGGGCAACAGAGCGAGACTATGTATCAAGAAAAAAAAAAAAAAATTACCCAGTCTTAAGGTATTCTGTTACAGCAGTAAAAACAGACTAAGAAAGACGCTAAGACCACTGACAGTCAATGTTTGGAATGAGAGAATTCATCAATAAAGATATACCAGAATAAAAAATATAAAGGCCACATGTGGTGGTTCACGCCTGTAATCCCAACACTTTGTGAGGCTGAGATGGATCACTTGAGGCCAGGATTTCAAGACCAGCCTGGTCAACAAAGTGAGACCGCATCGCTTAAAAAAAAAAAAAAGAAGAAGAAGAAGAAATAATATAAATGGAACCTTTCAACTTCTTTTACTTCTAGGAACCCTAATAGCCCCCTTTGTCCTATTCCTCCTCTCTATGCTCACCCAGATTCAGTAAATTGAGGGTCTGTTCATATTTTGGTTATGCAATGTAATAAGTATGCAAAACAGTAACAATAATCAAGGACACAATGTGGCTTTTTTCATTGGGAGAAAGTAAAATTATGAAATTCTATGAGGGCTAGAAAATTACATAAAAAAGAAATACGAAATAAATTTCCCTTCATATAATAGGTACTAGACAAATTACTTTTATATATGAATAATTGCAGCAATGAACACCAATAAAGCAGGAGTAATGGCATCATTAGGAATAGCAAAATTATTCAGGCAATGAACAGACCACCGGTGGTCCCAGAATCAGTCTACTTTCCCATTACTGGGAACACACAATTATGAATAAATGAAAACTGCAGGATATGCTTATTTTCTCAAGATTTGTATGCTTATAGGCAGGTCAAGTGCTATAGATTCCAGGAGAGAATGTTTCTAGTGTTTATGGTCCTGAGAGGATGGGTAAGGGTGACTACTAAGCAATCACAGCAATGGAGAAGATGAAGTGTGTTAAATGTCAACCCATAGCCAGCAGAGAAAAAACATTCTCTCATTAATTCCTACGGAGAACACCTACCTAAACTTTCACTGATGCAACCATCTCTGACACAACAATTATTAAAGAGTCAACATGTACTAAGCCTTAAATACAATGTGTTGTAATCTCCTGTGGAGGGAATTCTGGGGAAATGAAACACATGGCAAGTCTATTCGAGGAGACAGAAGTCCAAAGATGGTAAATCAACTGGTTTAGATACAAATGAAAATCTTATCATAAAGACAATGTTCTATATAGGCCATTCAAAAAAAATCTCATTGAGCCTATTCTGCTGAGTAGAAGTATAGAATATCCTCAGATAACAAAGCCAACCAGAACTGTATTATCATTTCTATGAGAAAATGCAAACCTAGTTTACCATAGTGATGAGCCTTGACTCCTCTGGAAGCATTAGAGCACTGCTAACCAGCAACTCTAGTATTCCAGGACTGTACTAGGGTCATTAAAGATTGCTAATCCTCTTCCACAGTGGCTATTTAAATTTAAAATAATTAAACAATTAAAAGTTCAGTTCCTTACTAAACCACATTCCAACTGCTTAAGAGCCAAATGACTAGTAGCTATTATATTGAACGGTGCAGAAGGAGAACATTCCCATCATTGCAGAAAGATCTCTGGATAACACTACACTAGTTAGGAAAGAAGAATTCTCACTTTTCTAGAGCATCATAAAAGAAAGCACCTTTTTGGGAGGCCGAGGCGGGTGGATCTCGAGGTCAAGAGCTCGAGACCATCCTGGTCAACATGGTGAAACCCCGTCTCTACTAAAAATACAAAAATTAGCTGGGCATGGTGGCACGTGCCTGTAATCCCAGCTACTCAGGAGGCTGAGGCAGGAGAATTGCCTGAACCCAGGAGGCGGAGGTTGCGGTGAGCCGAGATCGCGCCATTGCACTCCAGCCTGGGTAACAAGAGCGAAACTCCATCTCAAAAAAAAAAAAAAAAAAAAAAAAAAAAAGAAAGCAGCTTTTTGGGATGGCTGATGGTGAAGGTAGCACAACAATGTGAATGAACTTAATGACACTGAACTGTATACTTTAAAATGGTTAGGATAGCAAAATTTATGTTATATGTATTTTACTACAATTTTTTTAAGGCAGCTCTCTTAGTTTCAGTCGACCCATATTTTCTGAGGTACACAATCAACTGAACCAGGTCACTAAACTAGACTCCCTTCAAGCGTGCAGTATGACAAAGCCATGATTTTGTAAACGGCTGTTCAGTATGCAAAAGAGTCAATTCTCATAGTCCAGTTTTACAGCCCATGCTTTGGTTTTCTCAGGTTTCACACGTCCTTGGTTGGGCCTTGGATCCAACCATATTTTATTTCAAGAGTGCCATAACTAGAACCTCTCTCAAATCTCACACACAACACAATTCTCTCCTTCAGAACTGTATTAATCCCTCAGAACTCTTAATGTCTGTGCCTCAGATGGCATTTTGTTAGCTTTTGGGTATGTGGAAATATGGATGGGAAATGTTGGATTAACATTTTTTAAAATAGTTGAAATCAACAGGAAATAAGATGGGGGTGCAGGTATGCGCATGCGCGCGCGCGCACACACACACACACACACACACACACACACACACACACACCCACACACCCCCATTCTTTAGAAGTTCGAGTAGAAGGGGTTTATCAGTTGGCTAGAAGAGCCACTAAAGCCTTGTGTATGTGTGGAGGTGGAGAAAGTAAGTAGCGGGAGTGGGGGGGGAACTGAGGACAATGGCCCCAAAGTAAGAATAACTCAGAATCTCTGCAATGCAATCTGCGACTGTGCTTCATCACCTACAAACCTCAGTGTTCCCTCAGTTGTAAAATCTTGAGTCTTGTCTTAAACCATTTCCGGGGGTTGCATATTATGTATACTCTTCATTTGGGGCATATTTGATACATGTGGTAACTTCAGGTAACATAACCCCATCAAAACAGGGTCTATTCACCTATGAGGTCAAAGAGTAAAAGCAAGCAATCTGAATCCAATTCAGGACAATCCTCCCCAGGACTTTCTAAAGCATAAAACAAGGTGAGGAAATTCTAGGCCAGAGACCAGATCTGATAAATGGTTTAAATTTCAATTAATCTAGGGCAAATCTAAAACCACGTATCTACTGGTTGGTGCTTCCTTTAATTATTACTTATTATTTTTTCAAACACTTTGTCACTCAGGCTAGAGTGCAGTGGCATGATCTCTGCTCACTGCAGCCTCAACCTCCCAGGTTCAAGCAATCTTCCCACCTCAGCCCTCCAAGTAGCTGGACTACAAGTCCTCATCACCTCACCTGGCTAATTTTTAAATTTTTTTATAGAGACAGGGTTTCACCATGTTGCCTAGGGTGGCTGGTTGGTACTTTAAAATGAACACAATCAATTTCCAGGTAATTGAAAAATCTCAGCATCCTAACAACCCCTAGCATTTGAATGTAATGCTATTTCTCAAATAAGGAATCATAAGTGCAAAAAAGAAATCCATTTCTGAGGGGTGGCTGTGAGGATGAGTGCTATGATGATACCTAGCTGTGCTGTGGGTGGAAATGACATTGCCCAGTTGTCATCGCGTAGCCCTGTATCTTGCTAATTCAAGCCACCCACACATGTTAACTTGAGAGTACTCCCACCATCTATTCTAAAACCAATCTGGGCCATGTGGATTCAAATGTCTACTTCACCTACTGTAACCAAGAGGCAGATCCTGGATGTTAAGGTCCACACAATGAGAATGAACACCTGCTCTGATATCCTGGGCTGTTCCAAGGACCCACTAGAGACTGAGACAAGCGAGACCCTCTCAGAGCTTTAGTCTCTGGGCTGGGCAAAGGGGCTCAGTTTTATGACTATAACAAAGGATGGAGCCATAAACAAGTAGAAATGGTAAGTGGAAATAAGGTAATTGGTCTCAACTGGGTCAATGAGGGTCAGGACTCAAGGTCAAAGCAAGCAATGACAATGATTGAATATATCAAGCCAAGCATATCCTTGGAATGTACCCAAGGAGGAGGGAATCATGGCCCCAACAAATGCCCAGGCTAGGTGTATACGCCAGATAGATCTACATAGCACAGCGACTGGACAGATATAAAATGTAACTCAGGTGAAAAGAAAGTGGTCCCAGAGCTGCTTAGAGGTGGGAGAGATATTAAACAGGACAAGGTGAGACTTGGGTGACTACTGCTGAAATATTAGTGATAAAGCACTAAAAAAGAATAAGATCCCTTATCTTGAAATATGAAATACTAGAGGACAGCAAAGGTGGTCTACAGTTTCTTAGGAAAAAGTTCTTTAAAACTGGAATTGTATGCCCAGCAGTAATCATTCAAGTGTGTGGAGAAAAACAGTTATTTAAGGGCCTACAAAGGCATAATCAGTCTAATGCACTTTAACAATGAGGATAATAGAGAATGTATCCTATTGAGTTTTTAAAAAACTAAATTAGAAGAAAAATTCAAGACAGATATAAAAATCAGAATAACAATTAAACTGAGTACATAATTATTTCAAATACAGAATATATATTATTTTCCAGTGCCTGCAAAACATTTCTCAAAAGTTATCATTCATTATACCACAAAGAGTATCTCAAAATTCCAAAATGCAAAAATCATATAGGCCATATTTATGACTGAAATGCAATAAAAGTAAAAAATATCATGATAATCTAAGAGAAAATCTTTAAAAAATATTCTTCTAAAAAAAAATAAACTATTTAGAGGGCCTGGCATGGTAGCTCACGCCTCTAATTCTAGCTCTTTGGGAGGAAAACATGGAAGGATCACTGGAATCCAGGAGTTTGAGACCAACCTGGGCAACACAGGAAGAACCTATCTCTACAAAAAATTTAAAAATTAGCTGGGCATGTTGGCACACACTTGTGGTCCCAATTACTCCTTAAGAGGCTGAAGTGGGAGGATCACTTAAGCCCAAAGAGTTTGCAGTTACAGTGAGCTAGGATCACACCACTGCATCCCAGCCTGGGCAACAGAGCAAGACCTGTATCTTTAAAAAAAAAAAAAAAAAAAAGTATAGGCTATTTAGAAATACAAGAAATCAAGATATTAAAACCTAAGGAAAGCAGGCACAGCAAGGAACCCAGGAAGATGGATCATTTTACATGTCTTTATTAGAAATTTTTTTAACTGAAAACTAAATTGTTTCAATATTAAACCCAACTAGTTTAAAACACTATAAAAGAAAAAAGGAGAAAGGGCTTATAAGGTAAAGGAGAAATTAAGGAAATAGAAAACAAAACAAAGAAGGAGATGGCATAGATTACATCATGAAAGAAAAAAAAGATTTAAAAAAATCATTTATTTAGCACCTCCTAACTTTCAAGTACTGCATGCCAGGTGCTAGGGATATGTTTCATATGTTGAAAAGGACCAACATATGCTGTCTTGATCCAAACCACAGATGGTCTAAAAAGGATTCCTAGAAGGAAAACTCAGGACATCAGTATTTCTAGCTTCCATTTTTATTCTTTATATTTTGACTTTGTTCTTATTGGGAACTAAAAATTAACATTTATTTGTATTCAGTATTTTCTTGATGGTCTGGATTTCCTATTTTAGAATCACTTACAGTGCATAATTACTGTGAAAAATCCATTTATTTCTCAGTTTCAACACCCTGTTCATTTCTCTGTTCCTTCATCTTCTTTTCAATCAGTGCTTCTGCTGCTTCTGCCATTCTCCTATCTACAGTGTAAGTTTGGAGATATTAATTTATACAGAATACCACAGCTCTTACTGTAAAAGTTAACCTAGGACCAATATAGCCACTCACTTGGAGTAGTATAGAGTATCACGTAGATGATGGTAAAAGCATCAAGCATATGCTGTTGCTTTATCAGACACAATAAATAATGCAGAACTAATGTAATATATCAATTTCATTCAGCCTCTAGTTATTTGAGACTATACCACATTCATTATCTTATCTACAATTGAAGGTAGTACTTCTACTCACAGCCAGTGCTAAAGACTGAATTAGATTTCGTTAGTGGTAATATGCACATTGCATGTTTATCTACCTCTATCGTTTCTATTTTTCATCTTAAGTGTTTTGGAAATGTAAAAGCAAATTAATTTGCCATCTCCTTACTACTAACCAATTTAATCAATCAAGTCCAGTGAAAAGTGACAAAGAAACTGCTTTCTCTTTGCCATTTTCCCATACACACAAAACTTAAGAACTCCTTGATCTTAATTAAGATGACATATCACCAAGAGGACTGAACTCCCTTTTTTCTATTATACTAGTCCCAATTATATAATATTGTCTAATTAGGAACAAGAGACAAGGTGATGCATTTATATCAGCACTTACTGAAATACTAATTAAATACTATAATAATATACCAGTTACATGAACATAATCTACTGAGGTCCAATTAATACCATATAGTTGCTGTTTGTTTTATCAGAACCAAGTTGGTACAAAAATGTCTTTGAACTCTAAAAGGTACATCCGCATTTCTCACTGTTATGATTTGCTGCAATCATATGTATCTGCTGGAAATGTCCAAGAACTGAAGGATTTGGGAATTGTTTTCCTAATTAGCACGCCTATTTTGCCTCTCTTACTCTATGATTATTGATTCAGTAATCACTGAACACCTATGTACCAAGCACTAAGGAAGGCAAACCTATGTAAATTAATGTTCAGAAGAGACACAAGGATAATTCAAAACAATGAATTCCTAAAAGCCTAAAAGTCATCTATGTCTTCGACGAAGCTTTTGTTACTGTAAAATTATATTTAAATACTGGTGCATGTGATGTCCTGGTGATAACCATCATGTAAAAACTACATCATAAAACTTCCCATAGGATCCTGAAAACAGTTTGGGAAGCTGTGAGCATAAGTTCATACATCACAAAGAAACATCCTATTTGTCTTCAAGCTCATACAAATATGATAATTAACATACATTAGTAAAAAACACGTTTCATAGAGCAATCCACAGAGAAATCATGAGCTAGTCTGGGCATGGTGGCTCATGTCTGTAATCCTAACACTTTGGGAGGCCAAGGGTGGGAGAACTGCTTGAGCTCAGGAGTTCAAGACCAACCTGGGTAACACAGTGAGACCTTGTCTCTTAAAAAATAAAAATGAAATAATTAGCCAGACATGGTGGTGCATGCCTGTAGTTCCAGCTACTTGGGAGGCTGAGGCAAGAAAACTGCTTGAGCCCAGGAGTTTGAGGCTGCAATGAGCTATGACTGTGCCACTGTACTCCAGCCTGAGCAAAAGTTGAGACCCTGTCTCTTAAAAAAATGAACTAAAAATAGCAAAGAATGAAGTTGGTTCCAAATGCCAGTCAATAATGTTTATTTATTTTTTTTAGAGCCCCCAATGTTTATTTAATTTCTACCATCATCTGCTTAGTGAAGTGTTATATGTCCAAAGCATGTTTGTCTATTACATTTGGCTACCTTTTGTCATACTGCTCTTTCGTATTTTACTTTTTAAAAATGCCTTGGTTGGAATATAATTGAAATATAATGGATTGCACATATTTTAAATGTACAATTTGATAAGTTTTGACATGTAATAAATAGCCATGAAACCATCACCATGATTAGAAAAAAACGTACACATCACTCCGAAATGTTTCCTTCAGAACGTCTAATTCCTCCCCTCCAGCCCCTCCCAATCTCACACCTGCTTCCAAGGCAAACACTCATCTGTTTTCCATCTCTACAAATTTGTTTGCATTTTCTAGAATTTTAAATAAATTGAATCATATGGTATCTGCTTTTTGACCTGGCTGCTTTCACCCAATGTTAAGTATTTTGAGATTCATCTATATTGTTGGGTATACCAATAGTTCATTCTTTTTATTGCTGAGAAATATGCCCTTGTATGTGTATGCCAAAATTATTTTATCCATTTACTTGCTAACAGACATTTGGATTGTTTCCAGCTTTACAAATAAGATTGTACACATACATTCATGCACATGTAAGTCTTCAGACATACGCATTTCCCTTTCTCTTTTTTTAATTAGCCTCCAACTTAGTCCTTCAAATCTTTTCATTTTTTTAAGAGTCAAGGTCTCTCTCACTGCAGCTGCAGATTCCTAGGCTCAAGTGATCCTCCTGGCTCAGCCTCCAAAGTAGCTGGAACAGCATGCATGTGGCACCACTCCCTGCTGCTTCCTTTCTACTGGCCAAACACTTAGGGTCAGGTAGGCAGTGCATGTTTTTAACTTTTTGAAAAGGCAAAAACTGTTTGCCAGAGTAGCTGTACCATTTTGCAATTTCCACCAGCAGTATATACGAATTGCAGTTACTTAATATCCTAGCCTTTCTGATAGATACGCAATTCACTCTCTGGTTTGATTTGCATTTCCATGACATCGAATATCTTATGTGCTTACTTGTCATCTGTATATCTTCTTGGATCTGTTCAAATCTTTTGCCCATCTTTTTTGAGTTCATCATGTTTTTGGTTTAGAATTTTAAGAGTTCTGTATGAAGTCTAGATACAAATCTTTTGTTGTATAATTTGCAAAATATTTTCTCCTAACAGTTTGTATTTTTATTTATTTTAATAGTGTCTTCCAAGGATCAGAAATTCTTACATTTTCTGAAATCCAATTTATCCAATTTTACTGTTACGGAATTTTGCTGGTCTCGGTCTCTAAGAAATCGTTGCATAATCCAAGGTCACAAAGCTTTTCACCAATGTTTTATTCTAGAAATTTTACAATATTAGGTTTTATATTAATCCTATAATCCATTTTAACTTTTATATATGGTGCATGGTACAGACTGAAATTCACTTTTTAGAAGAGCAAAAGGTTTATTGGGGAAGAAAATTTTCAAAAATAAAATGAAGTTCACTTTTTGCATCGGGATATACAATTCTTCAAGCACCATTTGTTGAAAAGATTATCCTTTTCCCACTGAATTACCTTTCCACCTTTGTCAAATATCAAGTGACCACACATGTCTGTGAGCCTATTTCTGGACTCTCTATGATGTTCTCCTGTTCTATTTATTCTATTAAATTAAGTTTAGCCTAAAGCTGCCTCCTTCCACATTTGGAGTTCAGTCTAAAGGTTTCTTCCTACATAGTGAACTCTAGCCTAACTGGATGTGTAAACAGACTATAACCCACTCTTGTTCCAATCACTGAGTTTCAGCCAATTAAAAGCAGCCAACTTTTCAAACTATATTCAAATAAGGCAAACATGGAGTTATAACCAAGTGGCTGTTTCTGTGCCTCACACTTCTGTTTACTGTAAATCACTCTCCTTTTTCTGACCATAAATCTTCTACCACGTGGCTGCAATGGAGACTGAATCTGTTCTGGTTCAGAGGGTCTGCTCAATTCGTAAATAATTCTTTAATCAATTAAACTATTTTAAATGTAATTTGTCTAAGGCTTTTCCTTTAACAGTTCTTATACCAGTAACACACTCTCTTGATTACTGTGACTTTATAGTAAGTCATGAAGCCAGGAAATTTAAGTCCTAAAATTTAATTCTCTTTTAAATGTGTTTTGCTCTAAGACTTTAGCATTTCTGTAAGAGCTTTTGAATTCGTTTGTCAATTTCTACTAAAAACATTGCTGGAGTATTAACTGAGATTGCACTGAAACTACAGATCAAGTTTAAGAAAACGGTCAGTCTTAACAATATTGCATCTTCGGAACCATAAAAACAGTATATCTCTTGACTTATTTGAGCCTTTTAAATTTATATCAGCAATGTTTTGCAGTTTTTAGTGTATACATCTTAAATGTATTTTACTAACTTGATCTCTACTTAATGTTTTTGATGCTATTACAAATGGTATTTTTAAATGTCAGTGTTCAATTGCTTGCTGCTAATACACAGAAATACAATTGACTTTTTTTTAAAAAGATGAGGTCTCACTATGTTGCCCAGGAATGTCTCAAACTCCTAGGCTCAAGTGATTCTCCTGCCTGGCCTCCCAAAGTGCTATAACAATTAACTTTTAAGTATTGAATTTCATCCTGAAACCTTCCCAAATTGATTAATTAGTTCTAGAATTTCTGGTATTTCTTCTGTAGATTCCACAGGAAATTCTACATAGAAAGTCACGTTGTCAGTGAATACAGACAGTTGTACTTCTTCCTTTCTAACCTGAATCTTTTTCCCTCAATCTGAATTTTTTTTCCTTTATCTTCCTTTATTTCACTGTCTAGAAACTCCAGCACAAAGCTGAATGTTCTTGATTTTAGGGAAAAGCATTCAGTCTTAAATTATTAAATATGAAGTTTAGCTGTAGGTTTTTCATACATGCCTTTATCAGGTTGAAAAGAGCTCTTTTATTCCACACTTTTTGCTAAGAGGTTTTTTTTTAATCAAGAACAGACGTTTGATTTTGTCTAATTATTTTTCATCAACTACAGCAATCAAAGGATCAAATGGTTTTCTTTCTTAGCCTGTTAAAATAAATTGTTTTTCTGGGTTTTGAATGTTAAATCAAGCTTGCATTCCATAAACCTACTTGGTCATGATGTGTTTTCCTTCTTATGAATTGCTGGATTTCATTTGTTAAAATTCTGTCAGGTATTTTTACAGCTATGTTCATTAAAAATATTGGTCTATACTTTTACTCATAATATCCTTGCCTGGTTATGTTGTCAATACCAGATAATCAAAAGGAAAGTATTCTCTCCTCTTCAATTTCCTAGAAGAGTTTGAATATAATTAATATTATCTCTTCCTTAAATGTCTAGTAGAATTCCCTAGTGAAGCCATCTGTATCTGCAGTTTCCTTGGTGGGAAGGTTTTCAACTACAAATTCAATTTCTATAATAAATACAGGACTACTCAGGTTTCTATTTCTTCTTGAGTGAGATTTGGTGGTTTGCGCTGTTCACTGAATTTATCCATTTTGCGTAAGCTGTCAAATTTACTGGCATAAGGTTGACCATAATATTCTCTTACTAGCCTTTTAATATCTGTAGAATTCATATTGATATTACCACCTTTCATTCCTAATATTAGTAATCTGTATATCTCCCTCCTAAATTTCTGATCAGTCTGGCTAGAAATTTCTATTTTTTTAATTTTTTAATTAAGCTTCTCAAAGAACCAGCTTTTGGTTTTATTTATTTCCTACTCTATTTCACTGATTTATGCTCTGATATTTCTTCTACTTTTTTTGGTGTCATTTGCTGTTTTTTTAGTATTCTAATTTCGTAAGACAAAACCTGAAATCATTGAGTTTATTTGTTATAAATTTTCCCCAAAGTACTACTTTAGCTATATTCCCACAAATTTTGATGCCCTGTCCTTGCTTCTTCATGTAGCTTAGGTTTTATGGTATATCATTTAAAATAATCCTTTGTGCACATTCAATTATCTCAACCCTTTTTTGCTTCAATACAATCTACTGACTGCTTTCATGTCAAATTTAGACCACTAAGCTCAAATGAATTCTTAGTGCATTATACTTGTCTCCCTAATCCAGTGATTCTCAAACTTTTTTATACAACAGAATAACTTGTTAAAATACAGACTATCTTCTCTCACCCCCAGAGTTTCTGATTCAGTATATATCTGGGATGGATCCCAAGAATGTGCATTTCTAACACATTCTCAGATGATATTGGTGCTACTGGTCGAAGGATCACACTTTGCTCAAATCCGTATTTACTCTCCCACTTTCCTAACTGAACATCTCTTCAAATCTCCAATTCCATTTGCCTCATCCTCCCTCTCACTAAGAAAACAGAAGCAAGCAGCAGGTAATTTCCACATGCTCTCAATGCCACATCTACCTGCTACCTCTCTTGACACCACCCCGTTTGATCACTCTGTTCTACCTGTAAAATCTTCCTTGCTTTTTTGCAAATGCACCAACATAGTCCCCACTTCAGGGATTTGCTGGCTGCCTGGAATGCTCTTCTCCCCAGATAGTTGCACGATTTGCTCCTTCCCAACCTTCAGATCTGCATAAGTGTCTCCTTATTAGAAAGGCAGTCTGAGACTACTGCACAAAAACTGGCAAACCTCCCCTACACATGCCTGGCACTCCCTATGCCACCTACACTGAATTAATTTTCTCCATGGCATTTATTAACACCTGACAGTTTATTTTGTTGTTAATTTGTCCATTATCTATGTTTAGCTACATGGGGAATTTGAGTAGAAGAGAGGTATGAACAGCCAAATTCTCTGGAATTAAACCAATTTCACGATAAGAGAAGAGACAGTATATGTAACCCATTTATCTGAGAAACCTGTGAAAGAAAAGAGAGAAACAGGGACAAGGAGTGGCAGGCTCAAGCAGAGACTTCTTAAGATACAAAGGCAGATCTAAAAGCACAAACACCAGGATCAGTGTAAAGAGAAATTTTAAACATGCTGAAGATTGAAAGGATGTGTGGGAAACAAGGCTGCTTAAATATCTGGAAGAACTGGGCTCACAGAGATTTTTGCTTTCACTTTTAAAGTAGGTATCTACTGAGAGTATACTATATGCAGGGCGCAGGGGGGAAACAGTTAATGCTCACAGTGACATCTGATTCAGTAAATTTTCACAACCCTATGAAGTGGGAATCACCATCTAGGCCTTTTTGCACACAATCAGAGACATCCCACTGACAGATCTGCCCACTATGAATATACCACACCAGCTTCTCCTCCCAAACAGTCTCATCCTTCCTTTCTCCTTTACCTTACTTATTACTGATCTTACAAGGTCTCCAACTCCCGGGTCTTGTGCAGTCAAAAGATCTTAGAAGCAAATTTGTGTGGAAGGGGCTGAACCACTTCCTTAAGTACTCAGGTGGTTATTAAGCTGCCTATATAGGTAATGAACCGCTTATACTCAGAGAATCCAGATGCCACCCTGACTCACAGAAACCACCTCTGTTGACTGACTCCCCAGTGTCTTCATGTTAATTCATCCTCTGTTGAGCTCTTGGAGCTATTCCATGTAACTTTACATCAAAGAACCTTCTCCTTATCTTTTCTTCCCATTCTTCTTAGTTGCCCAATTTCACCCTCATCTCCTCTACTTTCAGCAAAAAGCCTTCATTCACCAAAAACAAGGGGGTATTCAACAGAAAATGTTTCAACCTCTCTTTTCTCCACTTCAAACTTTCACCTTATTCTCAGAAATGTTCTTTTCCTTTACTACAGGATCACTATTCCTGGAAATGGTGATCCATAAAGGTATGGCTTCCTTTTCAACATCTGTAATTCCTTTTTGCCTTACCTTACTTACTATAGACTTGCACCTCCCAAACAATGGTGATAATCAACACCCTCATCTTGCTCCTGACTTAACCTGCAGGCCTTCAGTGTTGCCTCATCTGGATACCTTCAGTGTTTCCCCATTAAGAATGGGCCTGGCAGGAGGCTGAGGAGGGCAGATCACCTGAGGTCAGGAGGTCAAGACCAGCCTGGTCAACATGGTGAAACCCCACCTCTACGAAAAATACAAAAATCAGTTGGGTGTGGTTGCATGTGCCAGTAATCCCAACTATTGAGGAGGCTGAGGCAGGAGAATTGCTTGAACTTGGGTGGAGGAGGTTGCAGTGAGCTGAGATCACGTCATTGTGTTCCAGCCTGGGCGACAGACCAAGACTCTGCCTCAAAAAAAAAAAAAAGAATGGGCCTGGCTATAGGCTTCTTAAAATGATGCTTATTTTAAATGTCTCAAGGATGGAACTTCTCTGTGATAAGCTTTCTCCATACACTATTCTGCTAACACTGACAGAAAAAACATTAAATGCATCTACACTGCTCTTTTAAAAATTTTTTTACTACATGTTATCTTTTGAGGCATTTTAATCACAAGTCAGCTATTTGTTGAAATATTTATTTTGTATCTTCTTTATCAAATAATTTTCTTTCTGAAATGACTATAAATGCAGGTTATGTTTGCTCATTTTTGCAAAAGTACTATATAGGTGAATGGCCTATAAAAGTGAAAAAAATTTTAAATTGAACCATATAGTTTAACTAGTGGCCAGCAGGGCCAAATAATCTTATGAAAATCTTATTAGAAAAAAAAATTAGACAATCAGCTTTATGGTATAAACCAGGCAACAGAAAACTGATTTCAAAAATAATCCTCAGATATTTAATAATGTATATTTTTACAACATGACTTTCGACTGTTGTTTTACCTTCCAGCTAGGCTGAATCTGATTTTAACCACCCTTCTAGCATTGTACATATGCAGGGAGCAAATGCAATCTATTGAAGCGAAGCAGTATGTGTAAAAGGGCTCAATTAAATGGTGGAATGTTTCTTGTAAATTAAAGCCCTATTGAATAATCATCTTCCATGCAAATTATCTTTCTTAGGGTGTTCCAACAATGTGCCATCATCATATGTAGCTGCTTTAATACATGCTTATTTGTAATGCTTGACATAATGAATTCTCCCTCTCTATTCCCTTAGAAATGAGAATGAGAATTTGAGCTTTTTAATTTTTCCTTGCTAGACTGCCTTTGTGAATACACCAGTAAGACACTATTTTTTCATAACCTACAGTGCAGAAGAATGATTTAACTAGACGCATACTAGTAGTATATTTAGCTGAAAAAGCAAGTTAAATGGATTTCTGATGGAAAAATTGCATGTTAATCTCTCCTTCCTCAAAAAAGTAAATTTTCTCTGGAAGATCAGAAGCTCACTCTCCTAATCCTTCTCAAGCCTTTAAGGTTTCTATTGTTAAAAGAAAGTCACATGCTAAAATGTTAATACACAAAATAGAGATTGTTTGCATAATGTATCAAGAGTCCACATATTTCCTAAGATGTATACAAAATTATATGTCATATGTATAGATTTTGAAAGAAAGGAGTTCAAAGATTTTATCCAATTCTCAAAGGAGTCAAAAGCCCACAAAAATACTTAGAATTACCAAGTAAAGCTAAAAGATACTGAATCTTGCTTATAATCACAGCACTTCAGAAGGCTGAGGCAGGAGGACTGCTTGAGCCCAGGAGGTTAAGACCAGCCTAGGGAATATAGTGAGACTTAATCTCTTAAAAACAAACAAACAAAAAAATAGATACAGCATCTTAGGGTTATACTTTCATCTTAAGAGGTATAGATGTTTGACTGATATCACACAAAACAAAAATTTCCATTCAAAAGAACCAAACAGGCCAAGCACAGTGGCTCATGTCTGTAATCCCCAGCACTTTGGCAGTCCAAGTCAGAAGGATCACTTGAGGCCAGGAATTTAAAACCAGCCTGGGAACACTGCAAGACCCGATCTCTACTAAAAAAATTTCAAAAATTATCCAGGCATAGTGGCACATAGCTATAATGCTAGTTACTCAGGAGACTAAGGCAAAAGAATAACTTGAGCACAGGAGTTCAAGGTTACAGTAAGCAGTGACCACACCGCTGCAATGCACCCTGGAAAGAGCGTGAGACCTTGTCTCTTAAAATGGAAAAAAAAAAAAGAAAGAAAGAAAAACCTAAAATATTCAGTCAATTCCACACATCTTTTCTAAACATTCTTTTTTTTTTTTTTTTTTTTTTTTTTGGAAATGGACTCTCACTCTGTCACCAAGCTGGAGAGCAGTGGCGCAATCTCGGCTCACTGCAACCTCTGCCTCCCAGGTTCAAGCAATTCTCCTGCCTCAGCCTCCTGAGTAGCTAGAACTACAGACACGAGCCACCATGCCCAGCTAATTTTTGTATTTTTAGTAGAGACGGGGTTTCACCATGTTGGCCAGGATGGTCTCAATTTCTTGACCTTGTGATCCACCTGCCTCGGCCTCCCAAAGTGCTGGGATTATAGGCATCAGCCACCGTGCTCGGCCTCTTTTCTAAACATTCTTATGTACATATGATATATCAACCTCCCTGAAAAGAGTAATTGGCAAAGGATACAGGGGTTATTTGAGAGTCATATGCCACTCCTTGGACCAGAGCCTAGCCCATTGGCAGAGAACTGGGAAAGAAAGGCAAATTCAGTGTCTCAATTTCAAGCTTCCTCAAGGTCTCTGTAAATGTACAGCCTCCTTCTCTCTACCCACAAATACTTCTAAAAGTTCTTAGATTAACTATAAACTAAATCATAAATATTGAATTGCGCTTAAAAAAATTTTCTCAGAGGTCTAATGTAATGGCCTAGGAATATTCCAAGTGACCTTCAAGTTCAATTATATACCACAATTGCTACAACGGCAATGACCACTGAGTATGTAAGTACCTGAGTCCCGTTATGAACTCACTACCAAAACCACGACACTTCTAGTTAAGCACAATCTCAGGTTCTATTCAGAATTAATGTGCCCAAAGAAACCTGAAATTACAACCCATGATCCTGCAAAAAAGGCAGAAAGTTCCTAATAAAGCTAGTGTGGCAGAAACACTGCAGACCCTATCTGCATTTATCTGGCTGTGTTCATCAAAAAAAAAAAAAAAAAAAAAAAAAAAAAAAGCAGCAAATACCTAAGTAGTCACAAACATGTATAAACATGTAACACACTACACATTTAAAATTACCCTTAATTACCATGAAGAAAAACAATCTAACATTTGTTTTCACAAGTTGTCACAGTACTCAATAGGTTAAATTTCACTTTTCTCCATACTTCAGATTTTACCAAAAGCATTTGCCCTATAGTTCAAAAATCAGAGAAACACAAAAATTTGTTCATTCTTAATTATATTCATTATATGAGTTCATCGGTCTTCTGCCTCTTTGATATTAAGGGACACTCAGATGCTAGAATTTGGTGACACATTTCAAAGGAAAGGGGTACATACTCACTCATCATTCTATTTGATCCCACTTCACCACTGTTTGTCAGTTTGAATTGAACTTTTTATTGCCCTGACCTATAAACTCAGAAAGCAAAGTTCTTGCCTGCTCCAGGAAACATGCAATCTTTCCTATAGCTGCCTAGATCCCATGCTTTGCCTTTCATCATGCATCCTGTCTCACCTTTCATCACCTAACCATTCACACTGTTTACCTAAATCACGGTCTTTCTCTGAATGAAATAAAAGTAAACATCCTTTTCAACAAAAGTTGATAACCATCTGTGAAGTACTACAACAACATACAATTTGAAACCACTATGCCAATTAAAATTATTAGTTTTAAAATGTTCTTTTTTCTTTTTTTAGTGTTTGATGTAGAACTGTTTTATTTGTGTTCCTCATGCTACAAAACAACCTTCAAAGTCAGCCAAGTATATAACATTAATATTCGTCCTCAAAACATCAACTTAGATAACCCATAGCCAGAGGTTCTCAACTTCTACAACGCAACTTCAACATTCGAAAGAGCACAATATGCTTCAAATCCCATCTCAATGCAAATTTAAGAAAAGCAAAGCAAACTGTATTATCAGACTATCAAAACTCAGTGAGATTCTGTAATTTAATATACCTACTTCTCAACTCTCTAAATTTCTCAACACTGAGGAGAGTTGTTAAAGATACCAATGCCTCGATTCTACTACAAGCCAATTAAATCACAACAATTAAACCAGAATCTCTGTGGGACATCTTGACTCAGTTACTGCTTTCTAACATCTTTTACTTCTTGGCCTTTTGGAATGTCCAAAAATTAGTAATATTATAACATGTGTTATGATCATAATGTAACAGTTAAAAAAAAAAAACATAAAATGAAGGCCTAGAAAGATCTTTGTTACTCATCTAGAATTATATGGTATGACAGTATTTTCCAATGGAGGAAGACTATTGGATTTCAGACATAAAACAATGCAGAAAAAATTTCAAACCATCACAAGGAAAGAAAGATAATTTCTGACTCTGGTTTCCTGTGTTTCAGGCCAGGAAGAGCAAGAGAAAAAAAGATTTGTCCATAGGAACAATTTCTAAAATTTCTAAAGAACAATTTGATTTGAACCCATTAATTTCCTTTTCATGCAAAATTTCAAAGATAAAGCAATATAAAATATGGGACCAAAGAAAAGGGAGAAGGTCTTCAAGGAGAATCTGTCTCTTTTTCATTGGTACAACAGTCCATCAGCTTGGAGCTATTCAAAGAGGAATCACGAAAATGAAACTTTATTTCAGACAGGTTCAGTGGTATACATATATGTATGTGTGTGTGTGTGTGTGTGTGTGTGTGTGTGTGTGTGTGTGTGTGTGCGCGCGCGCGCGCGCGCGCGCGCGCGGGCGCGCGCGCTAACGCAAAGGCTGGTTGTAGCAAAAATTCATTTCAAACTGTATGATATGGGTGGGGCAAAGTGGCTTACGCCTATAATCTCAGCACTGTGGGAGGCCAAGGTGGGGTGATCACCTGATGTCAGGAGAGACTAGCCTGGCCAACGTGTCAAAACCCTGTCTCTCCTAAAAATACAAAAATTAGCCAGGTGTGGTGGCACACACCTGTAATCTAAGCTACTTCAAAGGCTGAAGCAGGAGAACTGCTTGAACCCGGAAGGCAGAGGTTGCCGATCAGGCCACTGCCCTCCATCCTGGGTGACAAAGCCAGACTCAAAAACAAAACAAAACAAGACATGCAGAACAAAACTGCATGATATATAATTGTGACATTATATGGCAATGCTTCTGTCAAAATATAGATTCAATCCAACATTACACCAATTTTTATATTAATTTCAGTTCCTAAGTTAAATTTTCATAACCAAAAACATGAGAATAATCTTATAGCTATCTACTAAGGTAACAAACTGTAAATAAATTCCCCCATATTGCTTTGAAAATAAACTCCTTGGTTGTTAAGAGAAATTCCAACTTCCAACTCCATCCAAATGTATTATTTAACTGGTGTTCGTCAGTCATCATCTACTGTTGGCTGATTGTCGCTCCTCTTCTTATCTGACCCCAACCAATTAAACGCCAGTGTTTTTCAACTCTTCAGCTAAGGGCAATTTTTTTCTCCTACCTCTGTGCACACTGGATTGGTCAAAACAATTTTACCCAAATCGGCCTTGACAGCACTAAGTCTCCCTCCTGTTGACGGGGACCCTATGTTCACCATGAGTACTTCATTCTTAGGCAGCTTTTGCACCTTTGCTGCTTTCTTGTCTCCTTCAGTGCATACACCTAGAAGCCGTCTAAGCAGGAAATAGGAAATTTCCAATTCTGTGAATATCTCAGGTAAGGCTCTGACTGCACCAAGTACCTGCCCCACCATTCTGTCAGCCCGGCACAAAGTGGGGTCAATTTTTGTTCCAACTCCAATAAGACCGCCTGGAGCAGCACAATGCAGATCCGTATGCTCCGAAAAAAGTGATACAATTTTGGAAAAGATTGGTTTACACATGAGTTTTCCTTCACTATCCTTGGAAACAATACCAGGTCTTCCGTCTATCTCCTGGCCCACCTTTAATACTCCTTTTAGGATACTACCACCAGCTACACCCCCCTTAAGGTCATCAACTTCACAGCCAGGTTTGTTGACATCAAAAGATCTAATAACAATAATGCAGGGCTCTGAAGTAAAGTCTCTTGAGGGTACTGGAATTTTCTTTACTATATACTCACAAACAACTTCAATATTGTATTTCGGCTGAGCCAAAATAGGAATAATGGGAGCTCCATTTGCTACTGTACCTTGGACAAAAGCAAGGATCTGCTCGTATTTTTCTTTGGCCTGACTTTCTTTTACCAAATCAATTTTATTTTGTAGAATCAAAATATGCTTCAGTTTCATGATTTCTATAGCAGCTAGTTGTTCAGATGTCTGAGGCTGAGGGCAAGATTCATTACCAACCATCAACAGAAGAGCTGCATCCATCACCGCTGCACCATTCAGCATAGTAGCCATCAAAATATCGTGGCCAGGACAGTCAACAAAGGAAACATGTCTGACTAATTTGAAGTTCCCTTTGGTCCCTGGAATATCTGTAGGAAACTCATGAGGTGTACTGTTCCCACAAGATCTATAACATTCTGGCCGAGGGCAACTTGGGTCATCAAGTTTATAAATCTTAGCATTGGCATAGCAAACCTTGACTGTAACATTTCTTTCTAGTTCATTTTTGAACCTGACCGTGTGAACTCCAGAAATAGCTTTGACAACTGTGGATTTCCCATGAGCTACATAACCAATTGTATGTGGTTTGTCTGCTGATAACTTCGTGTGAAAGTGGCGTCAACTTGGTAACATCCAAGGTGGTGAGATCCTGGCGCGAAAGATGCGGCTGTCTCAAAGTCACTCCAGCTTCTCCTCCCACCATCTTGTCAAAAGAGGAAGGAAATCACCCCGGCAGCCACGTGATCGGCTGCAGGGGTCCTACTGCGGGGCGAGGAAGTCGAGGCGGGAAGGCCGACTAGGGGCTCAGGGTGGCTAGTGCAACAGCGGCCTCACTGCTTGGACTTCTCTCTGCTTGAATCTGCACAGTGCCTGTCGGTAGGCTTACTGGAAAACATGGTGCAAAGTTGCGGGAGCTATTAGTTGCAGACCTGGTAGATACTTGTGCAGGCAACACTGAGAGCAGCCATCATACCCCTCCCCAGTGCGAGGCGGGTGATGCAACCTGGCGCGCCCGGGCAAGGGAGAGACCATTTCCGCTTCCTGTGGAGTTTCCCGAAACCTCAAGATGTTATTAATAAATTGTTACATTGCCTGCAAAGTCAAAATAGAGACATATATAGCACACCATACAATTCAAGGATTTGTTAAGCTCAACTTTCTCTGCTACCTAGTGTTCAAATATACTCTCTTTTAGATATTTAAGCCTCAGTAATAATATAACCTATGTGCCTGCACTCTACCCACATGAATTCATCTAATCCTCACAACAACCCCATGAGCTATATACTTAGTATTATACTCATTTTATATATGCGGAAACTAAAGCATTGAGAGGTTATGTACTAATAAGGGCCAGAAACAGGATTCAAAACCAGGCAGTCTGAGTCCAAAATCTGGTCTTAACCAGTGTGCTAGCCTAAAGAACTCATTATTGGATGAATAAAATCATGTCATTTTCAGCAACGTGGATGAAACTGTTAGTCATTATCTTAAGTAAAATAAGTCAGGTACACACACAAAAAACAAGTATCACATATTCTCACACGCAAAAGCTAAAAAATATGACCGCATGGAGATGGAAAACGGAAAAACAGATAACAGACTGGGAAAGGTGAGTCAGGGGGATCAAGGGGAAGCTGAAAAGAAATGGGTTAAAGGGTACAAACACAGAGTAAGATAGAAGGAATAAATTCAATGTTA
Organism: Sapajus apella; assembly: GCF_009761245.1. Lineage (NCBI taxonomy): Eukaryota > Metazoa > Chordata > Mammalia > Primates > Cebidae > Sapajus > Sapajus apella. The sequence continues at coordinate 18,618,224 of NW_022436986.1, read as the reverse complement.
GATGGCAAGTAGGGTGACTATCTTCAACAAAAATGTCTCACTCAAATGACAGACATGCTAAATACCCTGACTTGATCACTACACTGTATACATATGTAACAAAATTTTGCATGTACCTCATAAATTTGTACACATATATATATACACATATATACACGCATACATATATATATATAAAAGATTTCAAATCAAAACCACAATGAGATACCATCTCACACCAGTTAGAACGGTGATCACTAAAAAAAGTCAGGAGACGACAGATGCTGGAGAGGACATGGAGAAACAGAACCGCTTTTACTCTGTTGGTAGCAGGGTAAACTAGTTCAACTATTGTGGATGACAGCGTGGTGATTCCTCAAGGATCTAGAACTAGAGATACCATTTGATCCAGCAATCCCATTACTGGGTATATACCCAAAGGAGTATAAATCATTCTATTATAAAGACACATGCACACGTATCTTTATTGTGGCACTGTTCACAGTAGCAAAGACTTGGAACCAACCCAAATGCCCATCAATGACAGACTGGATAAAGAAAATGTGGAGGTCGGGTGCAATGGCTCACATCTGTAATCCCAGCACTTTGGGAGGCCAAGGCGGGCATGGATCACAAGGTCAGGAGGTCAAGACCAGCCTGGCCAACATGGTGAAACCCTGTCTCTACTAAAAATCCAAAAATTAGCTGAGCATGGTGGTGCATGCCTGTAATCCCAGCTACTAGGCAGGCTGAGATAGGAGAATTGCTTGAGCTGGGACCTGAGAGGCCGAGGTTGCAGTGAGCCAAGATCATGCCACTGCACTCCAGCCTGGGTGACAGCGTGAGACTTGGTCTCAAAAAAAAAAAAAAAAAAAGAAAGAAAGAAAAAAAAAAGATAATCTCTACAATTCTGTCTGGTTCAAACACTGAAAGATTAACACATAATTTGAAAACCAACAACTCCTCAGATGATTTAAGACACTGCTACCCACCATCAATAAAGTCAGGTTACAATCAACTTGCAGAAGATCTAAAGTACAATCAACTTGGGGAAAATCTAAAGGTATTCAAAGACAGAAATATGCAAATTACTTCCCATTGTTAATTATGCTTTTATTATAAAATACAGCCAAATTACAGAAATACTTCCAATTGTTAATTATGCTTTTTATTACAAAATATAGCCAAATTATAGAAAGTATGGCAAATATATATATAATTTATAACCCCAGCACATTAACACTGTTCGCATTTTAGGGTATTTTCTTCCAATCTTTTCCTGATGCATAGCTTTGCATGATAGTCATGATCAGGGAGGGAGGAAAAATGGAAGGGAGAAAAATCATTTTTTTTCCTACTTGAACAATTTTTAATAGGGATTTTTCATTTTGCCACAAGGTTCTACATGATCTGCCCTACCCACTACCACCAGCAATTACCTGTCCAAACTCTTGCAACTCTCTTCCCTTGCAGCTCTCCCCTCCTTCGCTGTAGTACAGTCCTTGACTTTTTTTTTTTTTTTTTTTTTTTTTGAGACAGGGTCTCACTCTGTTGCCCAGGCTGGAGTGCAGTGGTATGAACAGAGCTCACTGCAGCCTCAGCTTCCCTAGTAGCTGGGGCTACAGGTATGCACTACCACACTTAGCTAAACTTTTAAATTTTTTTGTAGAGAAGGGGTCTTATTTCCCAGCTGGTCTCAAATTCCTGGGTTTAAGTGATCCTCCCGCCTCGGCCTTCCAAAGTGCTGGGATCAAAAGAGTGAGCTACCGTGACCAGCCAGCCCTTGAAACTCTTGTTCCTAGAACATATCAAGGCACATTTGCAACTGACCCTTTGTACTTGCCATTCCCTTTGCCTCAAATGCTCTTCCTCCAGATACCTGCATGGCAATCCCTCTCTCTTATTTGAAGTCCTTACTCAAAAGTCATTTTCTCTGAGAGATATTCCTTGGAATTCCTAATCTAAAATGTCAAGACCTTGCCCTGAAATATTTCATATCCCCCTTCCCTGCTTTTTTTCTTCCTTCTAAGCACTTATCCCTTACATGTTATTTTACTTATTTAGCTTCTTCTTGACTTCCCCTACTAAAATTTAAACTCTGTAAGGACAAGTATTTTGTTTTTACTGATTTCCTAGCATCCAGAAAAGTACCTACCACATGGTAAATGCCTATTAAACATCTGTTGGTTAAACGGTCTCTATAGTCATCATTGTAAATAGCTAGATCCAGTTTTATCGAGGATTTGCCAATAATTCCCCTATTGATGGACATATCGGTTATTGTCAATCTTTTACTATTCTGAATAATGCTCTAATGCAGGACTCACCAAAGTTTTTTCTGGAGTGAGTCAGATAGTAAATATTTTCTGCTTTGCAGGATCTCTATGATAACTACTCAATTCTGCCGCTACAGCACAAAAGCAGCCACAAACAACAACAAATGGTGTGGGGTTGCAACAGGCCAAATTTAGACTGCTTCATTGAATGTTTTTGTGCATGCACCTCTATCTTTTCAATTAGTAGAATTACTAAACTGGTTATGAATATATTTATGGCTCTTAATATATTGACAAATTGCTTTTTAAAATGATAATCATGGAAAGTGAGGCAACTGGAACATTTACACATGGCTCCTGTGAGTATAAACTGATACAGTTACTTTGGAAAACACATTAAAGCTCAGCATATACACCCTATGATTCAGCAATCTGTCAGGATATTTTGTTTCAGAAGAATTGTGTTAGATACTGGGAGAAATACAAGGAATAAATAATGTCTTGTTTATTATCTGAGTGCTAGTCACATGTACTCAATTTGTAATAGTTAATCAACTACACACATTGATACGTTCATGTTTTGTAAGTCTACTGTACTTCAAAGTTTTGTAAGAAAACAAGGATACCATATTCCCATCGGCAATACATATGAGAATAACTTCCTCCCCTCTTCCTTTCTACCCACCAGAAATGGGTATTATTTCACTTTATATTTTTGCTAATTTGATAGTGCTTTAAAAAAAGCTTCTATATTGCCATAGTATTTGTGTGAGATTACCAAGGAGGCTGAACATTTCTCTTCTATAAATTGCTCTTCATTTTATCTATTATTCATTAGGGTTTTTTTTTTTTTTTGTAAATTGTGAAAAAACAATACAATATCATAAAGACATAAACACTTTATTGTATTGCTGGAAGTATTTTCTTTTTGTTTTTTCAACAGCATGATTTTCACTAGGGCCTGCTGCATGTGAGTCCCCATGCTAGACCCACTAAAGAACAGTTATTAGAAGTCATAGATGGGAGTCAGGGGTCTTAGCACTAGGGTTTCGAATCTTGGCTCTTTTGTGCAGTCTGCTGCGTGACCTCATGCCCTTCCTGTCTCTCTATGCCACAGTTTTTTCTGCCTGAAATGCTTGGCTACCAACTCTGCAAGGTGTTGGTTCCTCTATTTTTTTTTTTTTTTTGAGACGGAGTTTCGCTCTTGTTACCCAGGCTGGAGTGCAATGGCACGATCTCGGCTCACCGCAACCTCCGCCTCCTGGGTTCAGGCAATTCTCCTGCCTCAGCCTCCTGAGTAGCTGGGATTACAGGCACACGCCACCATGCCCAGCTGATTTTTTGTATTTTTAGTAGAGACGGGGTTTCACCATGTTGACCAGGATGGTCTCGATCTCTTGACCTCGTGATCCACCCGCCTCGGCCTCCCAAAGTGCTGGGATTACAGGCTTGAGCCACCGCGCCCGGCCTGGTTCCTCTATTTTTTAAATGTGACATGGAAGATTTTCTTCTGAGACCAATGGAAGACTTGATTGAAAGAGGTCTTCCTCGTTATTCTCCATTGCAGTCCTGGTTGGCTGCCTTCTTGGCAGTGTTCTCATTTCTCAACTTGGTTTCATTGTGTTTTTTTCAACAGACAGGATCTCGCTCTGTTCCCCAGTCTGGAGTGCAGTGGCACCATTATAGCTTACCAAGGCCTTGACCTCCTGGGCTCAAGTGATCTTTCCACTTCAGCCTCCCAAGTAGCTAGGAATACAGGCATGACCCATCAGGTCTGATTAATTTTTTTTTTTTTTTTTTTTTTTTTGATAGAGACAAGGGTCTTGCTTTGTTGCCCAGGCTGGTCTCAAACTTCTCACCTCAAACAATCCTCTCACCCCAGCCTCCCAAAGTATGCTCTTTCCTTTTCAATTTCATTATTTTGTTTAAAAAATAAAGTTTTTTGAGTTTTTTTTACTTTGAAGACAAGGCCTTGCACTATCACCCAGACTGGAGTACAGTGGCACAATCACAGTTCAGTGCAGCCTCAACCACCCAGGCTGAAGAGATCCTCCCACTTCATCCTCCCATCTCAGCCTACTGAGTAGCTGGGATCACAGGTGCATGCAACCATGCCGGGCTAATTTTTTTTTTTTTTAAGAGATAGGGTCTCCCTTTGTGGCCCAGGCTGGTCTTAAACTCCTGGGATCAAGCAATCCTCCAGCCTCAGCCTTCTAAAATACTGGGATTATAGGTATGAGTCACCAAGCCCAGACAAGTTTAAACTTTCACGTGGTCAAACCAACTGACCTTTTTATCTGTGTACCTTTTTCTCAAAAATATTATATAGAACTACATTATTTTATATTCAACAGGAATATTGTTTATTATGTAATGTGCAAGGACATGCTTATTTCTGAGGCCAATAATATGTTCTTAGATGACTAAATAATCGTAAAATATCTATTTGATGATTAATAGGAAAGCATCAAATAAAAATGATACTAGACTGACCATGGTACCTCATGCCCATAATCCCAGCATTTTGGGAGGCCAAGACTGGAGAACTCCTTGAGCCCAGCTGTTCAAGACCAGCCTGGGCAACATAGTGAAACCTTATCTCTACAAAAAAACAAATAATGATAATAAGGTTAATCAATAGGATAAATTTTGACCCCAAAAGTAATTTTTAAAGCCAGGCGCGGTGGCTCATGCCTGTAATCCCAGTACTTTGGGAGGCCAAGGCAGGCAGATCACTTGAGGTCAGGAGTTTGAGACAAGCCTGGCCAACAAGGCAAAATCCCATCTCTACTAAAATTTCAAAAATTAGCTGGGCATGGTGGCGCACACCTGTAATCCCAGCTACTCAGGAGGCTGAGGCACAAGAATCGCTTGAACCAGGAGATGGAGGCTGCAGTGAGCTGAGATCGCACCACTGCACTCCAGGCTAGGAGACAGAATGAGAGACTGTCTCAAAAATAATAATAAATACTAATAGCTTTAATAGGAAAACCTCTACGCTTCTGAGGCAATCACTTTATTAATGGAAAGTTCAGATTTTATACCTTATCACAGTGTATAAACATATCTTCAGAAAAATGTATATAAGCAATATAGTTTGGGTTAAGACTTTTATCTACCAGAAAGTAGCCAGCCAGTTGGCCAAAAAACAATGTAAGACTATATACATATCAAGAAGATATTCATATTCCAAATATACTCATAATCAAAATATATCATAGGCAGATTAATATATACTTTTCAATGGATATATTCATATTCATTAATAATATTCACAAGAAAATATTTCTAAGACTACACTATGATATGACCCACAACTTTTAAAGCAGAACATTCCTTAAAATGTTGCTGTGGGCTAGAATGGGAATACCTTCAGCTAAAATTTCACAGAAACCTCCAAAGGCTATTTATTATGGAAAACAGTATGGAAGTTTCTCAAAAAACTAAAAACAGAACTACCATACTAACCCAGCGATCTCACTACTGTATATTTATCCAAAGAAAAGAAAACCAGTGTATCAAATAAATCAGCATATCAAAGAGATTATCTGTACCACCATGTTTATTGTAGCACTTTCACAATAGCTAAGACATGGAATTAAACTAAATGTCCATCAACCGATGCATGGATAAAGAAAAGGTGGTATATATACACAACTGAATACTATTCAACCATAAAAAGGAGAGAAATCCCATCATTTGCTGCAACATGGATAAGCCTGGAGGATATCATGTTAAACAAAGTCAGGCACAGAAGATAAATGCTACATGTTCTCACTTGTGGGAGATAAAAAAAAATTTTGAGCTCATGGAAGTAGTAGAATCGCGTGTATTAGAGGCTGAGAAGAGTAGGGGAAAGATGTGGATAGGGGTTAGTGAACAGATAAAAAAAATTACAGCTAGATAAGAATAAGCTCTGGTGTTCTGCAGCATTGTAGGAAGAATACGGTTAACCATTATTTAATTGTATATTTTCAAAAGGCCAGAAGAGAGGATTTTTGAAGGTTCCCAGCACAAAGAAATGATAAAATGTTTGAGGTGATAGATGTGCTAATTACCCTGATTTGATCATTATACATTGTATACAAATATTGAAATATTACTCTGTATTCCAAAAACATGTAGAATCATGTCTCAACTAAAAATAAAAGGGAGAACAATCACTCCACTCTACACATAAGATTTATGCATTTTACGTAAGTTATAACAACATAAAAGAAACTTTAAAAGAATCTTCAAAAGCTGTTTAAACAAGATTTTGGTAAATCCATGAATTTTATGGATTTCTAAGTTGGGCTGATTGATCCTTCCTTGAATTGGCTATAGAAAACTGGTCTAAATTTATTGCAAAACTTCAGAGCTGAAAAACTTAAGTGAATTTTCCAGGGAGAGAAAAAAAAAATCTTGAAAATTTCTCCATATCTGTTTGGGTTCATCCAGATGCCAGAGAAGGATTCCTTAGACAGATTTCTAAAAACAACTGAACTGTCGCCTTTACTTAAACTATGTTTAAAGAACATCTTCACCAAAAATGATTTTAACCTTCAGTTTTCTCCGGGAGATAAACTTTGGTTATATGGTAAATTTACTAACGAATAACTCCTTGTTTTCAGAAGATGTCAGATAAACAAAGTCAATAACAACCAGAACTGTCATGAAAATGTTAACAACCTTAGTCATTTAGAAAAGAAACTCTCTGCAACAAATATATATTGGCTTATCACTATAAATCAGATACAGTAGAAAAGTTACTACTAATCAGATTATTGCACAGCTTACCCTTTCTTGCCTAATCAGGTATTTGTTCCCTTGGATTAATAGGAAAATAAGTCTTCCAATATAACAACAACAACAACAACAACAACAACAACAAACTACTTAAAAATAAATCAAGGACTTCTAAGCAAGCAAGACAACAGACACTGAGTTTTGGACTCTCCTCAAATCTAACCATACAAGTATGTTAGAAATGCTGGGGGGCAACGGAGAGGCCAGTAGAAACAGAAGCCTACAAAGGTGATAGAACTGTACTGAATCTAGCACGTAGTGAGTACCACTGAAACTGGAAGTCTGAATGAGAGTGGTGGATTTTACCAACATCAGTGTATTTGTTTGCTAGGGCTGCCATAACAAAATACTTCAGACTGGGACCTGAAACAACAGAAGTTTATTTTCTGACAATTCTGGAGACTAGAAGTCTAAGATCAAAGTGTTGGCAGGCTTGGTTTCTTCTGAAGCCTCTCTCCTTGGCTTGCAGATGGCCCCCTCCTTGCTGTTTCCTTCACAGAGTTTTTCCCCTAAGTGCATGTCCCTAATGTCTCTTTTTATGTACAAATTTCCTTTTATAAGACACCACCAGACTGGTGTATAGTAGGGCTCACTCCAGCAACCTTATCCTAACTTAACCACCTTTTTAAAAGCCCTAGCTTCCAAATACAATTACATCAGGTATTGGAGGGTTGGGGCTTCAACATACGAATTTGCAGAGATACCACTCAGCCCATAAACCGTCAATATCCTGTTTGTAATATTACAAATATAATTTTGTAAAATGTTGCAACTGGGGGAAACTGAGCAAAGTATGCAAAGAACCTCTCTGTATTTTATCTTACAACTGCAAGTGAATCTACAATTATCTCCAAGGAGAAAATAAAAACACCCACAGATGGGAGGATAACAAAATAGGTGGACAAGAGCAAAAGACAGAATGTTCAACAATATCAGGTGATAGGACAGCTCCATGGACACCAGGTAAGTATGCAGGGCTGAAACACCCACAAAAATAGAACTTACAGAGAATAGGGAACTAGGCAGATGAAGGGAGGTAAAAGAGAGTTCTAGTGATTCTAAAAGCTGGGAAAGAAGAAATTACCATAAAAAAGAGAAGACCCCTTTTAAGTGAAATTGTATCTAAGAACCACCAGTGAAGTTTCTGAGTTTCTGGGGGAGAATGCAAAACCACAAGGACTTAAGAGGCTTCAGGAAGAACACCGTGGACTAGAATCCAAATCAAACAAAGAAGCATGAGCAGGAATAAAGGAAACAGATACCCAAAGGAGGTTAATCTCAGAATACTACAGAGGAGGCTACATCAAGAAGCCACAAACAGAACCCATTTATGTAACCAGCAACCAGTTCAAGAAACAGAACCTTTCCAGCAGGCTCTACTTTCTCTGTTCTAGTCAACACTCCCTCAAGAGCAGTCCCTATTCTGGCTTCTAACAGAACAAAATGATTCTGCTTGTTTGAGGACATTCTATATATGAAGGCATACAGTATAAACTCTGCTCTGTCTGGCTTCTTTAGCTCAGCATATGTCTGTGAGATTCATACATACTACTGCATGCATCTGTAGACTGTTTATTATTCTCATCGCTCTACAGTATTCCATTGTGTAAATATACCATGATGTATTTATTCAATCTGAGTCAGTTTAATATTGCTGTATAACAAATCACCTGAAAATTTAATGGCTTAAAACAACAATTTCTTATTTCTCACAATTCTATGTGTTTTCTAGGCAGTTTCTCCTCTGGCTTTACCTGGACTTGTTCATGTGGCTCTTTTAGCTGGAAGGTCAGCCAAACTATAAGGTCAAAGATGGCTTCACTCACAAGTCTGTCAGTAAGTACTACTGGTCATTGCCTGGGCACCATGATTGTCTTCCATGTAACCTCTCCTACTCCAGTATGTCCTTATGTCGTGGTCTCAGAGCATTTATTCCCCTGAGTATGTAAACACTTATCAAGCTTCTGTTGCATAATGCTTGGTAATATCCAACTGGCCAGAGCAAGTTACACAGCTAAAGTCAGACTCACTGTGGAAGGGTACAACAATGACTGATGGCTATCTGGACAGGTTTCAGTTTGGAGCAATGACAAATGTGCTATGAGCATTCTAGTCATTTGGGTGCATATGTATCTTAGACTACTGAGTCACAGGATTTGCAGCATATGTTCGGCTTTAGTAGATATAGTTATACAGCTTTCCAAATTGCTGTACCACTTTATGTTTCCATTCCAATTTACACTTCACAGAGCAGTGCAGGAGAATTTCAGCTACTCCACATCCTGATACTTGATATTTTTCATCATTCTCATTTAGCCATAATAGTGAGTGTACAATGGTACCTCATTTTTAATTGAGTGGCCATATTTTTAAAATACTTCAGATAAGCAGCAAAGGAGAAACTCTTCAAACCATAAAATCAGGAAAACTATCTTTGCCAATTTCTACCTCCATCATAGAAACCTTGTCCAAAAGTAACAGTAAGTCCATCTAATTTAAACATGACCAAGAGAGAACAATTAAATTAAAAAGTACAGTAAGAAAAAAAGATGAGAATTGTAACATATTTCAAAATGAATTAAGAGGAATTAAGAAAATAGCCAGGCACAGTGCCTCATGCCTGTAATCTCAGCACTTTGGGAGACCAAGACAGGAAGATCACTTGAGCCCAGGAGTTCAAGACCAGCCTGAGCAGCATAGTGAAACCCATCTTCACCAAAAAAAAAAAAAAAAAAAAAAAATCAGCTGGCAGTGGTGGCACACATCCATAGTCCTAGCTACTTGGGAAGCTGAGGTAGGTGAATCCCTTGAGCCTTGGATGACAGAGCAAGGCCCTGACACAAGAGAAAAAAGAAGAAAAAATGAAAATAAAATTCTAAAAATATTCTAATAAGAACAGCATACATCAGAAATTGAACAAACTAAAAAATGAATCTGGCCAGATAACAAGAGGATATACAATAAGAAATGACAAAGTTAATAACAGAACGGGAAAGAAAAAACTCAGACAGGAAGTAAAAACTAGAAGGAAGACTAAACTTAATAGATGGATACTGCTAGGGGCAATGGCTCATGCCTGAAATCCTAGCACTTTGGGAGGCTGAGGCAGATGGACCATTTGAGCCCATGAATTTGAGACCAGCCTGGGCAACATCGTGAAACCCTGCCTCTACAAAAAATACAAAAATTAGTAGGGCATGGTGATGCACATCTGTAGTCCCAGCTACTCGGGGCTATACTGGGAGGATCACCTGGGCCCAGAGAAGTTGACACTGGTGCCACTGCACTCCAGCCTGGGTGACAGTGAGACCGTCTCAAAAAAAAAAAAACACACAGAGATAGATACCATGGAAAATACATTGAAGGGACTAACGCATAAAATAGAAAAAATATAAAAACAAAACAAAAACAAAAAAGAATATTAAGGTATAGGTATAAGAAAGGTATAGATATATGAAGATCCAACATACATATAATAGGAGGCCCCAAAGACAGAAAATGGAAACAATGCAACACAATAGTAAAAAACTATAATTGATGAAAATATGAAACTACATTTGGGCCAATATAATAAAAAACACACTGTGTGTCTGGGAGAATTAACAGGGAATAGTCAACAGACATATTCTAGTAAAAGTATTAGCTCCAAAGATGAAGAAAAAGTCCTTGGGTATCTAGGCAAACAAATAAAATTAAAGAAAGAAAATCATATTGGTGCTCTCTTCCTCGGCACTGCCTACGGAGGTAGCAGAGATCTCGTCCTCGGCATCATGGCCGACCTCAGACCCCCTGTGAAACCCAAGATCGTCAAAAAGAAAACCAAGATGTTCATCCGGCACCAGTCAGACCGATATGTCAAAATTAAGCGTAACTGGCGGAAACCCAGAGGTATTGACAACAGGGTTCGTAGAAGGTTCAAGGGCCAGATCTTGATGCCTAACATTGGTTATGGGGGCAACAAGAAAACAAAGCACATGCTGCCCAGTGGCTTCCGGAAGTTCCTGGTCCACAACGTCAAGGAGCTGGAAGTGCTGCTGATGTGCAACAAATCTTACTGTGCTGAGATTGCTCACAATGTTTCCCCCAAGAACCGCAAGCCATTGTGGAAAGAGCTGCCCGGCTGGCCATCAGAGTCACCAACCCCAATGCCAGGCTGCGCAGTGAAGAAAATGAGTAGACAGCTTATGTGCACATTTTGTGTTTAAATAAAACTGGCATCTTCCTTAAAAAAAAAAAAAGGAAGAAAGAAAATCATATTGGTATTAGAGTTTAATAATGACACATTTTATCAGAACAGAGTGAGACTTGGTAAACTAAGGCCCATTGACCAAATCCAGCCCACTGCCTGGTTCTGTAAATTAAGTCTTATTGGAACAGTCATGCTAGTTCATTTTCACATTATCTACAGCTGCTTTTGCAATGCAATGGCACAGTTAAGTAATTGTGAGGGAAAGCTATGACCCACAAAACCTAAGATAATTATTATTTGGTCTTTTACAGAAAAAGTTTGCCAACTCCTCCAAGAGAGTAACATTTTTAAAGATACTTGAGGGAAAAAAATGTGAGTCAAGTATTAAGTATGTTTATTCAGTCAAACTGACCTCGAAGTATAAAAGCCACAGATAAACTGTTAAATATGAAAGGCAAGGGATACATTTAACATAAGTCACTTATAAGAATTCAATAGCCACACACAGTGGCTCATGCCTGTAATCCCAGCACTTTGGGAGGCCGAGGTGGGCGGATCACAAGGTCAGAAGTTTGAGACCAGCCTGATCAACATGATGAAACCCCGCCTCTACAAAAATCAGTCAGGCATGGTGGCAAGCACCTGTAATCCCAGCTACTCAGGAGGCTGAGGCAGGAGAATCACTTGAACCTGGGAGGCAGAGGCTGCAGTGAGCCGAGATCATGCCACTGCACTCCAACATGGGTGACAGAGCAGGACTGTGTCTCAAAAAAAAGAGAGAGAAAATTCTTTTTTTTTTTTGGCTCCAAATTTTATTTTATTTATTTATTTTTTTTTTTTTTTTTAAAAAAAAAAAAAAAAAAAAAAAAAAAAAAAAAAAAAAAAAAAAAAAGAAAGGAAAGGAAGAAAGAGGAAGAGGAAGAGGGAGAGAGAACAGGGGTGTTGCTTTATTGCCCAGGCTAGAAAGCAGTCTAAAAATGGGTATGCCTGTAATTGTGTTTAATAATAGAGACATAAAAAAAAAAAAAATGAGGGAAGAAAATAATTAACAAGCAGCCAACCAATATTTCATTTAAACCTGTAAATACATGTGATGTAGTACTGATAAGAGTGTATATTTTGTGTATTTAAAGTGGAGAGTTCTATGAATGGTAATTAAGTCTACTTGTTCCAGATCTGAGTTCAAGTCCTGAATATGGATGTTAACTTTCTGTCTCATTGATCTGTCTAATAATGATGCTAAAGTCTCCCACTATTATTGTGTGGGAGTCCAAATGTCTTTATAAGTCTTATAAATCTGGGTATTTCTGTATTGGGTGCATATATATTTAGGATCTTTAGCTCTTCTTGTTACATTGATCCTTTTATCTTTATGTAATATCCTTCTTTGCTTCTTTTGATCTTTGTTGCTTTGAAGTCTATTTTATCAGCAAAAATTGCAACTCCTGCTTTCTTTTTTTTTTTTTTTTTTTTTTTTTTTGAGACGGAGTTTCGCTCTTGTTACCCAGGCTGGAGTGCAATGGCGCGATCTCGGCTCACCGCAACCTCCGCCTCCTGGGTTCAGGCAATTCTCCTGCCTCAGCCTCCTGAGTAGTTGGGATTACAGGCACGCGCCACCATGCCCAGCTGAATTTTTGTATTTTTAATAGAGACGGGGTTTCACCATGTTGACGAGGATGGTCTCGATCTCTTGACCTTGTGATCCACCCGCCTCGGCCTCCCAAAGTGCTGAGATTACAGGCTTGAGCCACTGAGCCCGGCCGCAACTCCTGCTTTCTATTTATTTATTTTTGCTCTCCATTTGGTTGGTAAATTTTTCTCCACCCCTTTGTTTTGTGTCTTTGTGTATCCTTGCATGTGAGATGGATCTGGATGTAGCATACCAATGGGTCTTGGCTTTTTTTGTCTGTCTGTGTCTTTGGATTGGGGGACTTAGTCGATTTAAATTTAGAATTAATAACAATATATGTGAGTTTGATACTGTCATTTAATGTTAGCTGGCTGTTTTGCCCATTAGTTGATGCAATTTCTTAATTATGTTGATGTTCTTTATTTTTTGGTATTTTTTAGAAAGGCTGATACTGGTTGTTCCTTTCTATTTGTAGTGGTTCTTTCAGAAGCTCTTGTAAAGCAGGCCTGGTGGTGATGAAATCTCTGAGTGCTTGCTTATTCACAAAAGATTTTATTTTTCCTTTGCTTATGAAGCTTAGTTTGGCTGGATGTAAAATTCTGGGTTGAAAGTTCTTTTCTTTAAGGATGTTGAATATTGGCCCCCACTCTCTTCTGGGTTTCTGCTGAGGGATCTGCTGTGAGTCTGATGGGCTTCCCTTTATGGGTAACCTGACCTTTCTCTCTGGCTGCCCTCAGTATTTTCTCTTTCATTTCAAGCCTGGTGAATCTAGCGATTATGTGCCTTGAGGTTGGTCTTCTTGAGGAATATCTTTGTGGTGTTCTCTGTATTACCTGGAGTTGGATATTGTCGTGCCTTGCTAGGTTCGGAAAGTTTTCCTGAATAATATCCTGAAGCGTATTTTCCAGCTTGGACTGATTCTCTTCGTCACATTCAGGTACACCTATCAAACGTAGATTAGACCTTTTCACATAGTCCCATATTTCTTGGAGACTTTGCTCGTTCCTTTTTATCCTTTTTTCTCGAATCTTGTCTTTTTATTTCATGAAGTTGGTCTTCGACCTCTGATATCTTTTCTTCTGCTTGATCAATTCGGCTGTTAAAACTTGTGCATAGTACGCGAAGTTCTCATGTTGTATTTTTCAGCTCCATTAATTCACTTATATTCCTCTCTAAATTGTGTGTTATTGTTAACATTTCGTCAAACCTTTTTTCAAAGTTCTTAGTTTCTTTGCATTGGGTTAGAACAAGTTCTTTTAATTCCCAGAAGTTTCTTATCATCCACTTTTTAAAGCCTGCTTCTGCTAATGGAACACAGTCTTTCTCCATCAGGCCTTGTTCTGTTGCTGATGAGGAACTGTGATCCCCTGCAGAGGAAGAGGCATTCCGATCTTGGGTATTCTCAGGCTTTTTAGGCTGGTTTCTTCCCTTCGTTATAAATTTATCCATCTGTGGTCTTTATAATTACCGTCTTTATAGTTGGGTTTCTGAATGGACGTCCAACTTGATTCCTAGCGCTAGAATCTGAGCAACCCACTGTGCTGGCCAAAACAGCGGCTTTAAGATTGATGGTGCTTTTCTGACTCTGCACCAAGAACCGCAGCTCCAAGGCAGCGGCAAAACCGCCTCACCGGCCTCAAGAGTCGCACTGGTGACACGTGGGGCTCCTCCGCTGGGAATCTCCGGGTGCGTGAGCAACATAAATTGATCTGAAGGTGTGGCTACAATCCCGAGCTGCTAGTGATCAGCCATCTTGGATCTCTCTCCGAGAAAATTCAATCAACTTCATACTAAATGATTACAGAAGCCTTACCATAAGGACTTCTGTTGCTCACTGACTATATTTAACTAAAACTAAGACTAATGCAAACAGAGTAGCATATGATTCACATGGGGCAAACAGAATTGAGAAATCTTGGGGTGCAAGAACTGACTGACCCAGGGGCTTGATTATGTACAGAAAATAGGACTAAGAATAAAGAAAGAATCAGAGATAACTCCTAAATTTCTGGACTGGGAAAACGGATGGAAGGTGGTACCAATTCACTGAGGTAGGGAATAAAAGAAAAGACACAGATTTGAAGAGGGCGAAAATAAGTCTGGGGCATGTTGAATGCGAAATGCTTGTAGACAATTAAGTGAATATATCCAGTCATAGTAGGACACAAAGATGTGGATTTCAGGAGAAAAGCCCTGACTAGATATTAGATTCAGGAATCATCAGACATGTGTGAGAAGACCAAATAGTGTATAACTTACCATGAGAGCAGCAAGACCAATAGCTGGGAAAAAAAAGGCACCAAAAGAAACATGTCCTCCAGCTTAGCACTGTTTGGCCACAATAATATTCTCTAGTATTCCAAAATAACTATTAAGAATTTTGGACAGGCACAGTGGCTCAGGCCTGTAATCCCAGCACTGTGGAAGACCCAGACAGGAGAATATCATGAGAACAGGAGTTTAAGACCAATCTGGGCAACATAGGCCTCATCTCTACAAAAAAATTAAACAGTTAGCTGGGCATGCTGGTGTGCACCTGTGATCCCAGCTATTCAGAAGGCTGAGGTAAGGGGATTGCTTGAGCCCAGGAGGTCCAGGCTATAGTGAGCTGTGATCACGTTACTGCACTCCATCCTGGACAACAGAGCAGGAAGATCCTGTCTCCAAAAAAAAAAAAAAAAAAGAATTTTGTACTTTAAATCATTCAAAATAAAGCATTTGAAAAACAACGAATACAAAGAGTGAAAAACAAAAAGCCTTTATCTACTTTATTTTTATGACTACGCATAGAGTTGATTCTATTGCTGTGTATTTGGACCTGGCAATCAAATGACAAACTGCCAACAGAGTAAAAAAGACATAAAAGATGAAACCACTATAAAATCCCACATGAGGAGTCAGGTGTGTACATATGTAGATATATACGAATGAAAGGCAGTAAGTAGAGGGGCAGACTGTGTTACAGGCTGAACTGTGTTCCTCTCAAATTCATCTGCTCACGTCCTAAATCCTGCTACCTCAGAGTGTGACTTATAGTGCAGGTAAGGCCGTTAATAGAGGTAATTAAGGTAAAATGAAGTCATTTTGGTGGGCCCTAATCCAATACAACTGATGTTCTTAAAAGAGGAGGAAATTAGGACACACACATACACAGAAGGAAGATCATGTGAGGCCACCTAAGGAAGACAGCCATCCATCAGCCAAGAGAGGGGCCTTAGAAGAACCCAACCCTGCCAACACTTTGATCTTACACTTCTAGCCTCCAGAATTGCCAGAAAATAAATCTTTGTTGTTTAAGCCAACCAGCCTGTAATTCTTTGCTACAGTAGCCCTAACAAATTAATACAAGCTAAGAGGAGGAAGTAGTCCTAGCTAGTTAAGAATTCACGCACTGTCAATGCTGTCCCAGAAATAAGAAGTCCTATAACAGAAAAAAAGGGTAGAGCTTTTGATATATAGTGATTATGCCTTAAATCACACAAGGAAAATATTTTCAAATAATAATAAGTATTTACAGGGGAAAATATAAGAAAAAAATGAAGGGATACAATTTTTGCAATTAGAAAAGGACAAAAAAGGTTAATGCAGCATCAGGTTTGAAGAAAACCAAGAAAAAAAAGAGAAGCCAACCAAGATGTATCCTCTGCCTGAAATGAAAGTTAACCAAAGAGTAAATGAATTATCTAAAAACAATCCAGCAAAGCAAGAGAGAGCAATGGAAGCAACTTCTGATAATTATTTAG
The DNA here is from genome assembly GCF_009761245.1 of Sapajus apella. NCBI lineage: Eukaryota > Metazoa > Chordata > Mammalia > Primates > Cebidae > Sapajus > Sapajus apella. The sequence goes on along the minus strand of NW_022436986.1, from coordinate 18,601,619 downwards.
AATTAAAAACAGTTGCGTGTTATTTTATTTTAATGATCGGCTAATGAAATCCTTGATGACTGACGAACGTAAAACATTTTCAGGCATCAAGTGAAAAGATATTTCCAGTGACTTTTAATGGAATTTTGGTTCTTTGCAGGCTTCCTAAGGCGGGGGCAGGGGGAACCAGCTAATAATTACTAGCCATTTAATACACAATACTTTTTGTCCTGTGTCCAGAGCTTTAAAAAAAAAAAAAAGGCCATAGATTCCAGAAGAGAGTAAGGTGGAAGGGAAAGCTATTCTCTAACTTGCAGTGGCTAAGGGGGTACCTGCTCCCTGGTGCTAGGTTGGCCAAAGTTCACACAGAGAAGGAAAAAAGCTACAGTAGAAATTCACCATTTTATGGTAAGATTTTTAATGTTTTTAAACATTGCTTCAACGTTTTAATGTCTTCTTAAGTTTTAAAGTTATGGCTGGATGTGGTAGTTCACACCTACAATCCCAGCACTTTGGGAGTCCGAAACAGGAGGAACATTTGAGTCCAGGAGCTCAAGACTAGCCTGGGCAACACAGCAAGACCCCATCTCTACAAAAAATAAGAAAAATTTGTTGAGTATGATGGTGTGTGCCTGTAGTCCCAGCTACTTGGGAGGCTGAGGTGGGATCCCTTGAGCCCAGGAGTTCAAGGAGGCAGTAAGCTATGATTACACTATTCCAGCGTGGGCGACAAAGTGCAACCTCGTCTCTAAGAAACACAAAGTTATATCTCACATCAAAGTTGTATAATTTTTCTTTTAAGACATAATGTTACTTCCTTTCAGTATAAGAATATCACTATTGTCCTAGTCCACAATTCTTTGCTTCCTGTATTATTTTCAAGTGTGATAAAATGTTTCTGAAATACATCTTCTTTGTCACTAGAGCCATTAGCATTAGCAGTATGAACACTAACGATGAAAAAGCTCTCCAACTGTTTAAGTGTAAGACTTTGCAAAACAAACCTGAATACAGCTGCATAATTTGCCTTTCTCCAGAAAAGCCTATTAAACTTTGTTGGCATTGGATACAAAATAAAATTCAAAGATTTGCATTTTTAGTACTTTTGGTTTCTTGACCTTTATTTGAATTTGAGACTAAGCTTTACCAAACAACAGAATTTACACAGTAACTAGCCAACCACAGTCCTCATTATGGAATCTATGCAGTGCATTTGTTACCTAGGAAACGGACCAGAGCACAGACAGAGTGCAATTTCAGTCTAGCAGAAGAATTCTCCAATCATGCTAGTAAATAAAGTCCATAAATCAACTAATCAGAAGCAAAGTCAAGAAGTATCACGTAAGAGTTAAGCTCAATGGAAACTTTTTAAAGGAAAAAAGAAACCTGTGGGGCTTCCTCAGACAACTATGTAGATCTCTTAAGTAAATATTATGAGCAGGTTTCTTTACAAACACAAACTGTCGGAAAATAAACTGTTCAAAATAAATGGCTTCTCTCCAGTCTTCAGCTTCTCTATTTTTGACAGTATTTAAGAGAAAAAGCTTCTTCAGAGCCAGCCTCATACATCTGGTACCAGAATATTAATCCAAGAATGAAATCTGCATTTTCAGCTAGCAACATGGGGTTTGTGCTGTTCTTAAACAATACAGGATGATGATAAAGGCTGGAATGAGAGGTCACTGTCCACACCTCTCACAGTCGGACCTGCTTCCTAACCAGGCTACAAAAAAATGTGAAAAAGAAAGACCTGAAAGTCACAAATCTATTACAAAGAATAAAATTGTTACTTTTTGGCTTTCCATTTATTACTAATGGGCATTCCAGTTAACAGAAAGTGGCCATTTTAAGCTTCCTGTAATGATACCACATTGATAACCAATAAACAGGAAAACACTAGAAAAGTCCATGGATTTTAAAGCCTATCTGTTTTAACTGCGGATGGCTTAATGTTGTTTTAAAAAGAGAAGTTGGTAAATGTCAGCTATGTTTAAAAATCAAGTTTTATATAAATACAAATTTTCTGGAAGTAGCACTTATTTGTCAAAATAAATGAAAAAAATTTCAAACATGAAAAATGAAAAATAATTTATATGCCTTCCTGAACAGCAACTTACCAGAAAGGAAATCAGTTAAAAATGTGTAAGGTTCTCTGGAATGCTTCTGATTACACTAGTATTGCTAATTATACAAAAAACAAAAAAATAATATCTACATATCAGTCCAAACCCCCCCCAAAAAAAACAGGTGTTATCTTTTAGCCAGCCCACATAAAGACTACACTGATGATTTCAGAAAACTTAGGCACAACTACAACTTTGCCAAAACAATTCTCAATACAAGCCACACTGTTAATGCTTAAACAGTGGCTCTTTGTTCAGTCTTATCACTATCACCGACAGCCTTGTAAATACATAAACAAGCAATTCAACTGTTAGCTCATCTTTTTTTAATACTTTTAGGAGCTAAGGAAGAGTATATATATCTAAGAGCTGACATTCTGAGAGTGGGCTAGAACTCCATTCCTGGATTCACGATAAAGCCTGACCAAATTTCAACGCCTCTCCTCTTTGGGCTATTATTACGAATGGAGAGGGAAAAGGAGCGCTGGTCAAGGGCCTACCAGAGCCACATACTGAGCTCTGTGCCTCTGTGCAGAATTTAAATTAATTTACCTAATGCAGACTGTAAATTAAAGCAGAAACCAGTAAAATTTTATCAACTAAAAGGGGTTGGCTTGATTATTGCTAGGGTTTAAGTAACGTGTGTATAAATGCACACACTAGGCATTTATAAAATTAGACATGCAATAATATTAATCTGTTAAAGTAACTGGGACAAGAATCTAGGATAGATTTTTCTCCTAGAAAGAAGCACTATTTTAAGCATACTAAACGGTCTTTTTATAATGACAAACATCAGCTTGTTTTTTTTAAAAGTGCATTAAACTGTATACTGTTTTCTAATTTTTAAACCTTAATGAAAATTTAAATAATACATAATTTTCCACGTTTTTCAAGTTTAGATAATGCTTTTTGTTTTAAGATAGTCTCTTTTTTCTACATATGGCTGTCCATATAATTGTATGCATGTCCCCCAAAACTGCTTCTTCCTTTTTTTTAATCTCCCGGGTAACTGACAGACTTAAGTTTGTCAATATAAATTCTCATACGGTGGGCAAAAAAGAGTTTCCAGAACTGAGCAGCAGATTGAGATTAATACAGTTATAAATCCATACCTGCATTATAAAAACCTGAATCTGTAAAATTAATTTTCTGGGTGCTTATTCAACCTCGTTTATTGTTTGAATTATCTACAAATACACAGCAACTGTTCATGAAGAAACTTACCTGGCTAATCAAATAAGACGAATAAGAAACATCACCCTACAGTATTTTTCAAAACACTGTATCCCTGTCCATGTACAGCCCAATCATTGGGTTATACAGAATAAAATAGGAAAAGCACAATCATAGGAGGAAAACTCTATTCTGACATTCATGTCCTCATGGGTTGTGAAAGATCTCATATCTTAAACCAACAGAAATAAAGGCTTCAGTCTGAACGGAAAGCTAGATCATTGTTTACTGCATTCCAATTTAACCTCCACCATGGAAGCTGTCACTGCTTGACTGGCTTGTTAACTGTTTATTTCATCGGGAGAGGATTCCGTCTTGCGAATCCTAACGAGTCCGGGAAAAAACAAAACTTTACACCAAAACTTAAAACACACACACACACACACACACTCACACGAAATAAACATACATAATTGTAAAAATCACAGCCATGTTCCTTTTTTCTTAAAGTCCCCATCTAAAACCGTAAAGAAAAAAGACACGAGGGAACCAAAAACATTCTCTGATTTTGGTTTGACGTTGGTCAGTCCAACCTCCTCCTACCCAGGGGAATACATTTTTCGATATATTTGATAACAAACACAAACCACTGTGCGCAGCCTCAGATGGGGGTGGGGGGGCGGAAGAGCCTTTTGGAGAAAGCCCTCCTCCGTTAGAAACAATAAATAAGGGAGTAAAGCCATACACATTCCCTCACACACGCCCCAAACGCACCCCCGCGAGCCTCCCGAGGAGGGAAACTAGTGGGGCAGAGCTCTTCCTCCACAAGCATCTCAAGACTTGGAAACTAACAGGGCAGACCTTTTCTTCCTCCTTCCCGCCCTTCTTCCCACCTCCAACAGACCCAAGAGCACGAGCAGGGGCGCCAGCTCCACGCACAGCGCCCGCAGCCGCCACTGAGACCCGAGCTGCCGGGCGGCGGGGCGGCTCAGGGCAGGCGGACCGGAGCCGCCGCCGGGGGTCTCCGCGCCTCGCACCCCCACAAGCCCGGCGCCGCCGACGAGCGGCCGCCCGGGTCCCTGCCCTAGCTCTGGCCTCGCTCCCCCGAGAGGAGACAAAAGGAAGGTTCAGCCGGGTCACTGCGCGGCCGCTGACGGGGAAGCAGAGCCGACCCCAGCGCGGCCGCCCCCCACACAAAGGGGCTCCCCGCCCGGGTCGCCGCGTCGGCGCGCTCGTCCCCGCCCCGCGCGCGGGCTCTCACCCACCTGCAGGTGTCTGTGCGTCTGTGCGTCTGTCCATAGGAACGCGGGCGGCGGGGGGGCCTGCGGGAGCTGGGCAGCCAGGGCTGGACGGGGCGGGCCGAGGGGCGCAAGGGCGGGAGGAGAGCGGCCAGAGGGCCGGGCACCGAAGGCAAGTGGCGCGGGGAAGGCGCCCGGCGGGCGGCAGACCGAGGCGCGGGGCGCGGGGAGGGGGCGCGGGCGCCAGCCTGGCTCGGCCGACCGGCGCGCGCCGCTCCGTGCGCCCCGAGCTCCGCGCGCCCGGCTCGGAGCGCGGCGGGCGGGCAGGGGGCGGGGCGCGGGCGGGCCGGGGCGGGGCCGGCGAGCGGGGCGGGGGCTCGGACCCCGGGCTCCAGCCGGCACCGGAAACGCGCCGTGGTCGGCGAGATCCACAGGAAGTGTGTAATGACACCTTGTACGGCACGCACGGATCTCGCAGTCGTCGCTGCCTGGAGGAGGTGTGGATCGACCCTCCAGCTGCACACACGCGCGCACGCGGCGGCCGGCGCGCTGGCCCTGAAGGTTTGGAGCAAACCTGCCTTCCGCGCGCACGAGCTCAGAGTGCTGCCCCTGCAGGTGTGGAACCCGCTGTCCCCGCTATGGCTGGAGGAGGTGTGCAGCACTGCCTCCTACTACACGTCCCGGGCCCACGTTCCCCAATGCCCTTCGGAACTCCGTGCACCTCCGCGGAAACGCAAGGAGCAGACAAAACCTACACCATCCGTGAGGTGTGTGATGCCCCTTATAACGCACTGAGTCGAGTCACCTCTCTGCCCAGGGATGTGCATTAACACCTTCCAGCGACATACTACGCACAGCCCCCTATCACCGCTGCCCCGTGAAGGTGCCCAACATCCACCTGTAACACACACACCCCTATCCCATCGAGGGAGCGGGGATGCTTAATGACACCTACAATACGCTAAAACTAGATCCTCCAGTACACCAGAGACACAAGAACCCCACCTACGCGACTCAGCAGAGCAAAGGTGAGGCTGGACTTGCTAGTGCAACCAGGCTTGGTCCACCTTTATTTTACCTAACACTTTCTTAGTACTTGCTGTTTGCCCACAGTTTGCACTAAGTGCTTAGCGAATGTTAATTCATTTAATCCTAAGAACTCTACACAGTGAGTGCTATTAACATTGCCATTTATAGGCCGGGCGCGGTGGCTCAAGCCTGTAATCCCAGCACTTTGGGAGGCCGAGGCGGGTGGATCACGAGGTCAAGAGATCGAGACCATCCTGGTCAACACGGTGAAACCCCGTCTCTACTAAAAATACAAAAAATTAGCTGGGCATGGTGGCGCGTGCCTGTAATCCCAGCTACTCAGGAGGCTGAGGCAGGAGAATTGCCTGAACCCGGGAGGCGGAGGTTGCAGTGAGCCGAGATCGCGCCATTGCACTCCAGCCTGGGTAACAAGAGCGAAACTCTGTCTCAAAGAAAAAAAAAACATTGCCATTTTATGGATAAGGAAATTGAAGCACAGAGAAATTAAGAAATTTGTTCAACATCACATGGATAGTAGCTGGAGGAGCCCAGATTCATTCCAAACAGTGGCTTCAGAGACTGTTAACTTTAACTCCTTTTCTATTTACATCACTGACCATCTCCAAAGAAGTAATCATGGTAATAACATTTACAGCATATCTGATTGGCCTTATGGAGTGCCTACATCTTGGCCTCTCCCCACCTATAACAGGCATACCCCAGTCACTTGTACCCTTGGAGTAGGTAAGGGATGAGAAGAATATTTTTGAGGAAAAGAAAGAGGCTAACTTCTTAGCAAAGAAGAAAATATCCAGGGTCATCCAGAATCCACGCAGGTAACTTCATTGCCACATCAGCATGTTTTTTCCTTTAGGGTAGCTTCTGCCAACCCCTCTCCATCTCCAGAGCTGATTCAGATTGATGTTCTTAATACCTTCCTCTATCAACATTCTTCAAGGTCTAGGCTGAAATTTAAAATCTGTGTAAATGTTTTGGACACAATAATGTTTGTACAAACAAATAAGACCAAAAATGAAAACTCCCTAGTTAACTGCTGCATATTCTGAAGATGGGATCTTGTGGAGAAATTGGAACTCTCATGCAATGCTGATAGGAATGTAAGATGGTACCACTACTATGCAAAACAGCATAGAAGTTCCTCAAAAAACTAAAACTAGAGCTACTGTATGATCCAACAATCCTACTTCTGGGTAAATGTCCAAAAGAATTGAAAGCAAGATATTGAAGAGATATTTGCACACTCATGTTCACTGCAGCACTATTCGCAATATCCAAAAGGTTGAAGCAGCCCAAATGTTCATCAACAGATGAATATATAAATGAGAATGTGATATATACATACAATGGAATATTATTCAGCCTTAAAAAGGAAGGAAATCCTATCACAGGCTACAACATAGATGAACCTTGAGGATGTTGTGCCAAGTGCACTAAACCAGTCACAAAAGGACAAATACTGGTATGATTTGACCTATATGAGGTATATAGCTTAGTCAAACTCGTAGAAACAGAAAGTAGAATAGTGGTTGCTAGAGGGCAAAGGGAGGGGGGAAATGGTGATATAATGTTCACTGGGTACAGAGTTTCAATTTTGCAAGATGAAAAAGTTCTAGAAATGTTTCACAATGCCACTGAACTGTACACTTAAAAGTAGTTACAAAGGTAAATTTTAAATTATTTTTGCCACAATTGACTTTAAAAAAAAAAGCAAATCTAATATTATTTGTTTAAAGGACATTTCATCATAAAGAATTTTTTAAATGATGCAGGCATCTAGCTATGATGAGGTACCTTGTTGAACAAACTAACTCTGCCACTGAGAACTATAAAAGCTGTTGAAATAAATAAATAAGTCTGTTTAAAACTATTGGAGAGCAAGCTTGTCATCCAAGGCTTGACAGTCCAAGAGCCCAGGAAGAAGGGGAATAAATTGAAGTGAGTCCTGCATCCTCGGCTTTATTTCTCAGGGCATTGTTGATTTGTGTCTAGGAGTATAGAAGTCAGCAAGAAGCACCCTAGAGCTTATTGACAGTCTTATTGATTTGGAGATACAAAATTTGGAGTCAAGTCTATAAAGGCAGCTAGGACATGAGAAACCAAGATCTGAGAGAAAGCAATCACAGTAAAAACAGTCAAACACTGTACATGCCATTTCCCCTCAGGGCATTTGCTGCTTCTGAACCTGTACAAGCAAGGAACAAGAAGCCAAGAATACATCTGATAAGAAAAAAAAAAAAAATCAAGCTGGAATCTTTGGTTGCCTCATGGTGCTGGAAATAATTAAATAGGAAGGAAGGTTATTGGTAAATATCCCAGACTTTCTATTTAGACCCTTTAACAACTTTGGCCTGGGAGTAAAAGAAAATCAAAATTAGCCCCAATAATGCCTAAAACACAGCCTTGAACTATCTCAGTTTCTGACTGAATCAAGGTGATCTTCCCATGTTCTGTCTGCCAGGAAAAAAAATATTTGGTGGAAAAACCTTATAATTTTTCGTATGTGGCACCCAGCAATTCACCAATAATTAACAAATATGCCAACAAAAAGACTAAACAAAAGCCAAGAAGAAAAAAAAGGCAATAGAAACAGATGCACACATGATGCAGATATTGTAATGACTAGATACAGCCCTTTTGAATCGCTATTATAAATACGTCCAAGAACATAAATAACAGAATGGATAATCTCCCTAGAACTAGAATTTTTTTTTAAAATTGGTAAGGGAAATGCAAATCAGAACCACAACAGGATACCACTACACACCCACTAAGATGCTTATAATAGAAAAAAAGTATTAGTGAGGATGCGGAGAATCAGAACTTGATTCTTCACGGCTAGTAGGGTTACAAAAGGGTACAGATGCTTTGGAAAACAGACTGGCAGCTTCTCATAAGATTAAATATAAAGCTATTCAATGATCCAGCAATTCTTCTAGGTATATACCTAACTAAGAGAAAGGAAAGCATATGTTGTGATAACCTGATTTTTGTTGGCTTAAACTAACTCTCTCCTTAGCTAAGAGCTGTTCAGGCCTCATGTTAGCTTCTTAAGCCAGACAGACTCCATCTTAGCTTCTTCATTTTAGTTATTCCCCCCATTAAGTATGCAACTGTAGTATGTAGCTTTTTTATGTAGCTGAGGCGGGGTAACACTGGGCACATCCCGGAGTACATTTGCTGATAAGAGGCCGAGTTAAGCAGTTCCAGCAGAGCCTGGGAATGCAGGTGCTGTCGAGTACCCAGAGCCCCCATGTCTATAAGTTGTGTATCTTTTTATAACAGCTCTAGCCCTTGCACCTGTTGTATTTCTCATGTATTAGTTTATCTTTTTAACTATATCTTTTTAAGTATGTCTGTAAGTTATATATCTTTTTATAACAGCTCTAGCCCGGTACTGCCTTATTTCTCATGTATTAGTTTTTTTTAACTTTTTGCTTACTCTGCTTCTGTGAAAATTGCTTCAGCTAGGTTCCGTCCTCCCTTTTCAAACTAGGGTATAAGAAACCCCTTAACCCACCGGGCGCGGTGGCTCAAGCCTGTAATCCCAGCACTTTGGGAGGCCGAGGCGGGTGGATCACAAGGTCAAGAGATCGAGACCATCCTGGTCAACATGGTGAAACCCCGTCTCTACTAAAAATACAAAAAAAAAAAAAAAAATTAGCTGGGCATGGTGGCACGTGCCTGTAATCCCAGCTACTCAGGAGGCTGAGGCAGGAGAATTGCCTGAACCCAGGAGGCGGAGGTTGTGGTGAGCCGAGATTGTGCCATTGCACTCCAGCCTGGGTAACAAGAGCGAAACTCCATCTCAAGGAAAAAAAAAAAAAGAAAGAAACCCCTTAACCCTTTCTTCAGGGCCAAGAGAATTTTGAGGGTTAGCCACCTCTCGGTCACTGGCATAATAAAGGACTCATAATTCAATCTCAGACTGTGGCGCATTCCTTAACTAGCTTAGGTATAACAATGTTAGCAGAAAATTCGCACATGTATGTTCATACCAGGATTGATCATAACAGCCAAAAAGTGAAAACAACCCAAAGGTCCATTAAATGATGAATGGATAAATAAAATGCAGTATATCCACATAATGGGATATGAGTCAGCAATAAAAAGGAATGATGTATTGATTGTTGTAATTTTTATTATTGTGGTTTCTTTTCTTTTTTTTTGAGACAGACTCTTGGTCTGTCTCCAGGCTGGAGTGCAGTGGTGCGATCTCAGCTCAATGTAACCTCTGCCTCCCGGGTTCAGGCGATTCTCCTGCCTCAGCCCCGTTAATTTTTGTATTTTTAGTAGAGATGGGGGTTCACCATGTTGGCCAGGATGGTCTCAATCTCTTGACTTCCTGATCCACCTGCCTCAGCCTCCCAAAATGTGGGGATTACAGACATAAGCCACCGCACCTGGCCTGTTATGGTCTCTTTCTAATTTGGTCTTGACATCTCTCTGTGAGAGTGGCCATAAGCCAAGATAGCCACTGTCTAGGAGATCCCCGACACGGAATAAATTAGGTTTAGATCTGTAAGACACAATGAGGAGGTGAAACCAAATCCATAAAACAGAAGAGATTTATTACAGTTTATGTGCTGCATAATATTTTAGTCAATAAAAAACTGCATGTACCAGGGTGGTCCCATAAGATTATAATGCCACATTTTTACTGTACTTTTTCTATGTTTGGATACACAAATACTAACCATTGTATTGTAACTGCCTGCTAGTATTCAGCACAGTAACCTGTTAGGTTTAGTCTCGATGTGGTAATAGGCTATACCATCTAAGTTTGTGTAAGCACACCCTGATGTCCGTACAATGACAAAATTGCCTAATGATGTATTTCCCAGAACATATTTCTCTTGTTAAGTGATGCATGACTGTACTTTCAGATCCCAAGAAGCATAGCGATGCCAGTGATAGATTAATGGGAAGTCTGGAGGCTTCAAGAGGACCAACAGGCAGGTGGGGAGGGAGCAGGGAGACAAGGGGTAGAGGAGAACAGAGAGAGAGAGACAGAGAGAGAGAGAGAAAGGAGACCTGTGGGATTTTGCTTCTATTAGGTCTATAGGCATTATGCCCTTACACACACACACACACACACACACACACACACACACACGCAAAGGAGGGGAACTTATTTCCAAGACTCTGGTGTTGACCATTAGGTTTTTGTTTTGAGGCAAGGTGTGGAGATGGTGGTTTCACTATGTTACCCAGGGTGGTCTCAAACTCCTGGCCTCAAGAAATCCTCTTGCCACACTCTCACAAAGGGCCAGGATTACAGCCCTCAGCCAACCATTAGGTTTTCTCATGACCCGCAGCTGAGGGATGTGTTGAGTTTGGGGGTCTATAAGATGAACAGGTGGGCTATATCTCAACCACACTGGAAGGGGAAGTTTGTTTTGTTTTTTTGAGATAGAGTCTTGCTGTGTTGCCCAGGCTGGAGTGCAGTGGTATGATCTCAGTCACTGCAGCCTCCTCTGCCTCCCAGATTCAAGCGATTCTCATGCCTCCCAAGTAGCTGGGATTACAGGTCCTCGCCATCCCACCCAGATAATTTTTGTATTTTTAGTAGAGGCAAGGTTTCACCATATTGGCCAGGCTGGTCTTGAACTCCTGACCTCAAGTGATCCACCCATCTTGGCCTCCCAAAGTGTGGGATTACAGGTGTGAGCCACTGCACCCAGCCAGGAGGTTAAGTTTTAACATGGCCAAAGGTGATGGGGGGCAAAACTGAGTTTCAAAAGACTTAGGCCAGGCCTAAAAATGAATGCCAAAGCAGCAATGATATTAAACAAATTTATGACACTGGTACATGCTTCAACATGGATAAACTTGGAAAAGTATATAAAGTTGTGGGAAATGAGCCAGTCACAAAGGGTCATTCCACTTTTTTGAAGTGTCCAGAATATACAAATCAATAGGGAGAGAAGTAGACTAATACTTCCCTAGGGCTGAGAGGTTTCAGTAGAAATGTGAGATTAACTGCTAAAGAGTAAACTTTCTTTTTGGGGTGATGAAAATATTCTAAAATTGATTGTGATGATGTTTATGAAGCTCTGATTATACCAACAATTACTGAATCATACATTTTAATGAGTGAATTGTATGGTTTGTAAGTTATTTCTTAATAAAACTGTTTCAGAAAGAAAGCATCAAATACAAATCCTAGGCCAGGTATGGTGGCTCATGCCTGTCACCTTACCACTTTGGAAGGCCAAGGCGGGAAGATTGCTTGAGCCTAGAAGTTTGAGACCAGCCTGGACAACAAAGTGAGACCCTGTCACTAAAAAAAAAACAAATCAGGGCCGGGCACGGTGGCTCAAGCCTGTAATCCCAGCACTTTGGGAGGCCGAGGCGGGTGGATCACGAGGTCAAGAGATCGAGACCATCCTGGTCAACACGGTGAAACCCCGTCTCTACTAAAAATACAAAAAATTAGCTGGGCATGGTGGCGCGTGCCTGTAATCCCAGCGACTCAGGAGGCTGAGGCAGGAGAATTGCCTGAACCCAGGAGGCGGAGGTTGCGGTGAGCCGAGATCGCGCCATTGCACTCCAGCCTGGGTAACAAGAGCGAAACTCTGTCCCAAAAAAAAAAAAAAAAAAAAATCAAAAAATTAGACAGGCGTGGTGGCACATATCCATGGTCCCAACTACTTGGAAGGATGATGTGGGATAATAGGTTGATCCCAGGAGGGTCAAGGCCCAAGTAAGCTGTGTTTGTGCCACTGCACACTCCAGCCTGAATGAGAGAAAAACTCTTTTACTCAAAAAAAAAAAAAAAAAAAAAAAAGAGTCTAGTAGAGGACAGAGTCTGGGGAAGAGGCACAGGTACCATTCCCAGCTGTGAAAGCTGTGAAGGTGCCATGGCATGAAGGTGCCATGTCCAGCAAGAAGAAGCCCCCAAAACAGCCCAAGATGCAAGCCAAGGAGAAGAATGAGGAAGATAAGACTTTCAAGCAGAAGCAAAAATAGGCACTAAATCATAATGATATGTTAGAACATTTCTCCCAACAGTTGCAGAATACAGAGTCCTTTCTTTCATTATTTTTATTTATTTATTTTGAGACAGAGTCTCATTCCGTCACCCAGGATAAAGTGGATTATAGCACATTGCAGCCTTGACCTCCATGTTCAAACAATCCTCCCTCACCAGCCTCCTGAATAGCTGGGACTACAGGTGGGTGCTGTCATAACCAAATAATTTTTATTTATTTATTTTTTTGTAAAGATGTGGTCTTGCTATATTACCCAGGCTGGTCTTAAACTCCTGGGCTCAAGTGATCCTCTCACTTTGGCGTCCCAAAGTGTTGGGATTACAGGCGTGAGCCACCATGCCCAGCCTAGATGTCCCTTTCAAGTGCATACTTAAAAAAAGAAAGAGCCATAAAACAAGTCTCAAAAAATTTAAAATGATTGAAGTCACACAAAGTATATTTTCTAACCACTATAAATCGAAATTTGAAATCAGTTATAGATAAATATCTGGAAACCCTATGAATATTTGAAAATTAAACATGTTTCTATATTCCTTATTGGTTAAAGAAGAATTCAGAAGTAGGAAAATCTCTTGAAGTGAATAAAAAATTACACACTACATCAAATGTTTGTGGGAAAATGCTAAGGCAGTTCTAAATGTGAAATGTATGGTTTAAAAGCTTATATCATGGCCAGGCATGGTGGCTCATGCCTGTAATCCCAGCACTTTGGGAAGCTGAGGCAGGCAGATCACGAGGTCAAAAGATCAGGACCATCCTGGTCAACATGGTGAAACTCTGTTTCTACTAAAAATACAAAAATTAGCTGGGTGTGGTGGCGCACACCTGTATTCCTAGCTACTCGGGAGGCTGAGGCAGGAGAGTCGCTTGAACCTGGGAGGTGGAGGTTACCATGAGCTGAGATTGTACCATTGCACTTCAGCCTAGCAGCAGAGCAAGACTCCGTATCAAAAAAAAAAAAAAAAAAGCTTGTATAGTAAGAAAAAGAAGGCCTAAGACAATGAACTAAGTTTTAATCTTCAGAAGCTAAAAGAAAGGATACATTAAACACAAATAATGAAGATAGTAGAAATCAAGTAAAACAGAAAACGGACCCCACCCTCCAAAAAAGAAAGAAAGAAAATAAATAAAAACAAAGTATTTTTTAAAAAATCATTGCCAGGCATGATGGTTTATGCCTGTAATCTCAGGCCAAGGTGGATGAATCGCTTGAGCCCAGGAGTTTGAGACCATCCTGGACAACATAGTGAGACCTCGTCTCCACAAAACAAAAATATTAGCCAAGCATGGTGGTGTGTGCTTGTGGTCCTAGGTCCTCAGGAGGCTGAGGTGGGAGGATCACTCAGGCCCAGGAGTTTGGGGTTGCAGCGAGCTGTGATCATGCCACTCTACTCCAGGCTGGGTGACAGAGAAAATCTGTGCTAAAGCTCCATCTACATTAATCAAGAAAAGAAGACGGACATTACTGATTTCAAAAATGAAAGGACTTAATGGACATTAAAATGACAATATAGAATACTGAGGTCAACTTTATGCTGCTAAATTGAACAACTTAAATTCTTTAAAAGACAAAAATGACAAAAATGACAAAATAGGCTCTAGAAAACAATATGAATTTGAATAGTTTTCTTTCTGTTAAGATATTAAAGCCTAGGCAACATAACAAGACCCACAAAAAGAATTTTTTTTTTTTTAATTAGCTGGCATAGTCACATGCTCCTGTAGTTCTAGCTCAGGAAGCTGAGGTAGGATGATTGCTTGAGCCCAGGGTTCAAGGATACAGTGAACTATGATTGCTCCACTCCACTGCAGACTGGGTAACAGAGCAAGACCCTGTTTCTAAAAAAGAAAAAAAAAATTACATTTCCAATTTGTAGTTTAAAATTTTCCCGTAAGGAAAATTTGGCCCAGATAAATTCACTAATAAATCTGATAAATTCTATCAACTGTTTAAGAAAAAATAATGCCAATCTTTCAGAAACTTTTTCCAAAGATAAAGGAACACTTCCTAACTTATTTTATCAGACTGACACTACTCTGAGACAAAAAACAAAGACATGTCAAGAAATCTACAGTCCATACAGCAAATGAACACAAATACAAATTGAATCCGGTAATATATAAGTAATACAGTATGACTAAATGGTACTTTTCCTAGAAATATAAAATTCCTTTTCCCTTAAAAATCAATCATTACATTATTTTTTCTTATGTAAAATGTTATTTATAGTATATAATTGGTCAATAATCTTTACCATCTTTATAATGACTTAAAATAAATATCTCAGAATTTAGAAACAGAATTGCCTGGAAAAGAATATCATAAGCAAGATAAAAAGTCTAAGAGATTTGTGTGCTGTAAAGTTTAAAACCTGATCCCATGTCTTACTATGCTCAGGCTACTGTACCAAAATATAATAAATTGAGTGGGTTATGAACAACAGAAATTGATTTCCACAGTTCTGGGAGCTGGGAGTCCAAGATCAGTGTATAGGCAGATTTGGTGTCTGGTGGAGGCCCATTGGCCCACTTCTTCATAGATGACTGTCTTCTCACTGTAATCTCTAGTGGCAGAGGGAGCAAGGAGCTTTCTTGGGCCTCTTTTATAAGGGCACCATTTCATTCATGAGGTCATATGTCCTATTCATATCCTTATGACTTAATCATCTCCTAGAGGCTGCACCTTCTAATACCATCACCTTGGGATTAGGATTTCAACATAAAAATTTTAGGGGCACGCAAATTCAGACCATAGCTCCCTGCTAGTTATATACCATTGTGTTGACTAGATACAGCTATTTGGTTTCAATTTAAAGAATTCCCTTAAGCAATTCCTGCAAGGCAGGCCTAACAGTGATAAACTCCCTTAACTTTTGTTTCTCTGGGAAAGTTTTTTATTTCTCCCCCATTTCTGAAAGACAGCTTTGCTGGATAAAGTATTATTTTTTGGCAATTTTTTTCCATCAGCACTTTGAATATGTCATCCCATTATCTCCTGGCTTGCAGGATTTCTGAAAATTTCTGAAAACTTTGCTGATAGTTGTATTGGCATCCCTTTGTATATGATGTTTCTTTTTTTTTTTTTTTTTTTTTTTTTTTTTTTTTTTAAAAATGTGGAACGCTTCACGAATTTGCGTGTCATCCTTGCGCAGGGGCCATGCTAATCTTCTCTGTATCGTTCCAATTTTAGTATATGTGCTGCCGAAGCGAGCACTGTATATGATGTTTCTTATCTCTTGCTGCTCTCAAAATTTTCTGTCTTTGATTTTGGTAGTTTGATTATTATGTGTCTTGATGTACTCCTCTTTTGGCTGTACTCCTCTTTGATTGGAAAACTCTGTACTTCTTATACTGCTTCTTGGTATCTATCCCCAGTTTGGGGGAGTTTCAGTTATTATCTTTAAATATGCTTTCTGGCTCTTTAAATCTTTCTGCAATTTCTTTTTTTTTTTTTTTTTTGCTTGCAATTTATTTTATGTTCCTGTCTCTGTGCATCACTGTAACATATAGATTAGAAACAGAGTGACTGCGTCCAATATAGAATTTGAGAAAAAATAGAAATATATTATCTGTACTTCAGCTGTCCTGATAAGAATCAGTGGAGGGCTCTGTCCTCTCACTTTCTCTCTCCTAAATGCATGAAAGGCAGAGTTTTTAACAAAAATGATTTTAACACAAGCAATATTCTCCAACATTCAGGCACATACAGGTTTTCTACTGATTATATTTTTTGAGATTTTTATGCCCTGGTAGACCACAAATAGATTATCAACATCGTTTTGTTAATTTCCATTCTCAACTAATCCTGATTTCACCCTTTTATTTTATAGAGACATAGAGGCTAGAAAACACTATTTCTACAAAATGCAAAAAAAGCAAATAAAATGTCAACATTTACAAGTCACATTTATGAATATATTAATTAGAGAGTTACAATTTTAAACTTACAAAAAGTGGTAAGAAAACATAGAGGCTATTTTTATAATAAAAAATTACCTACTTTCTCTATTTTACAAATTATTATTCTCTCATCACTTAACAATTTCACCTAATGTACAACCAATTTTACAAGCTTAGAACTTTTTTTTTTTTTTTTAATTTTTTGGAGATGGACCTTCACTCTTGTTGCCCAAGGTGGAGTGCAATGGCGGGATCATGGCTCACTGCAACCTTCGCTTCCAGAGATCAAGCAATTCTCCTACCTCAGCCTCCTGAGTAGCTGGGATTACGGGCACACACCACCACGCCCGGATCATTTTTTGTTTTGTTAGTAGAATCAGGATTTCACCATGTTAGCCAGGCTGGACTCAAACTCCTGACCTAAGGAGATCCACCTGCCCTGGCCTCCCAAAGTGCTGGGATTACAGGCATGAGCCATTGCTTCCTGCCAGAACTTTTTTTGTTTTTTGAGAAAGAGTTTACTCTTTTTGCCCAGGCTGGAGTGCAGTGGCCTGATCTCGACTCACTCCCAACTCCTCCGCCCAGGTTCAAGCAATTCTCCTGGGTAAGCCTCTCCAGTAGCTGGAATTACAGGCACCTGCCACCACACCCAGCTAATTTGTATTTTTGGTAGATGTTGGGCAGGCTATTCTCAAACTACTGACCTTATGTGAGCCACCCGCCTCGGCCTCCCAAACTTCTGGGATAACAGGCGTGAGTCACACTGCCTGGCCCAGTAATATAAGGTTTTCTTTTTTTGTTTGTTTGTTTGTTTTTTGAGACAAAGTTTCACTCTTCTTTCCCAGGTGGGAGTGCAATGGCAGGATCTCCGCTCACTGAAACCTCTGCCTCCCGGGTTCAAGCGATTCTCCTGCCTCAGCCTCCCAAATAGCTGGGATTACAGGCATGTGCCACCATGCCCGGCTAATTTTGTATTTTTAGTAGAGACTGGGTTTATCCATGTTGGTCAGACTGGTCTTGCACTCCCGACCTCAGGTGATATGCCTGCCTCAGCCTCCCAAAGTGCTGGGATTACAGGCGTGAGCCACCACACCCAGCCCAGATAAAGTTTTATTAACTCGGCCGGGCGCGGTGGCTCACGCCTGTAATCCCAGCACTTTGGGAGGCCGAGGCGGGTGGATCACGAGGTCAAGAGATCGAGACCATCCTGGTCAACATGGTGAAACCCCGTCTCTACTAAAAATACAAAAAAATTAGCTGGGCATGGTGGCACGTGCCTGTAATCCCGGCTACTCAGGAGGCTGAGGCAGGAGAATTGCCTGAACCCAGGAGGCGGAGGTTGCGGTGAGCCGAGATCGCGCCATTGCACTCCAGCCTGGGTAACATGAGTGAAACTCCGTCTCAAAAAAAAAAAAAAAAAAAGTTTTATTAACTCTAGGAAGATTTGATAAATGGCAAATGTGACATTTTCAAATAGTTTTGTAATGACCACAAAAAATAAAATTATCTACTAGAAATTTTCATAACAAAATAATTGTTATATTATTGCAAAATATTTCCATTATCTCATATAGTAAGATATCATAAATTTAATCAATCTTAAAATATTATAAATGTGCTAGAAGTACTCAAAACTAAAAAAAAAAATTAAAAGCGAAGTAACTGAATCATTCAAAATGGGCTCATTTTTTTGTTTTAAAAGTAAAATTTAAGGCTAATCATGTGCAAAATACAATGAAACCCCGAACTATATTAATACATTTGCAATTTGACATGAGATTTGGGTGGGGATACAGAATGGAACCACATCATTCTGCGCTGGGCCCTCACAAACCTCATGTCATAGTTACATTTTTCTCTCTCTTTTTTTTTTTTTTTTTTTTGAGATGGAAAATTACTCTGTATCCCAGGCTAGAGTGCAATGGCATCATCTCGGCTCACCACAGTCTCTGCCTCCCAGGTTCAAGGGATTCTCCTGCCTCCGCCTCCTGGGATTACAGGCACCCACCACCATGCCTGGCTAATTTTTGTATTTTTAGTAGAGATGGGGTTTCACCATGTTGGCCAGGCTGGTCTCGAACTCCTGATCTCTATTGATCCACTGGGCTCAGCCTCCCAAAGTGCTAGGAATACAGGTACAAGCCATCACGTCTGGCCTGGTCCCCCTAATTCTTAACTCATTTCAGCATAAACTTAAAAGTCCAGTCCAAAGTCTCATCTGAGACAAGGCAAGTTTCTTCTACCAATGAGTCATTTCTTGGCTTCAGAAATGTTCCAAAGTCTATGAATCTTCGAACACCATCAAGTCACAGAGCGATGGAGGCTGAGGCTGTGGCAGAATCACTGAGACCTCCGGGAAAGAGGACACAGGGCATTAAAGCCAACCCCGAGCTCTGGCTGGAGAAAGAGACCTCTTTCTGCAATTTCTATTAAGCAAAGGTTTGGTTTCTGAATGGTGTCCCAAAATTCCCATAGGCTTTCCTCATTCTTTTTTATTCTTGTCTTTTCCGATCCTAACTTGTCCCAAGCAGTGACTTTGTGTTTTGGCTTCTCCAACTAGATAATTTCTAATGTTTCCAGCTCACTGATCCATTCTTCGGCTTGATCAAGTCTGCTATCGAAGCCTTCTACTTAATTTTTCCATTCAGTCATTGTATTCTTCATCTCTAGAATTTCTGTTTCGTTCTTTTTTATTGTTTCTATTTCTTTTTTTTTTTTTTTTTTTTTGAGACAGAGTCTTGTGTTGTAGCCCAGGCTGGAGTGTAGTGATGTGATCTTGTCTCACTGCAACCTCCGCCTCCCAGGTTCTGGTTCAAGCAATTCTCCTGCCTCAGCCTCCGGAGTAGCTGGGATTACAGGTACATGCCACCATTATCCAGCTACTTTTTGTATTTAGTAGAGATGGGGTTTCACCATGTTGGCCAGGCTAGTCTTTGAACTTCTGACCTCACGATCCCATGATCCACCCACTTCGGGCTCCCAAAGTGTTGGGATTACAGGCGTGAGCCACCGCACCTGGCCTATCGTTTCTATTACTTTCTCAAACTTCTTGCTTTGCATGTTGTTTTCCAAATCTCATTAAAGTTTCTATCCATATATTCTTATAATTTACTGAACTTCTTGGGGTATTATTCTGAATTATTTGTCTGTCATTTCCTAAATCTCCCATTCCTTTGGGTCCCATTGTTGACAATTTATTAGTGTCTTTTGGAGGTGTCATAATTCACTGATTCTTTACAGTCTTTGTGTCCTTGCATTGTTGTCTGAGCATTTAAGATTGCCCCCTCTTCTGGCTTTTGAAGGTGTTCTTTGGCAGGAATTAGACCTTCACTGTTTAGTCTAGCCTGTGATTCTGGAAGGGCCAGTCCCAGATAAGCTGGAATGACCCCAGATAGGCAGGGCTTGTTGTGATTTCTCTAGTTGACTGGGCTGCTGCCTTTGCTCTGATATTGGGTGGAGCTGCTAGCTGGGTACTGTGATGGCTTTTGGTCAGATAAGTCACAGGATATATTCCCTAGCCAAGCAATTCTGATATTTGGGATCTGCAGTTAGGCAAGGCTGCAGGCTGGGCTCTGAAGTTAGGTGGAGTCACTGCTTGGAACAAGTGAGATCAGAAGCTATGCTCATTAGAATTGCACAAGTGAGGCTGGGCACGGTGGCTCATGCCTGTAATCCCAGCACTTTGGGAGGCCAAGGCAGGCAGATTACTTGAGGTCAGGAGTTCAAGACCAGCCTGGCCAACATGATGAAACCCCGTCTCTACTAAAATTACAAAAATTAGCTGCATGGTGGCAGGTGCCTGTAATCCCAGCTACTCGGGAGGCTGGGGCAGGAGAATCACTTGAACCCGAGAGGCGGAGGTTGCAGTGAGCCAAGACTGTGCCATTGCACTCCAGCCTGGGCAACAAGAGTGAAACTCCATCTCACACACACACAAAAAGAAAGAACTGCACAGTTGAGGATTGTCTCCCTGTCAGGGTGGAACTGTGGGGTAGGCTTTTGGCTGAGTTCAGTGGTTATTTGACCTCTCAGTTCAAGCCAGTCTAGCCTCTTTGCATTTCTGAAATGTTCGGCGGTGGGAGTCTTCCTGTCTCCCACCGCTGGTTGTTGGGTGGGATTTTTGGCGGAGAGATGAGTAGATCCGTTTGGCTTCCTGCGTCAAGCTGGTCTGGCTCCTTCTCTCCAATGCATGGAGGTGGGAGTTTCTTTGCCTGAGTAGGATTGTTGGAGTGGGCTCCGAGGCTGGGCACAGAGACTAGCTATCTAGGGACTCAAGCTAGCTTGAAACTCCCACCATGCTTCTGAAGGTGACTAGCTCAGCTTTGTGAGTGGGCTTTGAGACTGGCTGGTATCTCTAATCTGGTGCCACTGCTGGCAAAAACACAGAGATATTGCCAAGATCCATGTGGTGGTCACTATGACCTCGGCCTCCTTTCATTGTTTCTACGTGGCCCTGAGTGGTCTAGCCACGCCGTTTCCCCAAGTGTTCCCCATGAGGGGAGACCACAGTGGGCTTCCTCAGAATGTTCCTGAGAAATATCACAGAATACTAAGGAAGATGGATGACTGCCTTAATTTCTCTTTTTCCCTAGTAGAAACTGTGGGCCAGGAAAATCTCCTCTCTCTGGCATTGTGCTGACTTGGAGGGAAAGCGGTGGCACAGTTGGAATAAGACCATTCTTCTTTGGGCAACAGAGTGAGACGCAGTCTCTTAAAAAGAAAAAAAAAAAGACTGTTCTTCTTACCCTTCTAATTCAGATTTCATTCAGTTCTGTGGACCATGTGTGTGTCTCAGACTTGTTTCCAAGTATTGGGGTTTACAAAAGGATTTTTCTGGCCTGTGGATAGTTGCTAGCTGAACTTTCTGTTGGTGAGGAGTGGAGCCTGACACTTCCTAAACTGCCATCTTGCTGGCAGTTTAGGATACAGCTATTTGTCACAATAGAGACAGCTATTTGTTTCTATTGAAGTACATTTGGCTTCAACAAACATGGGTTAGGCGAAACAGCATAATAAATATTTATTTATTTATTTATTTATTTATTTTGAGACGGAGTTTCACTCTTGTTACCCAGGCTGGAGTGCAATGGCGCGATCTCAGCTCACCGCAACCTCCGCCTCCAGGGTTCAGGCAATTCTCCTGCCTCAGCATCCCGAGTAGCTGGGATTACAGGCACATGCCACCATGCCCAGCTAATGTTTTGTATTTTTAGTAGAGACGGGGTTTCACCATGTTGACCAGGATGGTCTTGATCTCTTGACCTCATGATCCACCCGCCTCGGCCTCCCAAAGTGTTGGGATTACAGGCTTGAGCCACCGCGCCCGGCAGAATAAATATTTATAATTTAAAAAAGCATTTTAGACCAGGCAAGGTGGCTCACACCTGTCATTTCAGCACTTTGAGAGGCCAAAGCAGGAGGACTGCTTGAGACCAGGAGTTTGAGACCAGCTTGGGCAACAGAGCAAGACCCCATCTCTAAAAAAAGTAAAAGTAATTTTAAAATATCACTTAAATTCACCATATTAATAGAATAAAGGAGAAAAACCTAATGATCTCAATAGATAATAGAAATAACATTTGACAAAATTCAGCAATTGTGTATGATTAAGAATTCTCAGCAAATAAACAATAATCAGTCTGATGTGCATCTACAAAAAACACCCTACAACTATTATAGTTAATGGTAAAAAAAAAACACAGTGTTTTTCCCCCGAGACTAAGACCAAGGCTGGGATATCCATTCTCACCACCAATATTCACCACTATACTGTGGGCTTAACAGTGCAATATGACAAGAGAAAGAAATACAAGGCACACAGAATGGAAAAGAAGAAATAGAACTATCTTTATTTGCAGATAATAGTCACATACCTAGAAAAGCCTAAGGGATTTACAAAAAAGCTGGTAAAACTAATAAGTAGATTTAACAGTATTGCAGAACACAAAGTATTTCTGTATCCTAACAAAGAATAATCAAAAACTGGAATTTAAAAAATTATTTAGGTTGGGCATGGTGGCTCACACCCCATAATGCCAGCACTTTGGGAGGGTGAGTTGGGAGGATTGCTTGAAGCCAGGAATTTGACACCAGCCTAGGCAACAAAGAGAGACCTTGCCCATACAAAAAACAAAGCCAGGCACATACCACCATGGAAAGCTACTTGGAAAGCTGAGGCAGGATGATCACTTGAGCCTAGGAATTCAAGGCTGCAGTGAGCTATCAGCATGCCACTGCACTCTAGAATGAGAGGCAGAAAAAATAAACCATCTGTGCACTGAGGTACATTATGAAAGCATTACATGACTGTTTTGGGAAGAACTCCGAATTGTGTTTCATCTGCTCCCATACCAACACAACAATCATCAATACACAAGAAGACTTTCATGACCAAATGTTTGAGCATTTTTCCCACACACTAAGCAGTGGACATTAAGTGGGTGTCCAATTTTCTTTGGACACTATCTACTTGGAGATAGTGGGTCTCACTATGTTGCCCACTATCTACTATCTCCAAGCAGATAGATGCCACAGGTCGAGGGCTCAGTCGCCAAAACTGCCCCGCCTCCCAGACATCAGTTGTAACTCTGGGCCTCTGGAAATTCTGACCAACTGGCTTCAAGTTGGGGTTCCCACAACCCCAACTTGGGGTTCGATTAATTTGCTGGAGCAGCTCACAGAACTCAGGGAAACACGTTTACCAGTTTATCATAAAGAAAATCATAAAGGATACAGATGAAGAGATGCATAGGGCGCAGTATTAGGGAAGAGGCGCAGAGCTCTCCTGCCCTCCCTGGGTATGTCACCCTCTAGGACACTCCATGCGTTCAGCTATTAAGAAGCTCTTGGAACCCAGTCCTCTTGGGTTTTTATGGAGGCTTCATTAAGTTGGCATTCTTTCCCCCAGCATATGGAGCAGGACCCTCTCTGGAATGAGGATTTATGACCCATAGTCCTATCTTGGGGAGGTGAAAGGAAGGCAAGAGAAGGTCAGAGAGATTCTGTTTCCTGAGGGTTGTTTGCAAGGCCCAACATGCCCAATATTATAACAAAAGCTTATAACAAGGGCTATGGGAATGATAAGCCAGGAACCCAGGATAAAAACATATATATATACCAAACACCACAATGACCCAATCTCATGGCATTTCACTCTTAGATTTTTCTTATTTATTTTTTTTGAGACAGAGTCTCACTCTGTTGTCCAGGCTGGAGTGCAGTGGAGCAATCACTGCAACCTCCACCTCCCAGGCTCAAACAATTCTCGCACCTCAACTTCCCCATTAGCTGGGATTACAGGCCACGCTGCCATACCTAGATAATTTTTGTATTTTTAGTAGAGACAGGGTTTCACCATGTTGGCTAGGCTGGTCTCGAACTCTTGGCCTCAAGCCATCCGCTGACCTCGGCCTCCCAAAGTGCTGGGATTACAGGTGTGAGCCACCAAGCCTGGCTGGCATCTTTAAATTTTTAAAGAGTTGTGTACTTCACCTTCTAGCTATGCTTGCCTTTTACATGTATTAGGGCCCAGAAGCTGTAAATACTTACAAAAATGGTGAAATCTTACTAAAGATAAATTAGAATTATGATGACCATTATGTGGAACATTCCAGATGAATAAGACTGTTCTTCTAAGAACTGAGTTTAAAAATGAGGGCTCCTGAATCAGCCCCTCCCACAGACACCTATTGATGTACAAAAGCTTCTAAAGATTTCAAAAATGTTTGCCTCTTTAAAAGATCCCACGTAGAAGGCATATGAAAAGTTTAAGCAACTAATTTATAAGAAAATTGAATCTGCCAACATTTTCACTTAGTTACTATTTTACTCCAAAGGCAAAAAGAAAGCTAGGTAATATTTGTAAAAATTAGGCCCTTGGGTTAAGCAGGTTTGCTTCTTTTTCAGAACTATCCATCTGAGTCCAGAAATAGGAACCCCTTTGCCTGCTCTATTTGCTAATGGGCTCTGCCCTGAACTCAGTAATCTAGTTAAGAAACAGAAGCTAAGTTGAAAAGACTGCCTATTGAATTAAATCAGTCTCCAAAATTTGCCTTTCTGGTATTTAGCCAGTTATTTTGAAACTCTTTGTAAAAATGCATATCTTAAAGGAAAATCAGTAGAAATTCTTACAATAGGTGAGAGCATTAATCCAAATAAACCTTGCCTTCGACCATTTTGTCTTAACTTGGCTTCTTAGCTCAGTTGGGCTTTCTGTCTTGGCAAATACCAATATTTAGGCTTGAAATGTAAGTTCTCTGCCTTTGTGATGTAAATGTTCAACCTTGTGTTACCTAGGAACCATTTCTTTGAAAATGCAATTCAGGGTAGAAAGTTTTCAAATGTTTATTAAAAAGGGGATGAATAGTGGACTATGATGGGTTTAAAACAAAAGTTTCATCTACTCATGATTGGGTGGATCAGAGGAACTCACTGCTGGTCCCCTAACATTCCAAGGCTCAAAACCAGTCAGCTCAATTTACTCGTTTGGATTCTTTTTTTTTTTTTAATTGTACTTTAAGTTCTGGGGACAGAACTTGCAGGATTATTGCAGAGTACACACATGCCATGGTGGTTTGCTGTCTCCATCCCCCCGTCACCTACATCAGGCATTTCTCCAAATGTTATCCTTCCCTAACCTCCCGAGCCCCTGCTGTGCCTCCCCTAGCCCCAACAGACCCCAGTGTGTGATGTTCCCCTCCCTGTGCCCATGTGTTCTCATTGTTCAACACCTGCCTATGAGTGAGAACATGTGGTGTTTGGTTTTCTGTTCTTGTGTCAGTTTGCTGAGAATGATGATTTCCAGAAATTTTTTAAAGCCAGAAGGCAGAGATTCCAATGGGCAACCTAACTAACAACCACTTAGGGTAATAATCAACCAGGTCAGTCAAGAAAAGGGCAAGGTCCCTTGACTCAATCCCCCTGTTGGAATGGGTATAATTAGCAAATTCATGTTTTAATGACCAGAACTCAGATATTCCTGCCTCGCGGTATTTTCTACTTCTAATTTTCTCAAACCTTTGAGAGTGTCAAAGAATAAAATCTCAACAAATTAAATTGTAAAGATCCAATTGGCTTTTATTAGTGATTCATGAACTGGGCAGCATCCAGCCTACAAAATAAACAGGAGCCCTACCAGGTATTACAGAATAGTCTGCATTTGTAAGGCAGCACTGGCAGGAGCAAGGAAACAGCATGGTAGGAATAGCAGACTGGTTAACATCAGGTTACTTTACTTGTGTGGATTAAAGCAGAGGGGGCTTCCTAATCCTAATCATGCTGACTCAGGTTGACGGGACTCCCTTTGATCAGTTGCTGTGAATCTCCTGACTTTTTGAAACTGTCCTATTTTTAATTCACTTTGGTTACACAGACTCCATTCATGGATGGAGAGGTGAGATCTTGAAGTTCCATTCAACATAAATGTGTTGGAAAGTTTTTGTTAGATAGGGCTTGTTAATTTTGGCCTTGGGCTAGTCCTTCCCCATCTCTGATCCTCTGCTTCCTAACATAAAATACAGCTCAAATGCTCCTAACATTATGATTCTAAGAAATATCAGGATTAGATTAATTGCTTAATAGCACAATAATATTAGAGAGTGGAAGGTGAGAAGCAAAATAATTACACTTAGCAAATATTTTAACTGATTGAAATTAAAGATAAGAGCTCTTTTAAAGTTTAGCCTCCCCTCAACCCTCCTACCCTCAAACCACTGTTTGCTAGGGCTGCCATAACAAAATGCCACAGATTGGGTGGCTTTTTAATTTAATTTATTTTGTGAGGGTACAGACAGGGTCTTACTATTGTCCAGGCTGGCCTTGTACTCCTGGCCTCAAGCAATCCTCCTGCCTCGGCCTCTTACCATGGATGGCGTAACAACAGACATTTATTTCTCACTATTCTGGAGATTACAAGTCAAAGATCAAGGTGCTGGTGATTTCGTTTCTTCTGAGGCCTCTCTCTTTGCTTGCAGAGAGCTGCCTTCTCACCATGTCCTCTTCTGGTCTTTGTTCTGTGCACGCATCACCGGTATCTCTTATGTCCAAGGACACTATGTTGGATTAGACTAAGAGCCTCCTTGAACTTAGTCACCTCTGTAAAGGCCTCATCTCCGAACAGTCACATTAGAAAGAAATGGCAGTTAGGACTTCAACAAATGAATTGGGAGTTGCACAATCCAGCCCATACCAATGATCTAGTCTAAGGTTCCTGTTGCAAAACACTGCATACTTCTGAGGAGAAAATTATTTTGCTTTAGGACAATTTAAACATATTTTTAAATGGAACACATACTGCAATTTGTTAAAATACATTAGTAATATTTTCTTATGGCTAAGTCCACTTGGAAAGCTAGTTATCAAAATGAAAAATGATTGTTTCATTTAGTGCTCACCAGTATTAGTTTTTTGTGATATTTGTAAAATGTACTATATAAGATTTTCTTTAAAATAAGTATATAAAAGTCAAATACATCATTAAGATTTTCATTAGTATACAATCCAAAACTAAAAATTTTAGAACAGACTAGCTTCATTTTACATGACAAAAAGCTTTGAAAGAGCTACTTTTACTGCTTGATCTGACTGGCTGCCAAAAATACTTTTCTTGGTGGAAGACAGTGAATGAAATGTAAGGCTCAGAGGGTAAAACCCTTGAAATATAAAAACACATACTGTCATAGAATCCCACTTAAGGAAGCTTCTGTTTGATTAGCTTGCCATTTTAATTACAATTTCAAGTCTTATAGAGACAGAAATTCTATTTTTTCCAGAACAAATGTGCATATTCTTATAATACAACAGGGAAGAAAACAAACATTAGATTTTAATTTGTTGAGCTTTTTTTACTTTTTGAGCCTAGCAGTCGACATATTTTTTTTCCTTTTCCTTCACAGTCTGGCATTCATCTGACTCATTAGCTTCTCCAATTTGATTGCTAGGGCCATGTTACCTTTAATCTTCAGTCTTCCTGACATGAATGCCATTGTTGGTTTTAGTTTCCCTAAAATGAGAAAATGAGAGAGGGAAAAGCAACCATTAGTACCCTCAGGGATATACTGCTTTAAGAGCATGCATATAAAGGTTCTTTATGAAAAGAACCTCCTTGAGTTCTACAAACCTCAAACCACAGAAGCAAAGAAATTTCTGTTACAGCATTTTATACCAGTATCTTGGAAATCCCAATTCCTAGACTTAGATGTTAACAATATCCTATAATATAGAGGTAGCATGAAAACAACAATCAGCAAAAGATTATAGCAAATCTTTTTACACTAAAAAGATTTTTTTTTTTTGGAGACAGAGTTTCACTCTTGTTGCCCAAGCTGGAGCGCAGTGGTGTGATCTCAGCTCACCACAACCTGTGCCTCCCAGGTTCAAGGGATTCTCCTGCCTCAGCCTCCAGAGTAGCTGGGATTACAGGCATGTAACACCACCCCCTGCTAATTTTATATTATTTTTTTTTTTTACTAGAGACAGGGTTTCTTTGTATTGGTCAGGTTGGTTTCAAACTCCAGACCTCAGGTGATCCACCTGCCTCAGCCTCTCAAAGTGCTGGGATTACAGGCATGAGCCACCACGCCCAGATACACTAAAATGATTTTTATACACTAAAGGATACACGACCCTCATATGAATTCTTGTAAACAAACACTGTCTATTTTAGTTAATTTTCCAACTTATTATAGTTCATTAAACTTTTAACATTTCAAGTTCAAAA
This sequence comes from Sapajus apella, assembly GCF_009761245.1. NCBI lineage: Eukaryota > Metazoa > Chordata > Mammalia > Primates > Cebidae > Sapajus > Sapajus apella. The sequence goes on along the minus strand of NW_022436986.1, from coordinate 18,573,445 downwards.
AACCCAACAGTATAAATGAACAAAATATTCTTAAGAAATGATTATTAAAAGTATAGTGTATGGACACAAAATATGTGTTAGCATTACTTTAACCATAGAAATGCCAGGGTATAAAAAATGTGTGCATTAAAATAGAATTATAGCTAATAACAACATGTAATAAATATGAGCTCCATGGAGAGAGATTAATTTGTTATCTGCTACTCTTATTCCAGTGTTAGCACGGGGTCTGTCACATAGTGGAATTAATAAGGAAACAGATTCAAAAAGGATTTTGACTTGCCCAAGGTCACACAGCTTGTATGAGGCAGTGCTGCAACTCAAAGCCTCTCATTTATGACTTTTATTTATGTCTGCCTCGCATTTATGACTTTTTCCCCCCTTTCTTTCTTTCTTTTTCTTCTTTTCTTTTCTGTTATTTTCTTTTCGAGACAGGGTCTCACTCTGTCTCCCAGGCTGGAGTACAGTGGTGTGATCATGGCTCACTGCAGCCTTGACTTCCCAGGCTCAGCTGAACCTTCTACCTCAGCCTCCTGAGTAGCTGGGAAGCTGGGCTCATTTTTTGTAGAGATGGAGTTTCACCATGTTACCCAGACTGGTCTCAAGTGATCCACCTGCCTCCCAGAGTGCTGGGATTATAGATGTAACTCACCTGGCCTGGCCTCATTTATGATTTTCTGTCTTACATTATGCTAATTGATATACATGACGTATCTCCTAGAAGGCACAATATGTGTTTGGTATATTAGTAGCCACCCTCCCTGCCCCATGCCCCACACAGGTTATTTGTGAGTTCATGTATTATATATCTATATCTGTATCTACATCTATATCTATGTATCTATCTATCTATTTATCTATCTATCTATATAGAGAGAGCACTATTAAATACCTTTAAATCATTCTAAATAGAGGTTGTAGCAAAGCCTCATAGAGTTATTACAGGTAGAAAGGATCAAGTCTTTTATTTTTATGAATAAACTGAGCTATGTTCTACTTCAAGACAATGTGATATTAAAAACCCAATACTTACAAATAGTAAATGAAAGGGTAACTTTTATTTACATGGAAAATACTGAAAGCTCTTTATTCTTAAAGGAACAGAACAGCCCCTCCAAAAACACAAATATAGGTATCTGGGTATCCTTCAGCTAAATCAACTGGCTCCTGCTCTGTTATTCTACAGTGAAGCCTACCATTCCACCCACCCCACTCACACACATCTTTCAATAAGCTTTGCAGAGCCCTGCCCATAGAGACGAATGGACATCAAATATAACCAAAACCAAACCGAAACCAAAACCAAAACATAGATAAGAGCAACTTGGAGGAAGCAGAATGCAGGCTCAGATGAAAGATAACTAAAATAGAGTAAATGGAGAACAAATTAAAAATTCCATAATCTGTGTCCTCAGAGATAAAAGAAAATAATACAGCAAGGGATGGAGAAAAGGATGCAAGAGGAGAAAGAGGGGAGAAGAGGAGCACAGGAAGGAGAGAGGAAAAGAAGAGGGGATGGAGGGGAGGGAGAGAGGAGGAAAAGGGAAAGGGGGAAAGGCAGTGATACCAGGGAAAGAGAGGGGATGGGATAAATTGAGAAGGAGGAAGAGAACGGTAAGAAAAGAAAAACCATCAGAAAACAAGATGAGCTCTTAGAGATTATAATTGCAGTCAACAAAACTAAAATGCAATAGGAATGTAGGAAAAAGAAGGTGAGCTGGTCTCCTAGGTGAAAAGAATTATACAAATATATGTGCCACAGGAGAAATGAGTGATTAAATCAGATGATCTTTTTCTTCAGAAAGTCAGAAGAGAGAAAACTGAGAGAACTATCCAAGAAATAATATAAGAACTTTTCAAAGGGCTGGGACAATGACAGAAGAAAAGACCATTTATCTTTTATCACTGTGAAATATCAGACCGCCACAGAGAAAGATGTCTCTGATTTCAGAAACTTTCAGAAAGGGCAAGGGTGGATAGAAAAGGTTAAGAAGAACAGCATCAAATTCTCAATGATAATCTTAAGATGATAATGGCTTCAAAATTCTGAAGGAAAATGAATTTCAATCCAGACAATCAAGAGAGTTGGTAGAATAATAGTAGTTTCAGATATACACAAAAATTATCTCTAATGTATCCTTTCTCATGAAACTACTGGAGAATGTGTGCCACCAAAATGCAGATGTAAAGCAAGAAAGGAGACATGGGATCCAGGAAAAAGGAGATTCAATGCAGCGGAGAGTTAAATTTCTAGGACAGTAGCTGTGCAGTAGGCTTAATGAGATTCAGGTTTCGATTATAACATGAAGACAAAGGGCTCCAAGGAAAAAGCGAACTGACATGACCTGATACATTTGACAAGGTAGAAAACTGCATCAGGAAGCTGTGGGAAGAGTACAGGAAAACTTTGCTTAGTGTTATGGACTGAATATTGGCATCCTCTCTCGAAGCTCTTGCCCTCAGTGTGATGGTCTCAGGAAGTGGGGCCTTGAGAAAATAATTTGGTTTAGATGAAATCATGAGGCTAGAGCCAGAATTGATGTGATTAGTGCCCATATAACAAAAGGAAGATGGCATAACAATTCAATGGCATTTAAGTCCAGGCACAATGTTGTGTACTACCACACAACACATGTGGTATCTATCTAGTTTCAACACATTTTCATCATCCCAAAAGGAAACCTTCAGGGATTCAGCATTAGCAGTTCCCCCTGCCTCCAGACTCTGGCAATCACCAATCAGCTCTCAGTGTCTATGGCTGCACCTATTCTATATATTTAATATAAAAGGATTCCTACAATATGGGATCTTTTGTGTGTGGCATTTTGCATTTACTGTAATGTCCCATGGTGTAGCTGTATCAGTACTTCATTCCTTTTTATGGCTGACTACTATTTCATTGTATGTATATACCACACTTTGTTTATCCATGCATCCCTTAATGGACATTTGGGTTGTTTCCATCTTTTGCCTATTATGAATAGCACTGCTGTGAATATGCATGTACATTTATTTGTTTGAGTGCCTGCCTTCAATTCTTTTGAGTATTTATTTACGAGTAGAAATGGTGAGTTATTTGGTAATTCTATAATTAACTTTACTCATACATCTGTGGGTTTAACTAAACCCATGTCTCTATAGTAAACTGATCTTCGACAAGGGTGCCAAGACCATTTAACACAGGAAAGGACAGTCCATTCCACAAATGGTGCTGAGGTAACTGGATATTGATATATGGAAGAATGAATTTGGACTCTCCTACTATCTACAAAAATTAACTTAAAATGGATCATAAACCTAAATGTAAGAGGTAAAACTAAAAACTCTTAGAAGAAAATACAAGGATAAATCTTCCTAACCTTGATTTGGCAAAGGATTCTTAGATATAACACTGGAAGCAAAAACCACAAAAAATAGGTAAGTTGAACTTCAAAACTAAAAACATATGAGTTTCAAAATATGTCATCAAGAAAATGAAAAGACAATCCACAAAAAATGTGAAAGAACATTTGCAAATCATATATCTGATGAAACATATCTGAAAATATATGAATAATTTCTTTTCTTTTCTTTTTTTTTTTTTTTTTTTTTTTGAGACAGTCTCTCTCTGTCGCCCAGGCTAGAGTACAGTTGCTCACTGCAACTTCCACCTCCCGGGTTCAAGCAATTCTCCTGCCTCAGCCTTCTGAGTAGCTGGAATTACAGGCGCCTGTCACCATGCCTGGCTAACTTTTGTATTTTTAGTAGAGACAGGGTTTCACCATGTTGGCCAGTCTGGTCTTGAACTCCTTGACCTCAGGTGATCTGCCCACCTCAGCCTCCCAAAGTGCTAGGATTACAGCCGTGACCCACTGTGCCCAGGCCAGAATTTCTTAAAACCGAATAATAAAAGACAAATAACCAAATTTTGAAATGGAAAAGGACTTGAATGGACATTTCTCCAAGGAAATACCTTTGATCCATAAGTACATGAAAAAATGTTTGATATCATTTGTCATTAGAGAAATGCAAATCAAAACAACAAGATGCCATTTCACATCCACTAGGGTGGCAATAATGAAAAAACAAAATAATAAGAAGTGTTGATAAGGACAAGGATATGGAAAAATAGAAATCCTTGTACATTGCTGGTGGGAATATAAACAATGCAGCCACTATGAAAAACCTTTTGGCAATTCTTTGAGAAGTTAAACATAAAATTATGTTATGACCTAGAATTCTACTCCCACATATATAGCCAAGAGAAATGAAAACATATATCCACACAGAAACATGCATTTTAATGTTTATCAAAGCGTTATTCATCATAGCCAGACAGCAGAAACAACCCAACTGTCCATCAGCAGATGAACGGGTAAATGAATTGTAGTATATCCATATAATGGAATAATATTCAGCCGTAAAAAGGAAATGAGGTACTGATACATGCTACAGCTTAGATGAACCTCAAAAACATTATGCTAAGTAAAAGAAGTCAGATGCAAAAGGTCACATATTGTATGATTCCATTTATAAAAAATACTCAGAATATGCAAATCAATAGAGAAAAAGCAGATGAGTGGTTGCCAGGGGAGGTGAGAATGCGAAGTGTTTGCTTATGCTTATATATGGTACAGGTATTCTTCCGAAGTCTCACTCTGTCGCCAAGGCTGCAGTGCAGTGGCATGATCTCGGCTCACTGCAACCTCCGCCTCCTGGTTCAAGCTATTCTCCTGCCTCAGCCTCCCAAGTAGCTGGGATTACAGGCACATGCCACCATGCCCAGCTACTTTTTGTGTTTTTAGTAGAGACAAGGTTTCACCATGTTGGCCAGGCTGGTCTCGAATTCCTGACCTCATGATCCACCCGCCTCAGCCTCCCAAAGTGCTGGGATTACAGGTGTGAGCCACCAAGCCTGGCCAAAAACAGTTTTTTTAAGGGACAACAAGTGTTGATGAGTAGGTAGAGAAAATGGAGCCTTAATATATTGCTGATGGGACTGTAAAGATGGTATAGTTAGTAGCAAATAGTTTGGTAGGTTCTTAAAAGTTAAATATCGGCTGGGTGCTGGCTCTTGCCTGTAATCCCAGCACTTTGGAATGCTTAATTCGGAGGATTACTTTAGTCCAGGAGTTTGAGATCAGCCTGGGCAACAAAGCGAGATCCTATCTCTATTTTATTTTAAGTGAAAAAAAAAGTTAAATATCAACTTAACATATGACCTAGCAATTCCATTCTTTAAAATCTACCCAAGAAGAATGAAAACAAATATCCACACTGATACATGAATGAGAATCTTCATACAGCAATATTCATAATAGCCAAAAACTTGAAACAATCCAAATATCCGTTAGCTGGTGAGTAAATAAACATGTGGTATATTCATACAATGGAATACTATTCAGCAATAAAAAGGAACTGAACTACTGATACCTGCTAGAACATATAGATGAATGAATATCAAAAGCCTATCCTAAGTAAAAGGAGCTAGATGCGAAAGACTGTATACTGTTTTATTCCATATACATAAAATGTCCAGAGACAGAGAGCAAATTAGTATTTGGCTGGCTAGGAAGTTGGGAGTGGAAACAGGATCAACTGCAAAGAAACATGAGAGAATTTTTTGGTGTGATGAAATATTCTCAGACTGGACTGCAGTGATGGCTGTGCAACTACAAATTCATTAAAAATCTCTTAATTATGATGGTAGATTTTATTTCATGTGAATTATACCTCAACAATACTGATTTAACAAAAGTTTTTTAAAAAGCTACTAAGCTCAGTGTTTTCATACACACACATACATCCCCTCAAAAGTTTTTTAAAAAGCTACTAAGCTCAGTGTTTCACACACACACACACACACACGCGCGCGCGCGCGCGCACGCACGCACATACACCCTCCTCATGTAAGGTAATATTGTTTAATTTACTTTATTTCTATCACACTGCTTTACCATATAGTGGCCTCTATTGGCCAAAAGGAGAGATTCTGATTATTTGGTTACCGATTGCTTTAATTTTTTTTTTTGAGACAAAATCTCAGTCAATTACCCAGGCTGAAGTCCAGCTCGATCTCAGCTCACTGCAACCTCCGCCTCCAGGGTTCAAGTGATTCTCATGCCTCAGCCTCCCGAGGAGGTGGAATTACAGGCATGTGCTACCATACCCGGCTAATTTTTGTGTTTTTGGTAGAAACAGCGTTCTGCCCTGTCGGCCAAGGTGGTCTCAAACTCCTGACCTCAAGTAATCCATCTGCCTTGGCCTCCCAAAGTGCTGGGATCACAGGCATGAGCCACCATGCTTGGCCTAAATTTTTATATTTATAATGTGTCTACTCTATAAATTAGGCATAGAAATAGCTATGGTTTCTTCAAAGAGAATTCTTATGACGTAAAGTCTAAATTGTGCCCATTTAAAGGAAAGCAGATGGGAAAAACAGTTAAAAATAAAAAGACACAAGAAGCACAAGCAAACTCACTTGCTCCCAATCTAAACCATACCTATAAAATATACTTGATAAGAATAACTAATGCTTTTTAAAAAAATGATTCATATAATTGACTGACCTCATCCAGTGAACACAAGACCACATTCAAAGAAAGATACTAATGGAAAGCCTGTTATTTCAAGTGTATGCTATATAAGTGAAATGTAAATTAAAGAAGTCATGGCCAGGCACAGTTCCTCACACCTGTAATCCCAGCACTTTGGGAGGCCGAGGTGGGCGGATTGCGTGAGCTCAGGAGTTCGAGACCAGCCTGGGCAACACGGTGAAACCTCGTCTCTACTGAAATACAAAAAATTAGCCTGGCGTGATGGCATGCGCCTGTAGTCCCAGCTACTCAGGAGACTGAGACAGAAGAATTATTTGGACCGAGGAGGCGGGGGTTGCAGTGAGCCCCGATTGTGCCAATGCACTCCAGCCTGGGCCACAGAGTGAGACTCTGTCTCAAAAAAAAAGAAAAAAGAAAAAAAAAAGTTACTTGATTTTTTTCACCTTTGGAGGGCAGACTAGCATAATAATTAAGAGCATAAGCTTTGGAGTTAGCTTAGATTCAAATCCTAGCTCCATTTTCTCATTCATCAGCTGACCTTGGGCTTATTATTTAACTGAGCAAAGCCTCAGTACTTACTGGTATAAAATGGAGAACATATTTTATTGGAAAGGACTGTTGGGAGTATTGCTTAACTACAGCAATCACACAATAAATAAATCATACATAATTATGGTTATTTCTGTTCAGGAGTTGACAATAAATTTTTATTTTAAATGGTCTTCATGTTAAAACAAATATTTATAAGATTCAGATTCACCAGACATTCATGAGCATTTATTAAATGTGTCCAAAGCACTGTGTTTAAACTCTATGGAGAAAAAGTTGTGGAAACACTGAAGAAACACTAACCAAGCTATTAAAAATCATTAAAAGGGCTGAGAGTGGTGGTTCACGCTTATAATCCCAGCACTTTGGGAGGCTGAAGCCAGTGGATCACCTGAGGTCAGGAGTTTGAGACCAGTCTGGCCAGCATGGTGAAACCCTGTGTCTACTAAAAATACAAAAACTTAGCCAGGTGTGGTGGTAGGCACCTATACTCTCAACAACTCTGGAGGCTGAGGCAGGAGAATCGGTTGAATCCGGCAGGTGGAGGTTGCAGTGAGCCAAGGTCCTGCCACTGCACTCCAGCCTGGGCGACAACAGTGAGACTCCATCTCAAGAAAAAAAAAAAATCATTAAGGGGATAACCACTGATAAACATTGAAAGATGTTATAATGTATTAAGTGAAAAAGATTGCCAAACAGTAGTAATGGGTATGATCCTGTTTTTATAAGTACACATGTTGTACTCACACATATACAAATACACATATGCATGATGCTAAACCAAATTATGCAAACCATAATAAGATGGCCATAATATACCATAATATACATATATAGATGCTAAACCATAATTTGGTTTGGTTATGGTTTAGCATCATACATATGTATATTATGGTCATCTTTCAGTGGTATGGTAAAAGTAATTTTATTTTCTTTTTTCTTAAGTATATTTTCTCTTTTTTTGAGAGAGGGTCTCATTCTGTTGCCCAGGCTGGAGTACAGACAGTGATGTTATCTTGATTTACTGCAGCCTCAACCACCTGGGCTCAGCTAATCCTCCCACCTCAGCCCCTGGAGTAGCTGGGGACTTCGGATGCACACCAGCACACCTCACCAATTTTTGTATTTTCTGTAGAGAGGGGGTTGCCCCATGTTGCCCAGGCTGGTTTTGAACTCCTGGGTGCAAGTGATCCTCCCATCCTTGGCCTCCCAAAGTGTTGGGTTTACAGGCGTGAGCCAGCGTGCCTGGCCTATATGTTCTAATTTTTATATGAATGTTTAACACTACTATAAAAAAAGGGAAAAGTTGAAGAAATGCTGATCATTAGTACACCATATACAGACTGGCTCAGATGGAACATAGGCAATTAGCATCCTGGATTAGAAGTGGAAAGAAAGACTTAGAGGGCACAGAATACATTGTGTTCCCGTTTAGAAAGATTAAAACAGAACAAAGTCTGAATAAAATTTATAATTCATTCCATGAAAGACTCTTTAGATCAGAATGTTACGCTTAAAGTGCTGCTTCTAATTTTTTAGAATTTGAGTTAATTAACTTATCATTTGGAGTAGTGTTCTAAGAGTAGAGAAGAGAAAATTATCCTTAATTTCTGGCATAGTTAGAGGTAAATGGACAGAATAGAAAATCAAACAAAAGGTTTTCTGGCTTCAGGACTCCACAGAAAGCAGGGTCACGAGGCCATGGCCGAGGGCTAGAATGTGTTTCCTCCCTATTGAAACAGCTGGCAAGACTGAAGCGCGACCTTACTCTCAATAAGCGAGTTGCTGCTACTGAGTTCAGTGCCTCCAGCGACTGGGGTGTTATTGGAAACATAATACCTTAGTCCAGCTAATATGATGAAGCCCACCCAGGAGTCCCTTTGAATTATCTCTCTGTTCCCAACATTATATTACTGGCTTCTCAGTAATGAAAGAAAATCATTCTGACGTCTACCTTCCACTTGTGAGAGGAGGGAGAAGTGGCAACGGAGACAACAGTAAGAACAGCCTTCCCAAAACTAAGATTCCACTGCTGCCAACATGTGTAAGTCTTGATTATTTGGGAAGGGATAAAGCAAAATGTCAGAACTAAATTTTCTCTGAACAGTAAGGTAAACTAGTAAACTGGAAAACTCACCTGAAAACATTTTTACAAAGTCATCAGTAGACATACTCATCACCACATCTGCCTGATCAGAAGGCTCTCCATATCCGACATTCCCACCCTTGCTTTTCAGATCAAGAAACCACGTGCCACCATCTTCACCTAGAGAGATAAATATATAGAAGTAAATTTCACAGGAGCCCTTGTTCTCCTTAGATTTAATAATTACTACAATTAGAATAATCTTTAAAAATGCTGTTTCCAAAGTTAAAATCCCCAGACCTCCAACAGTCAAATTCAGCAACTATTTTTTAAGCACTTCCAGGTATTCTGCTAGTCTCTGAAGATTCTTCAATAAAAAGAAAACCATGGTTCTACTCACAAAAGAGGAAGTAGAGAGTGATGTAGGAGCACATTAAAGGGTCAAGATACCCAGAGTAGGAAAACTCATAAGGACAAAAAGTGGAACAGTGGTTCCTGGGGATTGGGGGATGGCGGAATGGGAGTTATTGTTTAATGGGTACAGAGTTTCACTTGGAATGATGAAAAAGTTCTGGAAATAGATGGTGATGATGGTTATAAAACAATGTGAATGCATTTAATGCTACTAAGCTGTACACTTAGAAGTGGTTAAAATAGGCTGGACGTGGTGGCTCATGCCTGTAATGCCAACACTTTAGGAGGCTGAGGCAGGCGGATCACTGGGGATCAGGGGTTCAAGACCAGCCTGGCCAACATGGCGAAACTCCGTTTCTACTAAAAATACAGAATTAGCTGGGTGTGGTGGCATGCACCTGTAATCCCAGCGACTCTGGAGGTTGAAGCAGGATACTCTCTTGAACCCAGGAGGTGGAGGTAGCAGTAAACCAAAATTGCACCACTGCATTCCAGTCTGGGCAACAAAGCCAGGCTCCATCTCAAAATAATAATAATAAATTTTTTTAAATAAGAAAAGTTAAAAAAGCTGACTACCTTCAGAGTGACCTGGTTAATCTGAAAGATAAAAATGGCAAGGTGCCTATTGTTGATAAATTACTGTATCACACTACCTGTTTATGATCCATATGCCCTTTAAGCAGGATTTTCTATCAAATATGCCAAAGAGTTATATATAATGCTCTTTGTAATGAAAGAGTATTTGTAATGAAATTTTACTTTACATGTGTCCATATGCACTGATCTTAATCTAAAAATAAAAATCACTGGGAGGCTGAGGTCAGAGGATCACTTGAGCCCAGGAGGTCGAGGCCAAAGTGAGCCACGATCATGCCATTGCTCTCCAGCCTGGGTGACAAAGAGTCTATCTCAAAGAAACAACAACAAAATCAATAGTTATAGTTATATAAGTTATATATAACTATATATATAGTTATATAAAAACAAGTCAATAGTTATAGTTATATAAGTTATATAGTTACAGTTGACAATCAAGAGTAAGGGCCTTGAATGCAGCCCACTATCCAGGTGATCACTGTTGAAGGCTGATTTTCTTCCAAAGGAAACACCCCATTTTGTTTCATAAAAACTTCAGATTACCAGATGCAGTTCTTACCGGAGAGTTCAAACAGATAGATTCCTTGAGTGGCTTTAACAACATCATCACTGAGAGAGTCCTTAACAATTCTAAATGTTTCTTCCACAGCTCCCAAACGTGGTTTTGGTTGCGGCTGTGGTTTCTCTTCTTTGAATTCTGGGACAGCACCTGTAAAATATTATTCAAGCAAATGACCTTAATACTTTGGCAGTGAAGGACCACACACAGAATTAATTAATCAGCAGGACAGACTTGCTACCAATTAGACCTATTTGACCAAAATGACTTTAAATGCATTAAGTGGCATCTAAAAGCATGAATCAAATTGACAGAATAACAGTCAAACACACATCAATTATGACTACAAATGTAAATGGTTTATACTCTCCAAATAAAAGGCTGACTTTCAGATTAGATGAAAAAATACTACTATACTATAAATATTTATCATAAACAGACCTTCTATAATCTGAGCACTTTGTGACGCCAAGACAGGTAGATTGTTTGAGCCCAGGAGTTCGAGACCAGCCTGAGCAACATGGAGAAACACTGCCTCTACAAAAAATACAAAAATCAGCTGGGCATGGTGGCTGTTGCCTGCAGTCTCAACTACTTGGGAGGCTGAGGTGAGAGGATCACTTGAGCCTGGGAGGCAGAGTCTGCAGTGAGCTGAGATTACATCACTGCACACCAGCCTGGGTGACGGAGGGAGATCCTGTCTCAAAAAAATAAATAAAAATAAATAGACCAAAACACAACTACTGGAGTATTAGGGATGATAACCAATCCCTCTTTTGTCAATTTGTCTGAGTTGTAAAGCCAAATGAGCACAAAAAGACATTGGAATCAGAAAGATGGAAATCAAAATATCAATTGTGGAATTAGTGGAGTTAACCTGGAGACTGTAGCTTGAATCAACAGCCAAGTGTACTTTCTAATCACTCTACCTCTAAATTCAATCTATTCACCTTTTGACCCAGCATCCTCCCATCAAGGGTTAGCAATGCTCTGTAAGTAGAGATCATGTGAAGCCTGAGGACAACCTGCTCAGAAGGACAGAATGCTCAGAAGGGTCTGAACCACCAGTTTCTTCTCCCCATCCCACTTATTCAGATTGTCCCGCCCACTAGATGAAAAGGGAGGTTAAACTATTAGTCCCTGACTGACAGGCTGCCTTCTCTGGAAACATTAGGTCACAGGAATGGAGGTTACCTATAACATTTTAAAACTTGTATTCACTTAACCCATTGGCTATAATAACGCAACATATGATCAGCCAGGAGAAAAGAGCACTTCATAGGACTGCTTTGCTCCCATATCATGATGCTGTCCACTAATACTGTCTCTGCTCCTTTATTTATTTATTATTTATTTATTTATTTTGGGGGGACAGAGTCTCTCTTTGTCACCCAGGCTGGAGTGCAGTGACTCGACCTTGGCTCACTGCAGCCTCCGTCTACCAGTTAAAGCAATTCTCCTGCTTCAGCCTCCTGAGTAGCTGGGACTACAGGTGCCCACCACCATGCCTGGGTAATGTTTGAATTTTTTTTTTTTTTTTTTTGAGACGGAGTTTCGCTCTTGTTACCCAGGCTGGAGTGCAATGGCACGATCTCGGCTCACCGCAACCTCCGCCTCCCGGGTTCAGGCAATTCTCCTGCCTCAGCCTCCTGAGTACCTGGGATTACAGGCACGCACCACCATGCCCAGCTGATTTTTTGTATTTTTAGTAGAGACAGGGTTTCACCACGTTGACCAGGATGGTCTCGATCTCTTGACCTCGTGATCCGCCCGCCTCGGCCTCCCAAAGTGCTGGGATTACAGGCTTGAGCCACCGCGCCCGGCCCAAAATTTTTGAATTTTTAATAGAGACAGGGTTTCACCATGTTGGCCAGGATGGTCTCAAACTGACCTCAGGTGATTCACCCACCTTGGCCTCCCAAAGTGGTGGGATTACAGGCGTGAGCCACCACGCTCAGCCTCTCTGTCCCTTTATTTACCATCCTAGAATCACATGGGGGCCACTGAGTAGTTGCCCCCCAGAAACAGGTAAGAACAATTCATTAATTAAATTAAATCCAAGGCCAACTAATCTGTTCTCTAGGCTGAAAGTTAATCTGTTTCTCAACTCAAATTACACATAGCCATCTTGTCCAATACAATTCCTCAAAGGTTATTAAATGAAATCTAATTGATGGCATCAAGATACTCCATTGTACAAAGTAAGCTATTAATTCATAAAGTATACTGAATATAAACTGCCTTCCATTATGATGTTTCCACAAATTAAAAAATCTTTTTCCTTTTATAAGTTAAAGTAGAAACAGATATTAGAAATGAAAGCCTTAAGATCCGATGGAACTAATAAGATATAGACCTGAGGAATTTTTTCAGCCTGTTTTATTATTGTTTTAATATTTACTACAGTGTACCTCTTTATTGCCTGAACTGGGGGCAATCCACTTCTCCTGCCTTGCCCTTAGCATGGCACTGCTTTTTATTGACATGTAACATACATTCAGAAACCGCGATCAGACGTATACAGATCAAAATATATATAAAAAAGTGAAAACACCGTGTCATCACCACCTAGGTCAAGAAAGAGGACATTACAGATATCCCAGAAGCCCACTCCACAACCCCTCCTAATTGCTAACACCATATATTAGTTTTGTCTCATGTTCGTCTTCAAATAAATGGAATCAATCACATGGCATCTATTCTTTTATGCCTGCCTATCCTTCAAAACTCTTCCAAAAAATGCAAGAGGAGGGAACACTTTCTAATTCATTATGTGAGGCCAGTATTACCATGACACCAAGCCAGACACAGACATACAAGAAAACTGACTAATGTAGACAGACAATATGCAAATGCATATACATGCATACATACATAAAATTCAGTCGGGAAGTGATGAGTTCTACTTTAAAAAGATCAAGAACTAGGATAGAATGTAAGACTATTTTAGATAAGGTAGTTTTTGAATAGACACTGAATTAAGCAATATAAGGCTGAACATATAAATACATACACACATACATATTTATCCTACCATTTGAAAACATAAATTTGGCCAATAGTTCATTTTCACCAGTTAAATTTGAAAAAGGTGTCACCGGCCGGGCGCGGTGGCTCAAGCCTGTAATCCCAGCACTTTGGGAGGCCGAGGCGGGTGGATCACAAGGTCAAGAGATCGAGACCATCCTGGTCAACATGGTGAAACCCCGTCTCTACTAAAACTACAAAACATTAGCTGGGCATGGTGGCGCGTGCCTGTAGTCCCAGCTACTCAGGAGGCTGAGGCAGGAGAATTGCCTGAACCCAGGAGGCAGAGGTTGCGGTGAGCCGAGATCACGCCATTGCACTCCAGCCTGGGTAACAAGAGCGAAACTCCGTCTCAAAAAAAAAAAAAAAGAAAAAGGTGTCACCCATGCTTCAGTGATGATACCTAATATTTTATAACCTCCGCAGTGCTTATGTGAGCAATGCCATTCCCAGTTATTTTCCACGTGTACACCAGTGTAAGTGAAGGAGGCGTATTACTACTCATATAAGGTATTATTATTTAGAAGCCGATTTTAAAACTGAGCTATGAATTCCAATTTCTTTCTTTCTTTCCTCTTTCTTTCCTTTCTTTCTCTTTCTTTCTTTTCTTTTCTCTCTCTCTCTCTCTTTCTTTCTTTCTTTTGCGGGCTCTTGCTCTGTCACCCACGCTGAAGTGCAGTGGCACAATCAAGGTTTACTGCAGCCCTGACCTCCTGAGCTCAAGCTTCCTAAGCAGCTGGGACCACAGGCATGTGCCATTATGCCCAGCTAATTTTTTTGGATTTTTTGTACAGACAGGATTTCACACTGTTAGCCAGGCTGGTCTCAAACTCCTAGACTCAATGATTTACCTACCTCAGTCACCCCTCCATGGGATTACAGACATGAGCCACCACATCCAGCCTCAAAAAGTTGTTTGTGAAGACATGGAAAACATTCACAGTAATTAAGTAATATCAAATTAAATGGGAGTCTATGCAGTTAAACATAATATGAATAAAGCATCTTTCTTCAAAATAAATTAACCAACTGGTAAAATATTTATTTCTGGGTATATGTTTTAAGTTATATGTGCAAAAAAAAAAAGTGGTTGAAAGGAAATAAGCCAAAATATAGATGTATTTATAACTGGATCACAAGTGACTTTAAATTTTTTCTTTGAGCTGTTCTATACCTTTTTATACTTCTGTATTAAGCTTTTCTTTTTAAAATTGTTTTAATTTTTAATTTTTTTAAATTGTACTTTAAGTTCTGGGGTACATGTACAGATCATGCATGATTGTCACACATGTATACACATGCCATGGTGGTTTGCTGCATCCATCCCCTGTGACCTACATTAGGTATTTCTCCTAATGTTATCCCTTGCCAATCCCCCCACCCCCTGCTATCCCACCCCTAGCCCCCCAACGCCTAACAGGCCCTAGTGGGTGATGTTCCCCTCCCTGGTTCCATGTGTTATCTTTGTTCAACACCCACTTACGAGTGAGAACATGCGGTGTTTGGTTTTCTGTTCTTGTGTCAGTTTGCTGAGAATGATGGTTTCCAGCTTCATCCATGTCCCTGCAAAGGACATGAACTCATCCTTTTTTATAGCTGCATAGTATTCCATGGTGTATATGTGCCACATTTTCTTTATCCAGTCTATCATTGATGGGCATTTCAGTTGGTTCCAAGTCTTTGCTATTGTAAACAGTGCTGAAATGAACATACGTATGCATGTGTCTTTACAATAGAACAATTTATGATCCTTTGGGTATATACCCAGTAATGGGATTGCTGGGTCAAATAGTATTTCTGGTTCTAGATCCTTGAGAAATTGCCACACTGTCTTCTACAATGGTTGAACTAGTTTACACTCCTCCCACCAACAGTGGAAAAGCATTCCTATTTCTCCACATCCTCTCCAGCATCTGTCGTCTCCAGATTTTTTAATGATTGCCATACAAACTGGCATGAGATGGTATCTCAGTGTGGTTTTGATTTGCATTTCTCTAATGACCAGTGATGATGAGCATTTTTTCATATGTTGGTTGGCTGCATAAATGTCTTCTTTTGAAAAGTGTCTGTTCATATCCTTCAGCCACTTTTTGATGGGGTTTTTTCTTGTATATTTGTTTTAGTTCCTTGTAGATTCTGGATATTAGCCCTTTGTCAGATGAGTAGATTACAAATAGTTTTTCCCATTTTGTTGGTGCCAATTCATTCTAATCATTGTTTCTTTTGCTGTGCAGAAGCTCTTAAGTTTAATTAGATCCCATTTGTCTATTTTGACTTTTGTTGCCATTGCTTTTGGTGTTTTAGTCATGAAGTCCTTGCCTATGCCTATGTCCTGAATGGTATTGCCTAGGTTTTCTTCTAGGGCTTTTATGGTGTTAGGTCTTATGTTTAAATCTTCAATCCATCTGGAATTAATGTTTGTATAAGGTATAAGGAAGGGATCCAGTTTCTGCTTTCTGCACATAGCTATCCAGTTTTCCCAACACCATTTATTAAACAGGGAATCTTTTCCCATTGCTTGTTTTTGTCAGGTTTGTCAAAGATCAGATGGTTGCAGATGTGTGGCATTACTTCTGAGGCCTGTGTTCTGTTCCATTAGTCTATATTTCTGTTTTGGTGCAAGTACCATGTTGTTTTGATTACTGTAGCCTTGTAGTATAGTTTCAAGTCAGGTAGCATGATGCCTCCAGCTTTGTTCTTTTTGTTTAGGATTGTCTTGGCTATGTGGGCTCTTTTTTGGTTCCATATGAAGCTTATGGTGATTTTTTCCAGTTCTGTGAAGGTCAATGGTAGCTTGATGGGGATAGAACTGAATCTATAAATTACTTTGGGCAGCATGGCCATTTTCATTACATTGATTCTTCCTAACCATGAGCATGGAATGTTTTTCCATCTGTTTGTGTCCTCTCTTATTTCCTTGAGCAGCGGTTTCTAGTTCTCCTTGAAGCGGTCCTTCATGTCCCTTGTTAGCTGTATTCCTAGGTATTTTATTCTCTTTGTAGCAGTTGTGAATAGGAGTTCATTCATAATTTGGCTCTCTGTCTGTTATTGGTGTATAGGAATGCTTGTGATTTTTGCACGTTGATTTTGTATCCTGAGACTTTGCTGAAGTTGCTTATCATCTTAAGGAGATTTTGGGCTGAGACGATAGGGTCTTCTAAATATACAATCATGTCGTCTGCAAATAGAGACAATTTGACTTCCTCTTTTCCTAATTGAATATCCTTTATTTCTTTTTCTTGCCTGATTGCTCTGGCCACAACTTCCAGTACTACGTTGAATAGGAGTGGTGAGAGAGGGCACCCTTGTCTAGTGCCAGTTTTCAAAGGGAATGCTTCCAGTTTTTGCCCATTCAGTATGATATTGGCTGTGGGCTAGTCATAAATAGCTTTTATTATTTTGAGATGCGTTCCATCAATACCTAGTTTATTGAGAGTTTTTAGCATAAAGAACTGTTGAATTTTGTCGAAGGCCTTCTCTGCATCTATGGAGATAATCATGTGGTTTTTGTCTCTGCTTCTGCTTATGTGATGGATTACGTTTATAGATTTGCATATATTGAACCAGCCTTGCATCCCCGGGATGAAGCCGACTTGATCATGATGGATAAGCTTTTTGAAGTGCTGCTGGATTCAGTTTGCCAGCATTTTATTGAAGATTTTCACATCAATGTTCATCACGGATACTGGCCTGAAATTTTCATTTTTAGTTGTGTCTCTGCCAGGTTTTGGTATCAGGATGATGTTGGTCTCATAAAATGAGTTGGGGAGGATTCCCTCTTTTTGTATTGTTTGGAATAGTTTTAGAAGGAATGGTACCAGCTCCTCTTTGTACATCTGGTAGAATTCGGCTGTGAACCTGTCTGGTCCTGGACTTTTTTTGGTTGGTAGGCTATTAATTGCTGCCTCAACTTGAGACCTTGTTATTGGTCTATTCAGGGATTCAAATTCTTCCTGGTTTAGTCTTGAGAGGGTGTAAGTATCCAGGAATTTATCCATTTCTTCTAGATTTACTGGTGTATGTGCATAGAGGTGTTTGTAGTAATCTCTGATGGTCATTTGTATTTCTGTGGAATTGGTGTTGATATCCCCTTTATCATTTTTTATTGCTTCTATTTGATTCTTCTCTCTTTTCTTTTTTATTAGTCTGGCTAGCAGTCTATCTATGTTGCTGATCTTTAAAAAAAAAAAAAACAGCTCCTGGATTAATTGATTTTTTCAAGAGTTTTTTATGTCTCTTATCTCCTTCAGTTCTGCTCTGATCTTAGTTATTTCTTGTCTTCTGCTAGCTGTTGAATTTATTTGATCTTGCTCCTCTAGTTCTTTTAATTGTGACAATAGGGTGTCAATTTTAGATCTTTCCTTGCTTCTCATGTGGGCATTTATTGCTATAAATTTCCCTCTAGACACTGCTATAAATGTGTCCCAGGGATTCTTGTACATTGTGTCTTCATTCTCATTGGTCTCAAAGAACATCTTTATTTCTGCCTTCATTTCATTATTTATCCAGTAGTCATTCAGGAGCATTTTGTTCAGTTTCCATGTAGTTATGTGGTTTTGAGTGAGTTTATTAATCCTGAGTTCAAATTTGATTGTACTGTGGTCTGAGAGACTGTTTGTTATGATTTCCATTGTTTTGCATTTGCTGAGGAGTGATTTACTTCCAATTATGTGGTTAATTTTAGAGTAAGTGTAATATGGTGCTGAAAAGAATGTATATTCTGCAGATTTGGGGTGGTGAGTTCTGTAGATATTCTATTAGGTCTGCTTGGTTGAGTTCAAGTCTTGGATATCCTTGTTAATTTTATGTCTCGTTGATCTGTCTAATATTGACAGTAGAGTGTTAAAGTCTCCCACTATTATTGTGTGGGAGTCTACATCTCTTTGTAGGTCATTAAGAACTTGCTTTATGTATCTGGGTGCTCTTGTATTGGGTGCATATATATTTAGGACAGCTAGCTCTTCTCGTTGCATTGATCCCTTTACCATTATGTAGTGCCCTTCTTTATTTCTTTTGATCTTTGTTGATTTAAAGTCTGTTTTATCAGAGACTAGGATTGTAACGCCTGCTTTTTTTGCTCTCTATTTGCTTGGTAAATCTTCCTCCATCCCTTTATTTTGAGTCTGTGTGTGTCTTTGCACGTGAGATGGGTTTCCTGGATACAGCACACTGATGGGTCTTGACTGTTTATCCAATTTGCCAGTCTGTGTCTTTTGATTGGCACATTTAGTGCATTTACATTTAAGGTTAATATTGTTATGTCTGTATTTAATCCTGCCATTTTGATACTAGCTGGTTGTTTTGCTCGTTAGTTGATGCAGTTTCTTCATTGTGTCAATGGTCTTTACCATTTGGTATGTTTTTGCAGTGGTTGGTACTGGTTGTTCCTTTACTTATTTAGTGCTGCCTTCAGGAGTTCTTGTAAGGCAGGCCTGGTGGTGACAAAATCTCTCAGCAACTGTTTGTCAGTAAAGGATTTTATTTCTCCTTCACTTAGGAAGCTTAGTTTGGCTGGATATGAAATTCTGGGTTGAAATTTCTTTTCTTTAAGGATGTTGAATATTGGCCCCCACTCTTCTGGCTTGTAGGTTTCAGCCAAGAGATCTGCTGTGAGTCTGATGGGCTTCTCTTTGCAGGTAACCCTGCCTTTCTCTCTGGCTGCCCTTAGCATTTTTTCCTTCATTTCAGCCCTGGTGAATCTGATGATTATGTGACTTGGGGTTGCTCTTCTTGAGGAGTATCTTTGTTGTGTTCTCTGTATTTCCTGGATTTGAATGTTGGCCTGCCTTGCTAGGTTGGGAAAGTTCTCCTGGATAATATCCTGAAGAGTGTTTTCCAGCTTGGTTTCATTCTCCCCATCACATTCAGGTACACCGATCAAACATAGATTAGATCTTTTCACATATTCCCACATTTCTTGGAGGCCTTGTTCATTTCTTTTCACTCTTTTTTCTCTAATCTTACCTTCTCATTTTACTTCATTGATCTTCAATCTCTGATATCCTTTCTTCAGCTTGATCGATTTGGCTATTAAACTTGTGTATGCTTTGCAAAGTTCTTGTACTGTGTTTTTCAGCTCCATCAAGTCGTTTATGTTCTTCTCTCAGCTGGTTATTCTAGTTAGCATTTCGTCTAACCTTTTTTCAAAGTTTTTAGTTTCTTTGCATTGGGTTAGAACACGCTCGTTTTGCTCAGAGAAGTTTGTTATTACCCACCTTCTGAAGCCTGCTTCTGTCAATTCATCAAACTCATTCTCCATCCAGTTTTGTTCCCTTGCTGTTGAGGAGCTGTGATCCCTTGGAGGAGAAGAAGCGTTCGGTTTTTGGTGATTTCAACGTTTTTGCACTGGTTTCTTCCCATCTTTGTGGATTTATCTACCTTCGGTGTTTGAAGTTGTTGACTTCTGGATGAGGTCTCTGAGCGGACATCCTTTCTGTTGATGTTGAAGCTATTTCTTTGTTTTTTAGTTTTCCTTCTAAAAGTCAGGTCCCTCTGCTGCAGGACTGCTGGAAGTCCACTTCAGACCCTGCTTGCCTGGGAGTCACCCGCAGGAGCTGCAGAACAGCAAAGATTGCTGCCTGTTCCTTCCTCTGGTAGCTTTGTCCCAGAAGGGTATCTGCCAGATGACAGTCAGAGCTCTCCTGTATGAGGTATCTCTTTGGATATACAGGAGTCAGGGAGCCACTTGAGAAGGCAGTCTGTCCCTTATCAGAGTTCAAGTGCTATGCTGGGACCTCCATAGCTCTCTTCATAGCTGCTGGGCAGAGATGTTTAAGTCTGCTGAAGTGGAACTCACAACTGCCCCTTTTCCCAGGTGCTCTGTCCCAGGAAGGTGGGGCTTCATTTATAAGTCCCTGATGGGCTGCTGCCTTTTTTCAGAGATGCCCTGTCCAGCAAGGAGGGAGTCTAGTCACAGTCTGTCTGCAGAGGTCTTGCTGAGCTGCCGCAGGCTCCGTCCAGCTGCCGTGTAAACTTCCTTATGATTTTATTTGCACAGGCAAGGTTAGAACTGCCTCGGTAACGGCAGGTGCCCCCCAACACACCCAGCTCCATGGTCCCAGGTGGAGCTCAAACTGCTGTGCTGGCTGGGAAAATCTCAAGCTGTGCTGGCTGGGAAAATCTCAAGTCAGTGGGTTTCAGTTTGCTAGTCTTTGTTTGGGTGGGACCCACCAAGCCAGATCACTTGGCTCCCTGCCTTCAGCCCCCGCTTTTTTTTCAGGAGAATGGGCAGTTCTGTCTCGCAGGGGGTCCAGGCCCTGACTAAAATGGCCACCCAGTTTTGTGCTGGAAACCTGCGGTGCTGGTGTTGACAGGTACCAGCAGGAATCTCCTGGTCTGTAGGCTGTAAAGACCGTGGGAAAAGCGCGGTATCTGAGCTGGAGTGCTGGAGTGTCTAGAAAAGTCCCTGAGGGCCTCCTTTGGGTAGGAGAGGGAGTCCTCCAGTCCCTTGCACTTCCCGGGTGAGGCAACACCCCATCCTGCCTCTGTTTGCCCTCCTTGGGCTATGCCCACTATCCAACCAGTCCCATTGAGATGAACCTGGCACCTTGGTTGGAAATATGGAGACCACTCGCCTTCTGTGTCACTCTTGCTGGGAAGTACGCTCTGGAGCTGTTCCTATTTGGCCATCTTGGTGGAAGTCCCCTAATTTTTAATTTTTTAATTTTTTCTTATTGTAGAGATCGGGTCTTGTTATGTTGCCCAGGCTGGTATTGAACGCCTGTCCTCAAGCGATCATCTTGCCTCTGCCTCCCACAGTGTTATGATTACAGGTGTGAGCCCCTACACCCTGCCCATACGAGGCTTTTCTGTACAGACTAATTTAAAATGCTGTCAAAATGGAGTAAATTATATAACAAAATCTATTGGATGTAGCCAAAACTATAGTAAGGGGATAAATGCACAAAGTTTATTCATTGTTTTAAAAGAAATAAAGTATTAGCCCAACAAGTAAGAACAGGAACAAAAGCAACCTCAAAGAAAGCAGGAAGGAGAAAATAACAAAGCAAAAGTAAAAAAATAAGGAATCAGATGCTTGCACAATTCTAGGAAGATGCTAAAAATCACTAGACACTTTGAAATGGGGAATTTTTTTTTTTTTTTTTCCTGAAACAGAGTTTCACTCTGTTGCCCTGGCTGGAGGAGCACAGTAGTATGATCTTGGCTTAGTGCAGCCTCACCTGCCAGGCTCAAGTGATTCTCCTGCCTCAGCCTCCCGAGTAGCTGGGATTACAGATGTGCCCCACCACACCCGGCTAATTTTTTGTGTTTTTAGTACAGACAGGGTTTTGCCGTGTTGCCCAGGCTGGTCTCAAACTCCTGAGCTCAGACAATCTGCCTATCTTAGCGTCCCAAAGTGCTAGGATTATAGGAATGAGCCACCACACCTGGGCTAAAATGGTGAATTTTTTGGTGTATGTAAGCTACATTTCAAGTTGTTATTAAAAAGATAATGAACCAGAAAAGAGAAAAGCAGTAAAATTTAAAATGAAATAAAATTTAAAGTCTGGTGCTTTTGAGAAAAAAATAACATACCATAAAATCAGCAACTATCAAGAAAAAAAAAACAATAATTTTAAAACAGAGGAAAGAGATAAAATAGTTTGAAAACTTTAAAAAATTTAAGTGAAATACTTCATGTCAACCCTTAAATAGGTTTTGAAACTTCAAATGGACAATTTGTTGTTTTTTTTTAAAGCCTATAATTGCATAAAATAAAAGTTATGAAAGAAGTAACTTCAGAAAAGACCCAAATGATTTAGTAGGTATTTCAAACCTTCAAAGAAAAGAGCATAGAAAGAAAAAATTACTCATTTACCATATTCAAAATGTAACAAGTTTATTACAGTAAAAAAAGTAGACACCAATCTAACTTCTCTGATTTAAAAAAGTCTGTCTTATACAAACATTAACACCTTACTTGTGGTAAAATCTGAAGATTCTATCATTAAAATTAAGAATAAAATAAGGATAATTAAAATAGTTTTAATGAACCTCTTGGAAGTTGAAGTCAGTGTATTAAGATATATGCCAAAAACAATCCTAGGAAGACAATATATGCAGACAAGAAGTTTTACCATGTAGAAAATTCAAGATAATTAATAATAATTACAGCAACCAATAGTTATAGGGGGCTTACTGTATCACATGTACAATATGATGTACTATCCCTCTTATTCCTCACAATAATTACACAGGGAAAGTAAGAGGTGAGAAAGCTGTTACAGAGACCTGAAGTGATATGCCCAAAATGACAGCTATAAGTGGCAGGCACCAGATTTGAACCAAGGTCTGTCTTACTCCAAAGTCTATGCTTTCAATCAGTACCCTCTCTCTCTCAGAAACTATCAGAAGTCTTTAAAAACGACAACAACAAGCTCATGATGGTGAACAGACACAGAACATACAAAAGTTAATTTTCCCCTTTTTATTTTTAACTTGCCTTGTTCCAGAAAGCATTTCAATTTGTTTAATAAAAACAAACGCAATTCAAGATTAAATCCAGGCAGTCTGACTCCAGAGCCTGCAATTTTATCCACTGAGTAATAAATGTTTCCTCCACATTTTCTTCTATGTTTAGCAATCTAATTTTTATATAGCGAACATAAAAGCTGAGCACAATGCCAAGATGTGAAACTCACCAGAAGTTGACCAAGCAAAGGCTGCTAAAGCAAGGGCAGCGAAGATGCAGGCTTCCTTCATGTCTCCACAGGCAGGTCATGTGTTTCGTTTTAGCAGTTACACCAGAGAGAACTGATTCTGTCATATAAATAACTGCTGGAACCCCTCCCTTCCTAGTGGGTGACTACTTCAGGTGATTTATATATTAGTCAAGATAAATCATCTACCTATGAGGTGCCAAGGAGATTGCAGCAAAAACTTTAGTTTATCCCTGAAAGACATTTGCCAAGAGATAAATTGCATAATTTATCACCTGGATTATTGAGACGTAAATAATTATGAGTTTGCACAAGGAAAAACACTTCAGAAGACAAAAACAAACCTGTGATAGATTTTAAAGGTGCAGCCATCAGACTACAAACATGTAAGCCTGACTGGGAAAGAAACATTTATAGAATTCCAGTACCCAAAAGAAGGTAACATACGGCTAGCAGTCCCTGACACAGGCTCTCCCAACTTCACACTGAATAAATATAAAAATGTACACAAACAAAAAAGCGGAAATACTGAACATCACCTAGACTGACACACAATCTACTGTCTGAATTTAGGAAGAGAGGTTCAGCAGCTCTAAGGTACACAGACTCAGCCTAAGAAAGACAGTCTCCTGTGCTTTCTCTCATGAAAGATCTCAAAGAAAGAATACCTCTGCCTACCTGAACAAAGAAGAAAGACTCACACTGGATCAGACTCTGGGCTTGTACCAACTAGAAGATCAGGAGCTGTCTCTCTGTTTTACAGAGGCTACTTTTCAAGACACACTCAATATGATTCCTCATCCTCATCTTTCTTTCTTTTTTTATGTAGGCAGTAGGGGAGTCCCGAAGTGGAATATCCTGGGAAGTACATGCC
>NW_022436986.1:18540925-18549134 GCF_009761245.1 Sapajus apella | reverse complement strand
TCCCAAAGTGCTGGGATTACAGGCTTGAGCCACTGTGCCCGGCCATCCTCATCTTTCAAATCCAGTTCCAAAGCTTGTAGCTCCCAAATAAGAGAAGCAGGCAGTAGGGGAGTCCCGAAGTGGAATATCCTGGGAAGTACATGCCCCAAGGCACGGCTGACAAGGACGGGGAGGGAAAGAACCTTGGCAGCAGGACATTCCAGGAGAGAGTAGTTTTTGTGTTTCTGTTGTGTTTCATGTTGCTTTTGAGATAGGGTCTTCCCCTGTCATCCAGGCTGGAGTGCAATGGCATAATCACAGCTCACTGCAACCTTGACTTCCTGGGCTCAAGTGATCCTCCCACCTCAGCCTCCCAGGTACCTGAGACCACAGGTATGTACCACCACACCTGGCTGCTATTAAAATTTTTTTGTAGAAGTGGGATCTTGCTATTGCTATATTGCCCAGGCTCATCTCGAACTCCGGGCCTCGGGTGATCCTCCCACCACTGCCTCCCAGAGTGCTAGGATTACAGGCATTAGTCACTGAGCCAGGCCTGGAGAGTGGTTTTAAACAGAGGAAGTAAAGGAAGGTCACATGTCAGCCTTGCACACTGGCCTGAGGTGCCCAACAGGTGCTTAATCAGAAACTACAGCTCAGAAAAAGGAATTCCTCCAGATGGACAGGGAGTGGAGTCAAAAGCAACCTATACATCCCTGCCTTTTGACTACACTAGCTCTAGAGATATCTCCTAATATGAGGACAAATTAATGGAAAATAAAATAACCTGATGCCTATGAAAAAAATAATGTGCCACAAGGGCAATGGAGGCTATCCTGAAGAGCAAATAACTAAAAATAATTTACCATGAAACCCACAAGAATTTCTCCACATGAAAACTATATCATTATGATGTGTCAATACCGATTCATCAATTGTAATAAATATATCACTCTGGTAGAGGATGCTGTTAACGAAGGAAGTTAGGCCAGTGTGAGGCAGCAAGTATATGGGATGTTTCTATACCTTCCTCTCAGTTTTGTTGTGAATCTAAAACTGCTCTAAAAAATAAAGCCTTGGCTGGTCACAGTGGCTCATGCCTGTAATCCTAGCATTTTTGGGGGCCACGGTGGGCAGATCACCTGAGGTCAAGAGCTCAAGACCAGCCTGGCCAACATGGCGAAATTCCATCTCTACTAAAAATACAAATATTAGTCGGGTGTGGTGGCACACGCATGTAATCCCAGCTACTAGGGAGGCGGAGGCAGGAGAATTGCTTGCATCTGGGAGGTGGAGGTTACAGTGAACTGAGATCATGCCACTGTACTCCAGCCTTGGCAACAGAGTGAGACTCTGTCTCAAAAATAAATAAATAAATAAAGCCTTTAAAAAAACTATGTGAAACAGGGACAGAAAATCACATATAAGATGAAAAGACAATAGGATAAAATGAAAAAGGAAGTGAGAGAAATACAAGCACAATAGCAAATTAAAGTAACCATTTGAGATAGTGTGGAACAGAAACTAAGCTGCAGAACACCTTATCAGACTGTCCTTTTTAATACAGAGGACAAACTTAAAAAGACTCCAGAATGCAGAAGAGAAAGCTGGAACTAATGAGAAATGGTGCTAACTACAGGGAAAGGGAAAGGAAAGGGAAGCCAAGGTAAGAATAAATGTTTCTGAGAATCCAGAACAACTGGAACAGAAGCAATTAAAACTACAACTAAAGGAAAATAGGCCTGGCGCCATGGCTCATACCTGTAATCCCAGCACTCTAGGAGGCCGAGGCAGCATGATTGTTTGAGGCCAGTAGTTTGAGATCAGCCTGGACAATATAACAAGACCCCATCTTAACAAAAAATTTAAAAGTTAGCCGGGCATGGTGGCATGCACCTCTGGTCCCAACTATTAGCGAGGCTGAGGTGAGAGGATAGTCTGAGTCCAGGACTTTGAGGGCTGCAGTGGGCTGTGATCGAGCTGCTGTACTCCAGCTTGGGCAACAGGGCAAGACCCAGTCTCTAAAACAAATAAAAAATAAAAATAAGAATAAACTGGATGAAAAAAAAAAAAAAAGACTAAGTGAGTTCCCTGTGTTCCGGTAGAGAGTAGAGGTGGGGAATCAATGAAGAAATGATGGTATTACATTTTTTTTTTTTTTTTTGAGATAGAGTCCCACTCTCTCACCCAGGCTAGAGTTCAGTGGCTTGATCAGAGCTCACTGCAACTTCAAACTCCTGAACTCAAGTGATCTTCCCTCCCACCTCAGCCTCCTAACTGGCTGGAATTACAGGCATGCACCATTACATCCAGCTAATTTTTGTATTTTTTTGTAGAGCCAAAGTTTCACCATGTTGCCCAGGCTGGTCTTGAACTCCTGGGCTCAAGCGATCCTCCCATCTCAGCCTCCCAAAGTTCTGAAACTACAGGCATGAGCCACCATGCCTGGCTGATATTGCTTTTAAGATGAGCGGGGGAAACCCATCAATTTAAAACTATATACACAGTCTACAATAATTACATATATATCATATAAGAGCTAACATACACAGGGACGAATACTGGAAAAGGTCCAATGGAATGGTAACAAGGGTTATTCTAAGTTGTGGGTACAGTAGAAAGGTGAACCTCTGCCCCACTGGAAACGGGGGATACACATGGTTCTCAGAGAAGTGAACTATGAGAGGACATAAGAAATAAGCTGAGTGTGTACCTATGCAACAGTCTTGCATGTTCTTCACATGCACCCCAAAACCTAAAATGCAATAAAAATAAAAATAAAAATTAAATTAAATTAAAAAATAAGCTGAAAGAGGTAAGTTATAGCCCAGGCTACTATCTATATGACTATATTAATATATCTACAGAAAATGTAAAGTAAAATTGCTATTAACTGAACCACACAGAATCGAAAAAAGAGAGCTACAGACATAAATGCTCCTGCAGCATTAGGTGGGGGAAGTTAGCCAAAGGAATTTGAGTCTTCTGACCTTAAGGGTGAGAACACTGCTTATATGGAGATGGCTATAGGCAAAGTTATCCCTGTCAAAGCCTGATGCCAGGAAACAATGACTTTACATTCTACCCATCTAACCCCCTTGTTCTGATTCCATGGTCATGAAATGACCTTCTGCTTATGATTCTGTTCCACGCATAATTATATCCAAAGGAAGAGAATGTGCTGATGAAGCAACTACATGTTTAACCTATGAGATGGCAACTCCTTGTTATAAATTAATAAACTGGATTGTCCAGGGAAAGAATGTGCTAATTTATCTATTTATTTGAGACAGTGTCTTGCTTTGTTGCCCAGGCTGGAGTGCTGTAGCTCAGTCATAGCTCACTGCAGCCTCAAACTCGAGCTCAAGGGATCCTCCTGCCTTAGTCTCCTGAGTAGCTGGGACCACAGGCATGTGCTACGCTGCCCAGCTAATTTTTTAAAAAAATTTTTGTATAGACAGGGTCTCACCATGTTACCCAGACTAAGAATATGCTAAAATTTAAGACTATTTAAGTGTGAGGAAAGCTATTTAAGCTTACTGGCTAAAGACATGGGCTTTGGAATCAGAGAAATACAAGTTTTTTGTTTCATTTTGTTTTGTTTTTTTGAGACAGAGTTTTGCTCTTGTTGCTCAGGTTGGAGTATAATGGCATGATCTCGGCTCATAACAACCTCCACCTCCCGGGTTCAAGTAATTCACCTGCCTCAGCCTCCCAAGTAGCTGGGATTACAGGTGCCCACCACCACACCTGGCTAATTTTTGTATTTTTAGTAGAGATGGGGTTTCCCCTTATTAGTCAGGCTCATCTCAAACTCCCAACCTCAGGTGATCCACCTGCCTCAGCCTCCCAAAGTGCTGGGATTACAGGCATGAGCCACCATGCGCGGCAGAACTGTGAGTTTAAATCTTGGCTCTGCCACCTGCTGGCTGTGCAGTCGCAGATGCAAAATGAGAGTATGACCTGTCTTGAGGGAGCATAGGCATTAAACAGGACAATGCATACAAAGTACTGAGCAATGTTTGGCACATAGTAGGTGCCCAGTAAATATTTGTTGAATAAACAAAATGAATATACATGATCAATAAGTGGTTCTTATTATTTAAAATTTGGAATTTAAATGAGCTCAGTTCATGCATGCCTTCCTTTAAAAGACAGATCCAATCTTAGGGCATTGGGCAAAAATCAGAGTTTTGGACTTAACTAACTTGAAGACCAGATTCTTCCAGATTTTGATAAGCTGTCTAGGTATTTTCCACCATCCTGTGGTGTTGACAGTCTTGTTTTTTCTGATTTTAATACTCTGGATAGTAAGATTATGAGTAACTATTTCCTTTCTATTGTTTCAAATTGTCTATAATACAAAAAAAGTCATTTTTATTACCTAAGTATTTTTTTTAACTACCACAAAAATTTGGAAAAAGAAAAGATAAATAATAAAGAATAAATGAAAGCTGGAAATAAGGTTTGGCACTAAAATGCATTGCAATAAGGTGCCACAGATTTGCTAACGATAGCAAGGAAATTCATCCTTAAATTTTCTATCAGCCTTCTTAAAAAAGAAAAAATCTATGAGAGTCACAGCATCTATAAGATCAGAATAAGGTAAGGACCCAGAAAAAGAACAGCCATTCTTATTAGAAAACGATGAGAGAAATTCTTCATCCCACAGGTATTCATTAAGGTGTTTCTTCTTTCAGTAAGCCACTGGAAAAATGCCAGAACACAAAGTCTAAAATGTAAACTCTGGACCAACTCAAGGGAAGTATTGTTTCTGAACTACAGAAACAAAACAAACTAAAACCCACACCTCCTTTGAAGTTAATTTCTTCCATAAAATAGTCACATAGCACAAACTGTGGAAATTGTGTTAGATGTATTTGATATACAACACATTTTTCCGCAAAATAATATATCAACATGAAATACCTAAAGACAGTGTGAAAGAAAATAAATAAAACCTGAAAAAAAGAGTTTTTTCAGGCTTTTTTTAAACCAAATGCAACGAATATATTAATAACTTCTTCTATTTTTGTTTTCTTTTTGAGATAGGGTCTCGCTCTGTCACCCAGACTGGAGTGCAGTGGCATGATCATGGCTCACTGAAGCTTCAACTTCTTAGGCTCAGGTGATCCTCCCACCTCAGCCTCCTGAGTAGATGGGACTACAGTCTCATGCCACCATGCCCAGCTTATTTTTTTTGTCTTTATTTGTAGAGACGGGGTTTCACCATGTTGCCCAAGCTGGTGGCGAACTCCTGGACTGAAGTGATCCACTTGCCTCAGCCTCCCAAAGTGCTGGGATTACAGATATGAGCCACTGTGCCCAGCCTTATTAATAACTACTTACTGGTAGATGAACAAAATAACCTTCTTTACTAGAATTAACTGAGATCTTACATTACTTGTTTAGTTTAAATTACAAAATAGTTTAAAAACACAAGGTGGAAATGTCACTGTTATAGGATCAATTTCATATTTTGGAAGAAATACGTTGTTAGTATCTATATTTTCTAACATAAACTATAGTTTGGATCTTACCAGTTGATTCCATTTTCTTGGTAAGTGGTTCTGGGTATTCATCTAAGAAGAAATCTGGTAGCAAAGGATGGCCTGAAAATTGACCCCAAACCATTAGGTTAATTTAACTACAATATATTAAGATTTTAACATCTATTTAATAAACCTATGTTTTATTAAAAATCATTCTGGTGTAATAGAAAAGGCCTCCATGAGAACTATCGAATGACCTCATCATTAAATTAATTTTCTCATAATTCAGTTATCCTCCTCTCCTCTGATAAATTTTATCTTCCAGATTTAATCCCCAAAAGATCACCTGTTCTGTAAAGCCTTTACCTGCTCTCCCAGGGACCTCTGCCTTTCTCATCCTGCACTGCTCTTCTGACCCACATTCTTCCAAAGTGCTCAGGATTCATTTCTTACCTGCCCTCCTAAGAGCACAGGGTCCCTTCTTAAGAAGGTCTTTCTTCTCAGCATTAGTGCATTTGGGTCTTTTCTCTCTTCTTCCTCTCATTCTATCATCATGAAAACTAAGCTATCCCATTCCATCTATTCCACTGGGTTGTTTATTATTATTGTTATTATTATTATTATTGAGACAGGGTCTCACTGTCACCCAGGCTGGAGTGCAGTGGCATGATCTCGGCTCACTGCAATCTCTATTTCCTGGGCACAAGTGGTCCTCCTCCCTCAGTCTCCTGAGTAACTGGGACCACAGGCACAAACCACCATGACCAGCTAATTTTTATTTATTTTTTTGAGTGGAGTCTCGCTCTGTTACCCAGGCTTGAGTGCAGTGAAGTGATCTTGGCTCACTGTACCCTCTACCTTCCAGGTTCAAGCAATCCTCCTGCCTCAGCCTCCTGAGCAGCTGAGATTACAGGTGCCTGCCATCACACCTGGCTAATTTTTGTATTGTTTTAGCAGACAGTGTTTCACCATATTGGTCAGGCTGGTCTTGAACCCCTCACCTCGTGTGATCCACCTGCCTCGACCTCCCAAAGTGCTGGGATTACAAGCGTGAGCCATCACGCCTGGCCACTAATTTTAATTTTTTGCAGAGATGGGGTTTTGCCATGTTGCCCAGTATTGTCTTGAACTCCTTAGTTCAAGTGATCTGCTGGCCTCAGCCTTCCAAAGTGCTGGGATTACAGGTGTGAGCCACTGCACACAGTCTCTACTGGGTCTTATTTTCAGCTAATGGTTGTGGTTAGCAAATAGGTTAACTGTTCTAATTACACTGATAACTCCAAGACATAATCACTAGGAGATTAAAAGGCCATAAAGCCTTAAAACTGTAGTACAATGAAATGTTAACAATCTCAATTGTTCTCCCTCCCTCCCTTCCTTCCTTTTTTTTTTTTTTTTTTTGAGATGGAGTCTTGCTGTTTTGCCCAGGCTGGTCTCAAACTCCTGGGCTCAAATGAGCCTCCTGCCTCAGTCTCCTGTCTCTCTCCCTGTTTTTCAGAAGTTTAAGCAAACTTCTGGAGGGCAGGAATGAATTCATCTTTGTTATAGCCTCATATCACAGTATCTGGTCATATTAAGTTCTCAATACATAATAGGATTTTTAATTTAAATAAAATTTTTAAATTTGTGTACAATTACACTGTGTCTTTAAAACTTAAAGTAATAATTACATTCCTGGGCACCAGGACCCAGAAGACCTGAATGTGGTCAGGTTCTGCCACCTATTAGCTGTCTGCTCTTAGGCAAAGACTCAATCTCTCTGTGCCCGTTTTTCCACTTGTAAATATTAACTACTAAATATTTTGAGTGTACTATATGCCAGGCATTGTGACAAACACATTATACATTACCTCATTTAGTCTTTACAAAAGTCTTGTATGAAATGTATCGTTTTCCTAAGTTTAACTATACAGAAATTGAGGCTGAGACAGACAAACTGGGTAACATGCTCAAAGCTGCATAGCAGTGAGCAGCAGAGCCGCAGTAGGAACCCGGGTTGTTCCATGTTCTTAATCACTAAATATTACTTCCCTTACAGATTTGTTAGGAGGCTAAATAGATAATGCATATAAGAGTGCTTTGTAAAACTATAATCCGCTATTTAATTCAGTTTGAACTGCAGAGACGAGCAGGGATGATACAAATATAAACATGGCTTGTGTCATTTAGAAGCTCAGTTTAATGAATAATATTTAAAATACATTTTAGCACAAATAAATGTAACTCCCATGTATGGCTATATTAGAATACATCATATTCTATATGTTAAAAATCCATTATTATCATCATCATCCACAGTTTCAGAGAGGGAGAGTTATTTAACCAGAGGGCTTTCTGGAAGCTTCTCCGATCACTTTACTGTCCATAAGACAGACCCTGCCCACTCATCTACACCATCTGTCATTAAGCTGCTGTAAGAGACTGCACTTAAGAGACAAATATTTGGCTGGGCACAGTGGCTCACGCCTGTAATCCCAGCACTTCGGGAGGCTGAGGCAGGTGGATCACAAGGTCAGGAGTTCTAGACAAGCCTGACCAGCATGGTGAAACCTGTCTCTTCTAAAAATACAAAAATTAGCTGGGCAGGTGGTACATGCCTGTAATCCCAGCTACTTCGGAGGCTGGGACAGGAGAATTGCTTGAACCAGGGAGGCGGAGGCTGCAGTGAGCCAAGATTGTGCCACTGCAATTCAGCCTGGGCAACAGAGCAAGACTCTGTTTCAAAAAAAAAAAAAAAA
>NW_022436986.1:18517533-18540825 GCF_009761245.1 Sapajus apella | reverse complement strand
TTTTTTTTTTTTTTTTTTGAGATGGAGTTTTGCTCTTGTTACCCAGGCTGGAGTGCAATGGCGCGATCTCGGCTCACCGCAACCTCCGCCTCCCGGGTTCAGGCAATTCTCCTGCCCCAGCCTCCCGAGTCGCTGGGATTATAGGCACGCGCCACCATGCCCAGCTAATGTTTTGTATTTTTAGTAGAGACGGGGTTTCACCATGTTGACCAGGATGGTCTCGATCTCTTGACCTCGTGATCCACCCGCTTCAGCCTCCCAAAGTGCTGGGATTACAGGCTTGAGCCACCGCGCCCGGCCCTCATAAATATTTTTAATCTAAAAAATTCTCTACTGGGCCAGGTGCGGTGACTCACACCTGTAATCCTAGCACTTTAGGAGGCCGAGGCAGGCAGGTCACTTGGGCTCAGGAGAGTTCGAGATCAGCCTGGGCAACATGGTAAAACCCTACATCTACAAATACAAAAATTAGCCAGATGTGGTGGCACATGCCTATAGTCCCAGGTACTCGAGAGGCTGAGGTAGGAGGATTGCTTGCACCCAGGAGGTGGAGGTTGCAGTGAGCTGAGATCACTCCACTACACTCCAACCTGGGTGACTGAGTGAGGCCCTTTCTCAAGTAAATAAATAAATAAATAAATAACCCACTACTGTATCATCTATCACCGCATAATCTTAAACAAAATCTTGATTCTGTGATTTTAAGGCCAACTTTAAAAAATAATTTTCATTTCTTATTTTGAGATTTAGAAGTAGCTAGTAGCTGATCTTTCTGTGCTTATATATCACTTCAAAAGCCCTCAACTCACCTCTATGTTTCATTCATTTCTTTTTTTAAGTTGTGTTGGTATGGATTTTTTCCTTCATTGGAAAGACAGCTTTTAAAAGAACATATTCATTTTATAATCACAAAAACACACACAAAAAACAGATGCGTTCATTCCAGAAAACATGGAAAACCGTATCACTACTTTTAAAAACCAGAATAGCATTACCTGGTTTAATTGCATAGGCATCAAAATTTTTTATTCCTTCTTCTTTTAAGATATTTTCATCAATGACAAAGTTGCCGGTAAAATTTTTTGGCTTTTTGAAGATGGCATATGCTGCATCTGCAATGATATCAACTTTTCTACACTGGCTTTCGATACCAGATCCCCCCAGCATATCCATAGCAGCAGTGTGAATGGCTGGAGAGAAAACACACACACACACAGAGACAGACGCTCGTAACTCCAAATCAAATAATAAAACTATGAAAGTAACAAGCAAGCACCACCCTTCACAATTATCAAGGCGAATCCCCTCATTTCTCAGTTGATGAAAACAAGGTCCACAGTGCTTAAGAGGTTTGCCTAATGTTCTACAGAGAAAACTGGGTAGAGAACACATGTTCCTATGCAACACTGCCTTATACTACAGACTCAACCTTAAGACGCAAAGTAAAATTCAATGAACTTTCTGATTTAGAATGCTCAAGAATTTGCATGCTTTTTAAAGGAATAACTGAAGAGACCTCTAATAGCTTCCAATTGATTCTCCTGATAACAGCTAACTGATTACTGCCTGAAAACAGTCAATACCAACAGTCTTAAGGGTAAAGATTTCCTTTAAATAATGGAGTGTATATGAAGCTGAAAACATCAGCACTGCCTGTGGTGACTCCTTCTCTGGGAAGAGTGCTTGTTTTGCCTCTTTGACACTTGTCAACCACCACCAAACACATGCACACACTTGTGTGGGTATCCACTGAACCAACGATCCCACTGATTATAAAGTGCACCATTACTTTAGGGACCACTAAGGCAACTAAAAAGCTGCCAATTACACTATGACATATCATTCATTGTATGATACAGACAGGTATCCGAGATGTACAAATATAAAACATGGGCATCTCAGAATAAACAAAAAAGGTATAAATTGTTTAGCCTAGTCAGTAAAAATAGATTCCTTGAAAAACACTCAATATATATTGGCTGGATTTCTGGGGGTCCTTTTTAGATTCAGACAATACTGCTTTGTAGAAAATATTAGAAAACAGCCGGGTACAGTGGCTCATGCCTGTAATCCCAGCACTGTGGGAGGCCAAGGTGGGTGGATCACATGAGGTCAGGAGTTCTAGACTGGCCTGGTCAACATGGTGAAACCCCATCTCTACTAAAAATACAGAAATTAGCCAGACATGGTGGCAAGCGCCTGTAGTCCCAGTTACCTGGGAGGCAGAGGCAGAAGAATCATTTGAACCTGGTAGGCGGAGTTTGCAATGAGCTGAAATCACTCCACTGTAATCTAGCCTGGGTGACAGAGCAAGACTCTGTCTCAGGAAAAAAAAAAAAAGGAAATAAAGAGAAGTAAAAGGAAAAATTGCTTAATTAATTATAATTTCCCTATCCAGGGATAACTGCTGTTAATGTTTGCATATAATTTTTTCTGTGTTAGGTATACTTTTAAAATTATGTCTCTTATATGAAGTAACTTGAAACTCTACAATTAACAGTACATTATTAATTACACATTGTCAACAGTAACATCTCAATTTGCTTACATATATCCTAGTTTACATCAAACAGGAAAAACCTATTTATTTTCCAACATAATTCATAGGTTCACAGAAAGTCAATGTATGTAAACATACTTTAGGTTTGAGAGTTTCTAGTACTTTAGATAAAACCTCTTTCCATACATTGTTTTTTTTTTTTTTTTTTTTGAGACAGAGTTTCGCTCTTGTTACCCAGGCTGGAGTGCAATGGCGCGATCTCGGCTCACCGCAACCTCCGCCTCCTGGGTTCAGGCAATTCTCCTGCCTCAGCCTCCTGAGTAGCTGGGATTACAGGCACGCACCACCATGCCCAGCTAATTTTTTTGTATTTTTTAGTAGAGACGGGGTTTCACCGTGTTGACCAGGATGGTCTCGATCTCTCGACCTCGTGATCCACCCGCCTCGGCCTCCCAAAGTGCTGGGATTACAGGCTTGAGCCACCGCGCCCGGCCTTTCCATACATTGTTAAAATATAATTTTAAATTATTACATACCAGAATAACTTACATACTTTGGTCTATAAGATGAAATGTCTATATCTTTCAAGAGCCATTGGCCCCTTTTCATTCATTCAACATAGTTATTGAGCACTTACTATAAGTCCAGTGCTATTCTAGATATTGACGACATAGGAGTTAACAAAATAGACATAAAGCATTACCTTCATGGAACTTACATCCTTATTTTTTTAAATGTTCAATTAATTTAGGGAATTTCTTGAAAGCATTGAGTTAGAAGACACTTGTCTATTTCATAACTAAAAAATCATTTACGAGGAATAATTTTTTTTTTTTTAAGATAGAGTCTCACTCTGTCACCCAGGTTGAAAGCAGTGGTGAGATCATGGCTCTCTGCAGCCTTGATTTCCTGGGCTCTCAAATGACCCTCCTACCTCAGCCTCCCACCACATCCAACTTATTATTATTATGATTATTTGCAGAAATGAGGTCTCGCTATGTTTCCCAGGCTGGTCTCTAACTCGTGGGCTCAAGCCATCCTCCTGCCTTGGCCTCCCAAAGTGCTGGGATTACAGGTGTGAGCCACCATACCTAGCCTGAGAAATAATTTTTTTCCTTAACCAACAGATCAAGAGCAAAAGCTCTGGTCTCACTCTTGAGCTGATCCTTCATTAATAAAAAAATATATAGCAGCTGGGTGTGGTGGCTAGAGCCTATAATCCCAGATATTCTGGAGGCTGAGGCAGGAAGATGGCTTGACTCTAGGTATTTGAGGCTGCAGTGAGCTATCTGCAGTGAGCCACTGCATTCCCTGTCTGGGTGACAGAGTGAGACTCCATTTGTTTATCTAAAAAAACAAAAATAAAAAATAAATAAAATAAAGAATAGCACCTGCCATTCATTAAGTATACCCTGTGCTAGGCATGCTGTTATATATTTTACATATACCATCTTAATTAATTCTTAGAACCCTCAGATAGGTCCTGTTGTTATTTCCATTTTACAGATAGGAGCACTCAAGCACAGGGAAGTTAAGTAACTTGGCCAAGGTCACAGAAGCTAAAATTCAAGCACCCAGCAGCCTGACTTCAGAGCCAGGCTCTCATCCATGATGCAACTAAACAGGTCATACCTTGTTAACCAAAGTTCTTGGAGTTCAGTTATCATCTCACCCCTGAAAACTGCAGAACTTTTCTGTACATAATTGAGCATAATCTATTTTGAGACTATATGCATACATGTACACTCCTAGTCTCCATGTAAACGACATGAATTGTATAAGAATCCTTAAAAACTCTAAATTAGAAGTCTAATAAAAATATGTATAAGTATACACATGCTGTGTGTATGTGGTATGTGTGAGCGTCTATAGAGTAAGAAATGTTCCTCCAACCTATCATTACTTTAACAATCTTTCTAGGAAAGATACAAAGAAGGCACAACTCAAAATCAAAATCAAGAAGACACTCAAAATCAAGAAGTGGGCCGATGAGTATTTCTCAACAAAGATTTTGCAATGCCAACAAGCTAACCCAACAGGTTAGAAAAACTGATAACCATAAAAGCAGGTTAACAGTAGGATCAATCAAATGAAATTCACTGATGATTTCTGGGAAAGAAAATAAGCAAGGACACTGCTCTAATTGTGGATAATATATGCTACACTGCAGCCACTCTGTTAACTACCATAAATCTCCTTTTCTTTGAAAGGCAATAATGCTGGGAGATTACTTCTGGTTCCAGCTGACATAAAGAGTCATCTAAGATGAGGAGATGAGTGTTTTCTTTTAAATAGAGGCCTCTCCAACAGCCAAGAGCCTGGACACCCTCTCAAGCCCAGTTTCACTTCTCCATTTGCATCGCCTCACTCATGAATCATGTAATATTCTAGCTAGCTTTCCTGCCTCTTCTCTCTGCAATCTTATAAGCCATCCCATATTCAGATGCCAGATTAAACTCCCTAAACCTCATCAACAACCATATTACTTCACTGCTCCTATTTTTCCCAGTTTATTATTAATCCTCTGCTTTCTTTTTGCATTTATGAAATTTATTGTCTAGTGAAGGGGGACAGAAATAAAACAATCACAGAAATAAATATTTGATTCCTTTTTTTTTTCTTTTGAGACAGAGTCTCACTCTGTCACCCAGATGGGGTACAGTGGCAATATCTCTGCTCACTGCAACCTCCGCCTCCTGGGTTCAAGCGATTCTCCTGCCTCAGCCTTCTGAGTAGCAGGCACGCACAACCATGCCTGGCTAATTTTTGTATTTTTTAGTAGAGGCACGGTTTCACCATGTTGGTCAGGCTGGTCTTGAACTCCTGACCTTGTGATCCGCCCGCCTCGGCCTCCCAAAGTGCTGGGACTACAGGCGTGAGCCACTGCACCCGGCCTTGATCCTCTGCTTTTAAGATTCTTCAGTGGCTCTCCACTGAATGTAGGTTAAAATTCAAGCTCCTAAACTTGGCAGATGGATCATCCATCTCATCCATCTTCCCCACACCCTCACATCCACCCAACATTCCAGTCAACCTGTATAACTTGAGTTGCTCAAGTTCAGTGGGAAATAACAAGCCCACACCCTATCATACATACACCACCAATTCCTTTAGTTCCCCAACACAGACAGTATTTTCCCATACTGCAAACTTTGCATGTGTCGCTCCCTCTGCTGAGAAATGTCCTTCCCAGTTCTCCCTTTTGAAAAATTCCAACATCCCCTTGAGATCTCACTTCAATTGTTTACCTGCTTTTGAAAATCTACTTCTCTGACCCTTTCTCCTGAGTTACTATGTCTCAAAAGCACCCTATAGGTCAACCATGGTGGCTCACACCTGTAATCCCAGCATTTTGGGAGGCCGAGGTGGGTGGATCACTTGAGGTCACGAATTCCAGACCACCCTTGGTTTCATGGCCAATGTCATGAAACCCCCATTTGCACTAAAAAAATACAAAAATTAGCCAGGCATGGTGGTGTGTGCCTGTAGTCCCAGCTACTTGGGAAGCTGAGGCAGGATAATCGCTTGAACCAAGGAGGCAGAGGTTGCAGCCAGCCGAGATGGTGCCACTGCATTCCAGCCTGGGTGACAGAGCGAGATTTTGTCTCAAAACAAAACAAAACAAAACAAAAACCCAGTACATGGTTCATCATACAATGCACCACAAGGAACATGACTGTAAACTGGATTTAGTGTGTCATCAAGTCTAAGACCAAATAACTGACCAAATGACTGGCTCCAAGATGTCTAGTAAACCTTCTAAAATGAGTGTCTCCAGGCTAAAGCAAAGATCTCAGCAATAAGCTGATCTCTCCTGCTGATCCTGATAGTACCCTCTATATTCCGATATATAATATTCTCCATATTATATAAGCTTTGTCCAGAATATATTTTGGAGCTAGGCAGAAGGTAAACATATTGCACATTCATTCACTCATTTACTCGTTCATCAAATAGTTACTGAATATCTACAATGACTATAATAAAACGAACAAAGCAGACACTGACCCTATCCTCAAGAAGTTTTCATTTTAACAAAAAAAAAAACAGGAAACAACCATAATTATAAATTAATAATTACTAACATGGTAAGTGATGTGAAGGGGATGTAGAGACTACCAAATCCAATGGTCAGTCCCATTTTGTAAGAACTATCAGTATAATCTGACACAACTGATCACTCCCTGTATTAGCCTGTTCTTGCATTACTATAAAGAAATACCTAGACTGGGCACAGTGGCTCACACTTGTAATCCCAGCACTTTGGAAGACTGAGGCAGGCAGATCACATAAGGTCAGGGGTTCAAGACCAGCCTGGTCAACATGATGAAACCACATCTCTACTAATAATACAAAAAAATTAGCTGGGTGTGGTGGCAGGTGCCTGTAATCCCAGCTACTTGGGAGGCTGAGGCAGGAGAGTTGCTTGAACCCGGGAGGCAGAGGCTGTAGTGAGCCGAGATAGCGCCACTGCACTCCAGTCCAGCCTGGGCAACAGAGCGAGACCCCATCTCAAAAAAAAAAAAAATACCTGAGACTGGGTAATTTATAAAACAGGTTTAACTGGCTCATAGTTCTGCATGCTGTATAAGCATGGCTCCAATGTCACTTGGCTTCTGGGGAGGCCTTGGGGAGCTTTTACTTACAGTGGAAGGTGAAGCAGGAGCAGGCATGTCACAGGGCAAAAGCAGGAACAAGAGAGTGGGGGGGAGGGGAGCTGTGCTACACACTTTTAAAAACCAGATCTCTCCAAGGTTTCAGCTTCTTCCTGGTTTAGGCTTGGGAAGGTGCAAGTGTCCAGGAATTTATTCATTTTGTCCAGGTTTACTGGTTTATGTACATAGAGTTGTTTGTAGTAATCTCTGACAGTAGTTTGTATTTCTGTGGAGTCGGTGGTGATACCCTGTTTATCGTTTTTTATTGCATCTATTTGATTCTTCTCCATTTTCTTTTTTATTAATCTGGCTAGCGGTCTGTCTATTTTGCTGATCTTTTCAAAAAACCAGCTCCTGGATTTATTTATTTTTTTGAAGGGTTTTTTGTGTCCCTATCTCCTTCAGTTCTGCTCTGATCTTAGTTACTTCTTGTCTTCTGCTAGCTTTTGAGTTTTTCTGATCCTGCTCCTCTAAGCTCTTTCAATTTTGACGATAGGGTGCCAATTTTAGATCTTTCTTCACTTCTCTGGTGGGCATTTACTGCTATAAATTTCCCTCTAGATACTGCTTTAAATGTGTCTCAGAGATTCTGGGACAGCGGAGGGGTGGGGAGGTCGGGGAGGGATAACATGGAGAGAAATGCCAGAGGTGACGGGGGGATGGAGGCAGCAAACCACATTGCCATGTGTGTACCTATGCAACAATCATGCATGATCTGCACATGTACCCCAGAACCTAAAGTACAATGTAAATAGATAAATAAATAAATAACAGATCTCACAGGAAGATCACACTTGTAATCACTATGGTGAGGGCAGTACAAAGGAGGATGGTGCTAAATCATTCATGAGAAATCTGCCCCCATGATCCAATCGCCTCCCACCAGACCCCACCTCCGACATCGGGGATGACATTTTAACATGAGATTTGGGTGGAGACAACATCCAAACCGTATCACTCCCCACACTCCTTAGAACATTTTCCTCAGCTGGCTTTCACCTCCTCTTTGGATTTTCTCTTATCTTACTCTCCTATGCGGGTCTTCCTCTTCTTCCCAACCTTTCAATGTTGAAATGGCCAGTGGTCCTTTCTCTTCTACTCACTCCCTAGATGGTATCATGTGGTTCTGTGGCGTTTCATACCCTCTATATGCTGATAACCCACAGATATTTTTCTCCAGCCCGGACTGCTCTCCTGACCCCCATTCACAAGCCCAGCTGCCTGACTGTCCCCACTGGGATGTTCAAACACAATGCCCCATACTGAATTCCTAAGCTTGCCCTCCATCTGCTCTATCTGCAGCTTCATCCATCTCAGTTCCTGGCAACTCCACTGTTCTAGTAACTCAAGCCAGAAATCTGTTTTTTTTTGAGCTGCAATTTTATTCTGTCACCCAGGATGGAGTGCAGTGGCGCAATCTCAGCTCAGTGGAACCTCCGTTTCCTGGGTTCAAATTATTCTCCTGCCTCAGCCTCCGGAATGGATGGGACTACAGGTGCGTGTCACATGCCAAGCTAATATTTTGTATTTTTAGTAGACATGGAGCTTCACCATGTTGGCCAGGCTCGTTTCGAACTCTTGACCTTAGGTGATCCACCCGTCTCGGCCTCTCAAAGTGCTGGGATGAGCCACCAAGCCCGGCCCAGGCCAGAAATCTTGGAGCCACCCTTGACTCTCTCACATCCCAAAGGCAATCCATCAGCAGACACTGTTGGTTCTACCTTGAAAAGTCCTCAGAATCCAGCCACTCTCCACCACCTTTACTGCTGTCATCCTGGCCACAGCCACCAAAATCCGTGCCTCAGTTACTGCAGTAGCTTCCCAACTGTTTCCCCCTTTGCCCCTCAAGAATCTAAGTACAGAACAGATCAGCCAGAGAGGTATTTTAAATATTTAGGTTTCATCAGGTCCCTTCTCTGCTTGAAAACCTGAAACAGTTCCTCATTTCACCCAGAGTAATCTAGGAGCAAGTCTTGGCAAGGGCCTATAATATCTGACCCCCATTTCCTTATGACATCACCTCATTTCCTACTCCTCTCCCCTCACTCTGGCCACACTGGTCTTCTCCCTGCTCTTGCATCATGCCAGCCATACTAGTCCACAGGACCTATGCACTGGCTGCCTCCTCTGCCTTGCACGTTTTCCCTTAGATAATCCATGGCCAACGGATCCCCAGGACTAACTGTATTACCGCACACAAGTCTATGCTCAAATATCACCTTCTCAGAAAGGCTGAACCTACCTTCCCTGGTGGTCTGATGGTTAGGACTTGGCACTCTCAGAAAGGCAAACATTTCTTTTTTCTTTCCTTCCTTCCTTCCTCCCTCCCTCCCTTCTTTCTTTCTTTCTTTTCTTTCTTTTTTTTTTTTTTTTTGAGATAGGGTTTTACTCTGTTGCCCAGGCTGGAGTGCAGTGGTACGATCATGGCTCACTGCAGCCTTGAACTCCTAAGGCTCGGGTGATCCTCCCGCCTCAACCCCCTGAGTAGCTGGGACTATAGGCGCACACCACCACACCTGGCTACTTTTTGAATTTTTTGTAGAGATGGAGTTTTGCCATGTTGCTCAGGCTAGTGTCAAACTCCTGGGCTCCAGTGATTGGCCTGCCTCAGCCTCCCAAAGTGTTGGGATTACAGGCATAAGCCACCCCTCCTGGCCTAAGACCAAACCTTTCTACCCTATTTTATTTATTTTTATTTATTTATTTTTTTTTAAAGACGAGGTTTCACCATGTTGGTAAGGCTGGTCTTCAACTCCCGACCTCAGGTGATCCGCCCACCTTGGCCTCCAAAGTGCTTGGATTACAGGCGTGAGCCACCATGCCCGGCCTCTACCCTATTTTAAATTGCCACCTTCCTTCCTCAATGCCTGAGACTCCAATCCCCTTCCTTTGTTCTATTTTTCATAGCATATTACCTCGTAGCATACTATATACTTTGCTATTCGTCATATTGTCTATTGCCTCTCTCCCAATTAGACTATAAGTTCCATAAGGACAGAGATTTTTATCTCTTCTGTTCTCTGATGTTATCTTCAGCAAGCACAACACAACTTGGCATAAAATCAGTATCCGATGAATATTTATTGTATGAATAAAATTTTAAATTCTTAAGAGTCAAAGAAAGCTTTTTCTGACTCTGTTATCCCGGGATCCCAAAGACCTACAGGTTAGGGAAGTAGAGGAAAGGGACAGGGGAGGACAGAGTACAAATGATGCTAACAAACTCTGAAGTCTGCCACACTACATAGTTAACTCTTTGAGGGTAAGGATTGTGTCACATTCATCTTAGTACCCATGTTGCCTTGCTCCTAGTAGATAATTAATAAATTATCTGTCAAATGCATAACAAGCAAATGGTATGGAGAATTGTGTCCTGGCATGTAAGAATGAATGTTTGGAAAATGAATGAATGGAAAATGAGAAGTCAGCTGGATGCAGTGGCTCGTGCCTGTAATCCCAGCACTTTTGGAGGCTGAGGCGGGCAGATCACCTAAGGTTAGGAGTTCAAGGCCAGCCTGGCCAACATGGTGAAACCCCATCTCTACTAAAGATACAAAAATCAGCCAGGCGTGGTGGTACGCACCTCTAATCCCAGCTACTTGGGAGGCTGTGGCCTGAGAATTGCTTGAACCCAGGAGGCAGAGGTTGCAATGAGCCGAGATTGTACCACTGTACTTCAGCCTGGGCAACAGAGTGAGACTCCGTCTCAAAAAAAAAAAAAAAAAAGAGAAAGTGACAAGTAACACAAGGGAGGTACAAAGAGGGGAAATAATGTGTTAGAACTTTGTTACCTCAGAGACCTCCCTTTCTAACCAACTTCCTCTCTATTTCAACTTTAATGACAATAATGATATGAGGGATGGTGACTGA
Organism: Sapajus apella; assembly: GCF_009761245.1. Taxonomy (NCBI): domain Eukaryota; kingdom Metazoa; phylum Chordata; class Mammalia; order Primates; family Cebidae; genus Sapajus; species Sapajus apella. The sequence goes on along the minus strand of NW_022436986.1, from coordinate 18,529,800 downwards.
GAAACGGACAGAAAAGGCAAAGAAGTTGAAAAAGAGAGGTACAATAAAGTGTGAGCTTTTAAGTTTTCTGGCTGTGACCCATAATAGGTAACATTTTCATATATAATACTTATATATGAAACAAAAGCTATGAAACAATACTGACACTTCCTCCATGCAATGCACTCTAATATTTTCTATTCAATTCCATTAGAAATAAAGCAACAACAAAACAACACTGGCTGTTGCTCACTAAATCAATTTCACAATCAACTATATTGATTTCATGCCTCACTAAATTGATTTCATGACTCATCAATGAGCCTTGACATATAGTTTGAGAAATATTGAAACAGTGCCTTTTTTACTCTCATCTTTTTTCCCTACTGCAAAGGACATCACTCTTCAAAATCTTAAAAGAACCGTTTACTACAGAAACATAAAAGAAACAAAGAAACCATAAAACATGGTTTTGGTCCCACAGTGGGGACCCATTAAATTGCAGAAGAAAGGAATTTAACCAAACTGATTCCTGGAGTCTTTAGAAGAAAAAGAGAGATGGTGGTTGGAAAGTTGGCCGCAATCATCAAATATTCCAAGAGTTACCTCACCAGCATGCCCCAGTACTCAATTCTACCCATAGTCCCTTGTTTCCCATCATCTATACTACAGGCTGTAGAATCTTTCAGTACTGCTTGGAGCTGAGGAATTCCCTTTATCCAGTATATAGCAGATAGGGAGCAGTGATGAAAAGAAATCCTTCATTTGCTCCTAAACTAGAACCCTAGATATGTTTCACACAGCTGTATGTGGCAGTTCAGTTCAAAAGTACCACCAGGGGTTTAGTAATACTTTGCATAAATGCTGGATTAAATATGCTTTTAAAACCTAACTTCTACCAAGCTAGACATACACTAGGTAAAAAGGCCAAAGAAGTATCCTCAGTATCCATGTCTGCTGCATGACAACTATCCAATAAATAGTTGTTGGATGATGAATGAATAAATAAAATGCCAGAAGAAAAAAGAGTGGGAATAAACAATAGATCAACATAAGGGTCCTTAGGGGATACAGAAAGATGTTAAATGATGCAACTGGGAAAATCAGGAAAATCTGAATGACAGAAATCCTATAAGATAAATGACCTGGTTTTTCAAGAAATAAGTGGTAAGAAAAAAATCAGTGTAACTGCTTTAGATTAAAAACACTTGAGGCCGGGCGTGGTGGCTCACGCCTGTAATCCCGGCACTTTGGGAGGCCAAGGCAGGTGGATCACGAGGTCTAGAGATCGAGACCATCCTGGTCAACATGGTGAAACCCCGTCTCTATTAAAAATACAAAAAATTAGCTGGGCATGGTGGCGCGTGCCTGTAGTCCCAGCTACTCAGGAGGCTGAGGCAGGAGAATTGCCTGAACCCAGGAGGCGGAGGTTGCGGTGAGCCGAGATCGCGCCATTGCACTCCAGCCTGGGTAACAAGAGCAAAACTCCATCTCAAGAAAAAGAAAGAAAATGTCAGAGGAATAAAATCATCTCTTTATAAGAAAACACTGTAAAGAGGATTTATGTGAATAAAATTACTTTAAAAAAAAACACTTGAGACATATGAAATGAATGCAATGTATGGAACAATTTAGAACTTGATGTAAATAAACCAACTGCAAAGAAAACATTTATGAGACACATGAGGGAATTTGAACACTGACTAGATATTAGATGATGTTAAAGTATGTTTCTTAGCTATGGTAATAATTTTGTCTTTTTAAAGAGCCCTAATAATTCAAAAATACATATTAAAGTATATACAGATAAAATGTATATACTTTGAGATGTAAAATGTATATGCTATGATTGAGATCTGCTTAAAAATAATGTGGTGAGGCAGCTGGGCACGGTGGCTCCTGCCTATAATCCCAGCATTTTGGGAGGCCACGGTGAGAGGATCACTTGAGGTCATGAGTTCGAGACCAGCCTGGCCAACATGGTGAAACACCCTCTCTACTAAAGATACAAAAAGATACAAAAATTAGCCTGGCATAATGGTGGGCACCTATAATCCCAGCTACTCAGGAGGCTGAGGCAGGAGAATCACTTGAACCTGGGAGGCAGTGGTTGCAGTGGGCCAAGATCACGCCACTGCACTCCAGCCTGGGTGACGGAATGAGAAACCGGTAAAACCAGATTGGCCATGTGGCGAAATTGCTGAAGCTTAGTAGTACATGATGTACTACTCTCTCTACTTGTATGCGTGTTTGTACATATATTTGACTTTTTTCATAATTAAAAGTTTGAAAAATAGGCCGGGCACTGTGGCTCATGCCTTTAATCCTAGCACTTTGGGAGGCTGAGGTGGGTGGATCACCTGAGGTCAGGAGTTCAAGACCAGCCTGGCCATCATGGTGAAACCCCATCTTTAAAAAAAAAAAAAAGAAAAGTTTGAAAAATATGCAACAAAGGGCTTTAGAGATTATTTATAATACCTAATTTTATATAAGAGGAAACTACGTATAGACAGCTACTGTAGCTCACACAGCTAAGAATGACATGGGCAATACAGAAACGGAATTATTTCATTTTTATTTTTTGGAGGGACTGATTCTTTATTTCAAAAAGACGCTTGTCAATATTCAGTATCAAAACAGTTGCACTATTGATTTTTCTTTCTCCTAATTGGCCCCAAAGAGACCACATCAAAGGCAAGTACATTTTAAACCAATAAGCTGCAGAATGTACACCTAACAGACCTCATAGAAATCATATCAGGGCAGGGCATGGTGGCTCGTACCTGTAATCCCAGCACTTTGGGAGACCAAGGCAGGTGGATCACTTGAGGTTAGGAGTTCGAGACTAGCCTGGCCAAAATGGCGAAACCCCATCTCTACTAAAAATACAAAAATTAGCCAGGCGTGGTGGCATGCACCTGTAGTTCCAGGTACTCGGGAGGCTAAGGCATGACAATTGCTTGAAGCTGGGAGAGAGAGGTTGCAGTGAGTTGAAACTGTGCCACTGCACTTCAGCCTGTGCGACAGAGCAAGACTCCGTCTCAAAAAAAAAAAAAAAAGAAAGAAAGAAAGAAAGAAAGAAAGAAAGAAAGAAAGAAAGAAAGAAAGAAAGAAACCTTATCAGGAAATGGGGGCTGGTTAGGGAAAGAAACTTTAAAAGATCAGCAAACTGCCAGCCCACGGACTGTAGAGGCTGTCACAGCCAGACACAGGTGCCACAAACCAAAAGAAGCAAAGAGAAACTGAATAATTTTAAATACTAATGTGACATTTGGATGTTTTATACAAATTAGTTCTGGCAGGGCACAGTAGCTCACGCCTATTATCCCAACAATTTGGGAGGTCAAGGGGCAAGGATTACCTGAGCCCAGGAGTTCGAGACTAGCCTAGGTAACATGGCAAGACCCCGTCTCCACCAAAAAAAACTAAAAAATTAGCTGGGCATGGTGGTATGTGCCTGTGGTCCTAGCTGTTTAGGAGGTTGAGGCAGGAGGATGGCTTGCGCCCAGGAGGTCAAGGTTGCAGTGAGCTATGATTGTGTCACTGCACTCCAGCCTGGGTAACTGAGCAAGACTTGTCTCAAAATAAATAAAAATCAATCCAATCATTTATTTACCTGAACTATATTATATGGTTACTTGAGAATCTGGAATACAGAATAAGTGTGCTAATAAGAAAATTAAACAAAATGTGACACCGGGAATATGAAAGTTCAAAGGCTCTCACAGAAGAAAAGATACTGGTGGAATTAATTTCCATAATTAACAGATTATGGAAACCTATTTGAACTTTACAATCAAGAGTCCATACATTTGAAGAGAGTACCTAGGTAGCCTACTTCTCTTGTTGCATTATATTTATATGATTTATCTGCCCTAACAAAATTTGTAAACTACTAAGGGCAGAAACAATATGTTATTGCTTAATTATCTAATAGTTCCAAGTTTGAGATACCACTAAAAAGTAATATTCCTCAGGCAATTCTCCTGCCTCAGCCTCCTGAGTAGCTGGGATTATAGGCACGCGCCACCATGCCCAGCTAATTTTTTGTATTTTTAGTAGAGACGGGGTTTCACCATGTTGACCAGGATGGTCTCGATCTCTTGACCTCTTGATCCACCCGCCTCGGCCTCCCAAAGTGCTAGGATTACAGGCGTGAGCCACCGCGCCCGGCCTAAAAGTAATATTTCAATTTTAACAAGCATTTAAAAAGTATGTAGACTTTATGGTAGTTTAGTAGGAGTTACCAGCTTAACAACTCGACTTATTAGCTAGGAACATTACACAAAAATTTCCAGCAAGTTAAGTAAGACCTTACTGCTTTAACGATCATCTTTAATACTAATACAGCATTATGCAGTAGAAAGGATGCAAGAACTGAAGTTAAAAAAAAAAAAAAAAAAAAAAAAAGGGGAAAACAGTGGGGCTCATGCCCATAATCCCAGCACTTTGGGAAGCTGAGGCAGGCGGATCACGAGGTCAGGAGTTCAACACCAGCCTGATCAACATGGTGAAACCCCATCTCTACTAAAAATACAAAATTAGCTGGGCATGTAATCCCACGTACTTAAGAGGCTGAGGCATAAGAATCACTCGAACCTGGGAGGCGGAGGTTGCAGTGAGCAGAGACCGTGACATTGCACTCCAGCCTGGTTGACAGAGTGAGATTGTGTCTCAAAAAAAAAAAAAAAAAGGAAGAAACTGCATATATTTAATGATAAAAAGAAAAGCATTCCCATTATTGACAAGAACACAACAAATATACCTCCCATCATTGTTACTATTCAACACTATTCTAAAAGGATTAGCTAATCTAATAAGAAATGGAAAAATAATTTAATATATAAGGAAAAGGAGAAACACAATTGTCACTTTTTGTGATAAGACTTCAAACCTAAAAAAATCTAGGAGAATCTACAGAAAACTTTTTAGTATGAATAAGACAGTTCAGTTTACTAGTATATTTATAATAAAGATATATAGTTTTTATTTTAATATATACCTTAACAAATTAGAAAATATATTGAAAACAATAAAAATATAAAATATCTAGTAATATATTTAATAAAAAAATGGATAGAACTAGTCTTCTGCTTCTAGAAATATGTTTTCTTTTTTTTACTGCTGGGGGCCAGCACCCCTAACATTGCATTGTTCATGGATCAACTATATGATGAATTATATACTCTATAGGGCTGTCTTATAATAAAACTATAAATAAGCAATAAGCGTTTTTTAAAAGCATTGCTGGGCTCTCAAAAAATCAAGAGAAAACTACTGGTGAAGGGAAGAGAGGAGGAGAGAAGAGGGTGCAGTAAAGCATGAAAAAAGAAACCAAGGATGTAAGAATTTGGAAAGGGATCAGAAATAAATGTTATTATAGATCATATGATTACCTGCATAGAAAATTGAAGAGACTGTAGATAAATTACTAGACTCAGCAAGAAAGTTTAGAAAGATAGCAGTCTTAATGTTTAATTGCAAAATATTATTTATTAATCTTAAATAATGTTTAATTACAAAAACATTTCTACACCCTAGCACCAAATGGAAAATAATATTTTTAAAAGATACCATCTAGGCCAGGTACAGTGGCTCACGCCTGTAATCCCAGTACTTTGGGAGGCCCAGACAGGTGGATGATCTGAGGTCAAAGAGTTTGAGACTGGCCTGGCCAACATAGTGAGACCCCGTCTTTACTAAAAATACAATAATTAGCTGGGCATGTTGGTGGGTGCCTATAATCCCAGCTATTTAGGAGGCTGAGGCATAAGAATCGCTTGAGCCTTGGAGGCAGATGTTACAGTGAGCCAAGATCACGCCACTGCACTCCAACCTGCACAACAGAGTGAGATCCTGTCTCAAAAAACAAACAACAATAAAGATACCATCTAGAATTGTAGCTGCCTCAAAATGAAATGGTTAGAAAGTGTTCCCTTCCCCAATCTTCCCATGCTCATATGAGTCCTTTAGAATTCAGTGACTTCCTGTCTGGTACAGTGGCTCACACCTGTAATTCCAGCACTTTGGGAAGCTGAGGCAGGTGGATCACCTGAGGTCAGGAATTTGAGACCAGCCTGGCCAAGATGGTGAAACTCCCTCACTACTAAAAATACAAAAATGTAGCCGGGCGCGGTGGCTCAAGCCTGTAATCCCAGCACTTTGGGAGGCCGAGGCGGGTGGATCACAAGGTCAAGAGATCGAGACCATCCTGGTCAACATGGTGAAACCCCGTCTCTACTAAAAATACAAAAAATTAGCTGGGCATGGTGGTGCGTGCCTGTAATCCCAGCGACTCAAGAGGCTGAGGCAGGAGAATTGCCTGAACCCAGGAGGCGGAGGTTGCGGTGAGCCGAGATCGCACCATTGCACTCCAGCCTGGGGAACATGGGAAAAACTGCGCTCAAAAAAAAAAAAAAAAAAATACAAAAATGTAATGGTCATGGTGGCGCATGTCTGTAATTCCAGCTACTCAGGAGGCTGAGGCACGAAAATCTTTCGAACCCAGGAGGCAGAAGTTGTAGTGAGCTAAGACTGCACCACTGCACTCCAGCCTGGGGGACAAGAGCAAAACTCTGTCTGAAAAAAAAAAAAAAAAAGGGAATTCAATGACTTCCACATTTCCCTCTTCCCCAAATTCTAGGTTTTGAAGACAGTGTAGTGCTTTTGGCTAGAGACTATTATTAAACTTTTATCTTATCCTATCTCTTCAATATAGAGAGTTCTTATTTGGTACCTGTTATTTCATATTCCCAGTTATTCTATATGATCCATTTATATTTGACCATATATTAAATATACTACAGGTTATTTGCTAGCCATTATTTCCTCTCCTCTTTATTTCTGCTCCCATCTTGAAAAGTCTCTGTTCTGACACATTTGCTGCTTGGTTAAGAGCCCTTGCTACAAGACTCTTTTCAAGTGTGGTAGCATATCCACATATCTTCCCTTCATCTTGTCAATAAACTATCTTGGCTGAGTCCCTTTCTATCAGTAAGGTACAGATGTTACTCCACTGCTTTCTAGTTTCTGGCATTGAAGATAAAAGACTGCATAGCCGGGCGCGGTGGCTCACGCCTGTAATCCCAGCACTTTGGGAGGCCGAGGCGGGTGGATCACGAGGTCAAGAGATCGAGACCATCCTGGTCAACATGGTGAAACCCCGTCTCTACCAAAAATACAAAAATTCAGCTGGGCATGGTGGCGTGTGCCTATAATCCCAGCTACTCAGGAGGCTGAGGCAGGAGAATTGCCTGAACCCAGGAGGCGGAGGTTGCGGTGAGCCGAGATCGCGCCCTTGCACTCCAGCCTGGGTACAGGAGCAAAACTCTGTCTCAAAAAAAAAAAAAAAAAAAAAAAAAGACTGCAATGTTTTTCCTTTGTAAGTAACATATATTCTGCCTGAAGGCTTGGAAGATTTTTTTATCCTTGAAATTCTGAGGTTCTCCCAGATGTCTTTTTCAGCCACATAAATTCAGCCTCAAATCTGGTAAACCTTTCTGTCTACATCTTTCTTCTGCTCAAGGGAGTTGTTTCCTATTATTCATTCAATTATTGTTTCTCCTCTATTTGTTCTCTTTCCAGACCTCCTTCTAGGACTCCTGATATTTGCATGTGAAGTTCCCCGGATGTGTCCTCTAAGTCTCTCTCCATTTTCTTTAGGGTGTTTTGGCTCTTCTGAGATATTTCTTGCACCAGAATATTCAAGCTGCTTACTCATGTGTTACTCAACATCCAACCCTTCAACTACTATATACTAAATATATATATATATATTAAACACAATCTATTTTTAGTTCCAGAAAGCATTTTTCATATGATAATTCAATCTCTTAGGTCATGACTTTTGTTTTTAAATTGAGGTATTTTCTGTTTCTTTAGCAGTTTTATTTCACTGAAAACTGCTATTCTGGGTGTTCTATTTATTTTTTTCTATGTCTGGATACTGGGTCCTCTTAGCTGTACTGCAATTTTTCATTTTACCCTGAGATAGGTTTTTTTTTTGTTTTTTTTTTTATGAGACAGAGTCTCATTCTGTCTCCCAGGGCAGTTGAAAGCATGCCAGCAGTGCCAGCATAGTAAGTTATCTTATCAGAAGTACCAATCATTGAATCTATTTTGGGACTTGAATTCTCCCAGGTCTCCTCACTTCCACACCTCAGGGATAGGAAATACTTATCTTGCCTGTTGAGCCACACTGTTGAGTCCTCAGATCTCTGTGATCTAAGCCCTCTCCAGGAACTTCTGAGTATCTGTTCTCTCTCAAGTTCTCTCACCTGGCTTCATTCTGCCCTCTAGCTCAGAGAGAACAAAGTCTTTCACAAGCTTCTCAGTTCCTTCTCTTACAGAATCAAGTCTTACTTACTCCTTCCTAGTCCTGCCTGCCCTCATTCTAGCAGCTGCTCCAATCAGGGGAAAGGGAAGGACAGCAGGCACATGACTTCCAGTAGCTGTCTTCCTAGAAACCCCCTCTGCTGGCAAATTCAGTGAAAAAGGCTCCAATTTGCCATCAACAGAAGTGTTTTCAAAAAATGTAATGAGGCCAGTGCAGTGGCTCATGCCTGTAATCCCAGCACTTTGGGAGGCCGAGGAGGATATATCACTTGAGCCAAGGAGTTCAAGACCAGCCTGGCCAACATGGCAAAACCCCCTTTCGACTGAAAAAAAAAAAAAAAAAAATTAATGTAATGAAGAATATGAAGACTTTCCAAAGGAATCCAAAAATATCATGCATTTACAAATACCTGAGTGACTGCTATGGGCAGAGCACAACCCTAGGAACAGAAACACCAGTGTTGATGCCTAAGGTGATTCTTTGTACAAGGGCAACATTGATTTTTCTGTTTAAATTCTGATGTGAGTATAATCAAGGTTCTGTTGAATTTTTTTTGTTTGTTGTTTTTCTGAGACAGGATCTCACTCTGTCCTGTCTCAGAACGCTGGAGTACAGTGGCATGATCACGGCTCAACACAGCCTTGATCTGCAGGGTTCAAGCCGTCCTCCAATCTTAGCCTCACAAGAAGCTGGGACCACAGGCATACTCCACTGTGCCCAGCTAACCTAATTCTTTGTTGCCCAGGCTGGTCTTGAACTCCTAGGCTAAAGAGATCCTCCTGCCTCTCTGCTTCCCAAAGTGTTGGGATTACAGGCATGAACCACTACATCTGGCCTATAATCTTTTAAAGAATGAAATAAAAGAGTGATTCCCACTATGCATTCTCTTTTTTGTTGTTGTTTTTTAACCCACTTCCCATTTAGGAAAAAAAAAAAAGTACAGCTTACTGCCAGCGCTCATTTAATTTCATATAAACACAGACTTTGAGGATGAAACAAATCTGATTTTCAACATAAAAATATAAAAAGCTTATTTTCAAACAGACCTTGTCTTTAACCCTAATGTAACAGAAATGTATACGTGTTACATTAGATTTAGAGACAAGAGTATCCTCAGGTCAAATGGGAAATGGGTTGAGACAGGGTCTCTTTGTTGCCGAGGCTGAAGTTCAACAGCATGACCATGGCTCACTGTAGCCTTGAACCCCTGGCTTAAGTGATTCTCCTACCTCAGCTGGGACTATAGGTGTACGCCACTACATCTAGCTAATTTTTTTTTTTAAAGAGGCCTCACTATGTTGCCCAGGCTGGTCTCAGACTGGTAATCATCCCGCCCAATCTCAGCCTCCCAAAGTGCTAGGATTACAGGAGTGAGGCACCACACCCAGTCCCTCTATGTATTCTCTTTATCATTAGACATACTTTTCTGGGATGTGACCGCCATTTACATATTTTGTTGTTGTTGTTGTTGTTATTGTAACAGGGTCTTGCTCTGTTGCCCAGGATAGAGTGCAGTGGTGCGATCTCAGCTCACTGCAACCTCTGCCTCCTGGGTTCAAGTGACTTTCATGCCTTAGCCTCTCAAGTAGCTGGCTAACTTTTCATATTTTTAGTACACACGGGGTTTTGCCATGTTGCCCAGGCTGCTCTTAAACTCCTGGACTCAAGTGATCTGCCCACTCTGGCCTCCCAAAATGCTGGGATGGCGTGAGTCATCTATAACCACACCTGGCACCATTTACACTTAAGATGAAAAGAAATTGAGGTTTTCATGGGCATTACCCACTAGTATATGGAAAAATGTAGAGTGAAATGTTATCGTCTCTTTTTCTTCCTTTAAGCTACTTTGATATAAGTGGAGAGTAAGAACCTGTAAGAAAGACAGGCTTTCCGGCCGGGTGCGGTGGCTCACGCTTGTAATCCCAGCACTTTGGGAGGCTGAGGCGGGTGGATCACAAGGTCAAGAGATCGAGACCATCCTGGTCAACATGCTGAAACCCCGTCTCTACTAAAAATACAAAAATTAGCTGGGCATGGTGGCGCACGCCTGTAGTCCCAGCTACTCGGGAGGCTGAGGCAGGAGAATTGCTTGAACCCAGGAGGCGGAGGTTGCGGTGAGCCGAGATCGCGCCATTGCACTCCAGCCTGGGTAACAAGAGCGAAACTCCGTCTCAAAAAAAAAAAAAAAAAAAGAAAGACAGGCTTTCCTTTTCTCTCATTTTTGCTGACTTTCCCTCATTTTTATATATCTTATTGCCCAGCAAGGAAGCCATCAACTTCTGTTATAGCATTTGCACACAAAGCCCGAACAGGTTCTTCTGTCCTCTCACAGGGCTCCAGGTATTCTGTGAATTCAGAAGAATTCATGTGAAAGTAAAGATAATCCAGCTTGTTCTAAAGGAAAAAGGCAAGGGCAGTAAGAATACAAAAATGTTAAAAAGCATTTGTTAGGATGTGTGAGGAGAAAATAAAAGTATGAGAATCTGCAGAATTTAGGAAGGTTCCAGAAACAAAGATGGAGAAAGAGTTGGAGAAGTGCAGTATCTCCTGTTGCCCTTCAAAAGACTTTTATAGTGTTCCAGTGGTCAGTGTTCCCACAAAGGCTTTGGCTGAAGAGTTACTCATGTAGTCTAAGCCAAGGCTGGAGGATGATTGAAAAGGATCTTATGTTGTAAAATAAAAAGTTGAACTTGTTTCCCAACAAACAGATTAAAGTTAGTGTTGACAGTCTACACACTCCTACCCCATCACACCCAAGGTGCACCTCAAGAGTGTCAAGGGCAGACCGGGCATGGTGGCTCACGCCTGTAATCCCAGCACTTTGGGATGCTAAGGTGGGCGGATCACTTGAGGCCAGGAGTTCGAAACCAGCCTGGCCGACATGGTGAAATCCCATCTCTGCTAAAAATACAAAAAATTAACTGGGCATGGTTGTGTGCGCCCCTAGTCCCAGCTGCTTGGGAGGCTAAGGCACAAGAACTGCTTGAACCTGGGAGGCAGATGTTGCAATGAGCTGAGATCACGCCATTGAACTCCAGCCTGGGTGACTCTGCCTCAAAAATAAATAAATAAATAAAAGAATGTCAAGGATAATACATAAAAATCTTAACAAATGAAGTTTTTTAAAAGTACATACCTGTTTTAGGCCATAGGGCATTGACTGCAATTTCACCTTTAAATTCTTCTGCCATTCCAAGCACACACATAGACATACCATACTTAGCAATGGTATAAGCTGAAAGAATCACAAAAAATAATAATTTAATTATAAAAGAAATTAAGTTAACCAATTTCTTTCTATTACTATTTTCTTCCTGATGTATGTGTATGTGTGTGTATACGTGTACATATATATATATATATGTATATACATACAACACACCCTCGCACACATATATATCAGGAAGAAAATAGTAATACACACACACGTATATATACATACGTATACGTATGTATACACATATTCTTTTTTTTTTTGAGACAGGGTCTCACTCTGCCACTCAGGCTGGAGTGCAGTGGTGTGATCATGGCTCACCTCCTGGGCTCAAGCAACTCTCTACCTCAGCCTCCTGAGTAGCAGGGACTACAGGCGTATGCCACCAAGACTGGCTAATTTTTCAATTTTTTGTAGAAACAAGGTTTTGCCATGTTGCCCAGCCTGGTCTTGAACGCCTGGGCTCAAGCAATCCACCTGCCTTGGCCTCCCAAAGTGCTGAGATTACAGATATGAACCACTGCACCCAGAGTCCCTGATATATTTTTGAGAATCCTTTTCAATAATATAATTATAATGTATAATTGTACAAATGCACTATTTTCTAATGAAAAGTTTTTATAGATGTGAACAGAGGTGAAATAATTTTATATATATTCCCTCCTAATATTTGATTAAAATAAAAATGACAGTAATATACTTTCATTTTTCTTAATACTATGAGGGTAAATCACATTGT
>NW_022436986.1:18501836-18517133 GCF_009761245.1 Sapajus apella | reverse complement strand
TTTTAGTAGAGACGGGGTTTCACCATGTTGACCAGGATGGTTTCGATCTCTTGACCTCGTGATCCACCCGCCTCGGCCTCCCAAAGTGCTGGGATTACAGGCTTGAGCCACTGCGTCCGGCCTTGTTTTTCCTTTTCTTTCTTTTTTTTTTTTTTTGAGACACAGTTTCACTCTGTCACCCAGGCTGGAGTGCAGTGGTGAGATCTTGGCTCACTGCAAACTCTGCCTCCCAGGTTCAAATGATTCTTGTGCCTCAGCCTCCCAAGTAGCTGGGATTACAGGTGTGTGCCACCATGCCCAGCTAATTTTTGTATTTTTGTAGCGACCGGGTTTCACTATGTTGGCCAGGCTGGTCCCAAACTCCTGACCTCAAGTGATCTGCCTGCCTCAGCCTCCCAAAGTGCTGGGATTACAGACATGAGCCAACGCACCTGGACTCTTTTTTTTTTTCAGAATGAAAGTGATTATTTTAAGGAAAACTACCGCTAGTAAAACAACAATAAAAAAAGGCTGCAGTGCTTGCTTCAGCAGCACATGTACTAAAACTGGAACGATACAGAGAATATTAGCATGGCCCCTGCGCGAGGATGACATGCAAATCTGTGAAGAGTTTCATTAAAAAAAAAGGCTGCAAATGTATTTAACCTAGTCAATGAAAGTAGAACTTCTTTCAGTTTTGCTTTGTGGATCCCCATTCCAAGTGCCTTTCCAAATGTTAGAATTATGCTGAAATAAAAACTAAGTGTTTGATACAACTATTTTAAAGGAGGCACCTATACATAAATCTTGTTGCTTAGCATATTTGCCTTAAACCATTAGTTTGCTATGAAAGGTAATAGAGTTGGGGTTTTTCTTGTCATTTTTGTTTGTGTTTTTTAGAGTCACGGTCTCACTCTGTCATGAGGCTGGAGTGCAGTGCCATGATCATAGCCCATTTTAGCCTCAAACTCCTGGGCTCAAGCGATCCTCCCACCTCAGCCTCCCAAGTAGCTAGGACTACAGGTGCACACCTGGCTAAGAAAAATAAAGTATCTCATAAATAGTTTTTAACCAACTTGATTGAAGAATAAATTACACACAACAAGGCTGGGCGCGGTGGCTCACGCCTGTAATCGGCCAAGGCGGGAGGATCATGAGGTCAAGAGATCGAGACCATCCTGGCCAACACGGTGAAACCCCATCTTTACTAAAATACAAAAATTAGCTGGGCATGGTGGCATGCACCTGTAGTCGCAGCTACTTGGAAGGCTGAGGCAGGAGAATTGCTTGAACCCAGGAGGCAGAGGCTGCAGTGAGCTGAGATCCTGCCACTGCACTCCAGCCTGGCGCCTGGCGACAGAGCAAGACTCTGTCTCCAAAAAAAAAAAAAAAAAAAAAAAGACACACAATAAAACACACTCATTGGGCAGTGAAAGAGCTTTCTGAAATGGTAAAAATCTACATCTTGATTTGGGTGTTGGTTATATACATTTGTCAAAACTCATTATATTGAACCATTAAGATCTGTGCATTTTATTGAATGTAAATTATGCCTCAGTTATAAAAATTACATATAAAAGATTAAGAATCTACCTTCCAATGCCACTTTATAATTTGGCATACAAAATTCAATGCTGAATGTTATGTGCAGATGTGATTACATCAGACGTACACAGATTTAATTCGAAACAAATTAAGCACAAACCATCCCCTCACCCTAACACCTACCACAGTGCTGTTTGAACCAAATTGGATTTAAGTTCAGTGGTGGACTGAGATTGAGGATATGAGCAACTTTGCTCTTTTTCAAATAAGGAATACATGCTTTAGATCTGAAAGCAAAAGAAAATACAAGTCAAGTTAATAGCTTTCTAACCATTTCCCCACTTTTTTTTTTTTTTTTTTTTTTTTTTTTTTTTTTTTAAGAGATGGGGCCTGGCCGGGCGCGGTGGCTCAAGCCGGTAATCCCAGCACTTTGGGAGGCCGAGGCGGGTGGATCACGAGGTCAAGAGATCGAAACCATCCTGGTCAACATGGTGAAACCCCGTCTCTACTAAAAATACAAAAAATTAGCTGGGCATGGTGGTGCGTGCCTGTAATCCCAGCTACTCAGGAGGCTGAGGCAGGAGAATTGCCTGAACCCAGGAGGCGGAGGTTGCGGTGAGCCGAGATCGCGCCATTGCACTCCAGCCTGGGTAACATGAGTGAAACTCCGTCTCAAAAAAAAAAAAAAAAAAGAGATGGGGCCTTGCTCTGTTGCCCAGGCTGGGGTGCAGGGCTCAATCACAATTCACTGCAGCCTTGAGCTCCTGTGCTCCTGGGCTCAGGCAATCTTCCTGCCTCAGATTTCTGAGTAGCTGGAACTACAGCTGTGTACCACTATGCCCAGCTGATTTTTATAATTAGAGACAGGGTCTAGCTTTGTTGCCCAGGCTGGTCTTGAACTCCTTGGGCTCAAGCACCTCCTACTTCATACTCCCAAAGTGCCAGGATTACAGGTTTACACCACTGTACCCAGCCAACTTCTCCATTTTATTTTTCTTTTAATTTTAAGACAAGGTCTCTTGGCCAGGCGTGGTGGCTCATGCCTGCAATCATAACACTTTAGGAGGCCGAGGCAGGCAGATCACAAGGTCAGGAGTTCAAGACCAGCCTGGCCAACATAGTGAAACCACATCTCTGTTAAAAATACGAAACAAGGCCGGGCGCAATGGCTCACGCCTGTAATCCCAGCACTTTGGGAGGCCGAGGCAGGTGGATCACGAGGTCAAGAGATCGAGACCATCCTGGTCAACATGGTGAAACCCCGTCTCTACTAAAAATACAAAAAATTAGCTGGGCATGGTGGCGCGTGCCTGTAATCCCAGCTACTCAGGAGGCTGAGGCAGGAGAATTGCCTGAACCCAGGAGGCGGAGGTTGCGGTGAGCCGAGATCGCGCCATTGCACTCCAGCCTGGGTAACAAGAGTGAAACTCCGTCTCAAAAAAAAAAAAAAAAAAAATACAAAACAGCTGGGTGTGGTGGCAGGCACCTATAGTCCCAGCTACTTGGGAGGCTGAGGCAGGAGAATTGCTTGAACCCGCGAGGCGGAGGTTGCAGTGAGCCGAAATCTTGCCACTGCACTCCAGCCTAGGTGACAGAGTGAGATTCTGTCTCAAGGAGAAGAAAAAAAAAAAAAAAAGACAGGGTCTCCCTGTTGTCAGGCTGGAGTGCAGTGACATGATAACATCTCATTGCAGCCTCTGCCTCCCCGACTCAAGCAAGTCCTCTCACCTCAGTCTCCTGAATAGCTGGGACCATAGGTGTGTGCCAGCATGCCCAGCTACCTGGATAGTTTTTGTATCACTTTTGTTACCTAGGCTGGAATGCAATTGTGCGATCTCGGCTCACCGCAACCTCCGCCTCCCGGGTTCAGGCAATTCTCCTGCCTCAGCCTCCTGAGTAGCTGGGATTACAGGCACGCACCACCATGCTCAGCTAATTTTTTGTATTTTTAGTAGAGACGGGGTTTCACCATGTTGACCAGGATGGTCTCGATCTCTTGACCTCGTGATCCACCTGCCTCGGCCTCCCAAAGTGCTGGGATTACAGGCTTGAGCCACCACGCCCGGCCAAAGATATATTTTAAACTACTCCTACAGGGAAGAACTTGCTCAGAAATCTGTAGGGGACTATTTGTTTGCTTTGTTCATAGGGTACTTTTGTTTGCTTTCTAGAATAAAGACAGAAAAAGCAACTAATTTTCATCCTTTGAAATTCTGCTTAATGGCCTGACAACATTATCTGCTTGAAGGAAAAAATCAATTCCTTCACATACTAGCCTTAAGCCCAACTTTATCTGCAACCACAACCATCCCAAATTCTGCCTCCCCAACACACACAATTTTCAGAGACAGTTAATGTACTTGTCAGTCAACACAGTGGTAAATAACATGAGTGCTCAAGTCAGACAGACCAGCGTTCAAGTTCTGCTTCTGCCCCTTCATTGTGTGACCTTGGACAAATTGTGTAGCTCAGTTCTCTCCTCTGTAAATGTTGGTAATACTCGATACCTTCTATGATTGACCAAAAGATTAAAATTAGATGATTTATATGAGATACTTAGGACAATGTATATACTATACGTGAAATAAACTATCGCTGTTTTTAGTATAATGTATGCTGATTTTTTTCCTCGTAATAGGCGTAGTACTTCCACTGCACTGGAACTATAATTTAGTAATATAACACTCACTACATTCCCAAATTTAATTTTCACCAATATAAAATATGCCTTTGGGTCCAATGTATAGCTTTATTTTTAAAAAGTCACTCATTAAGGTAGGTAATTTATTTTATAAAAGGTTCAGACCAATATTTCTAAAATGTTAATTTTTTTTTTGTTTTTGAGACGGAGTTTGGCTCTTGTTACCCAGGCTGCAGTGCAATGGCGTGATCTCGGCTCACCGCAACCTCCGCCTCCTGGGTTCAAGCAATTCTCCTGCCTCAGCTTCCCAAGTAGCTGGGACTACAGGTGCGCGCCACCATGCCCAGCTAATTTTTGTATTTTTAGTAGAGACGGGGTTTCACCATGTTGACCAGGATGGTCTCAATCTCTTGACCTTGTGATCCACCTGCCTCGGCCTCCCAAAGTGCTGGGATTATAGGCGTGAGCCACCGCGCCCGGCCTAAAATATTAATTTTTATACAATGTCAACAGCTAAAATATTATAGCTTAATGTATAGCTTTATTTTAGCTATAAATTTAGCTGTCATTTACATTCAATGACTTCTAGGACTTCTAGGACTCTGAACTAGTTCATTCTTTTTTTTTTTCCTTTACCCTGAACCAAGAGCTGCGAATGAACTAGTTCATTCTTCTTTCAAGTCAGTTTTTAAATTACCAAATGTACAACACTGGCATTAACAGCAACACCTTACCAAGCTTACTAAACCAAATACAGTCAATACCACAAGAAGGTTTTTGGTAGACTCAGTTTTCATTTCCAAAGATGCTTCACTTTTTTTTTTTTTTTTTTTTGAGATGGAGTTTCACTCTTGTTACCCAGGCTGGAGTGCAATGGCGCGATCTCGGCTCACCGCAACCTCTGCCTCCTGGGTTCAGGCAATTCTCCCACCTCAACCTCCTGAGTAGCTGGGATTACAGGCACGTGCCACCATGCCCAGCTCATGTTTTGTATTTTTAGTAGAGACGGGGTTTCACCATGTTGACCAGGGTGATCTCAATCTCTTGACCTCGTAATCTACCCGCCTCGGCCTCCCAAAGTGCTGGGATTACAGGCTTGGGCCACCACGCCTGGCAATGCTTCACTTTTATGGAGGTGAGGTGAAGTAGGGCAAACATTACAGCTGAGTTTCATTCAAACAGTGAAACTGCAACTCGAAGCATCAAGAAGAAACAAATCTATTCCCAGTCAATAAGATCATATTTTACACTCAAAGGAAAGAGCTCATTTCATTTACATTCTAAACATAAACTTTCCCTTAATCTATGGGATAAAACCTTTCAGTCTGCACTTTGCTGGCCCAGACCTTTACACTGTTAATCCTACAGCAGATGCATCTGTCCCAGTAGCATGCCTTCTTATAGATTATATTGAAAACGCTTAGCACCACACTTAGATACTAATACCTTCAGCCTAATAAAATAGTTACATTTACAGAAAACTCACTATGTGCCAGGTTCTGCTTTTATTACTTTTCATGAATTATTTTACTTAGTCAGGGTTGCAAACTCAAAGGCCTATAAAGCATTTGAGTAAACGAATAAAGTGAGCTGGGCATAAGAAAAATCAACTGTTCTGAGATACAACTGAACCATACTACCAAGCTTCTATAAGCATTTAACATGGTACAAACAATGTAATACTGGAGTGTATAAAATAAATTAAAATTGAAAAATAAAAATTAAAAAAAAAGAAATATCCTCTGTGTGTTACCAAGGGAGTAAAAATAAAATAAAATAGAAATATTTCATTATGAATTTTCATTTTATAGCATACCTCTCATGGAGGGCCAAAAATCTGAAACTTTTCTTTGACTCAAAGGTCAGTGTGTGGTCTTTCATTTGGCATTGCAATCTGCTTTTAACTGGGAGCAACATTTAATTTTATTTAGTGGTTTTTTTTTTTTTAAGTAGCTGTTTATAAAGGTAGGAACTTTCAATAGTGAATAGAATCTTTGTGCTAGAGTTTTAATTTTACCTTTAATTAAAAAAAAAAAAAATAGAGACAGGGTTCACTATGTTGCCCAGGTTGGTCTCGAACTCCTAAACTCAATCTGCCCACTTCGTCCTCCCAAAGTACTGAGATTATAAGCATAAGCCACCTCACGTGGTCTGTTTTGTTTTTAACTGAACATTCACATCTAAAAACGTGGGTTAAGACATCACTTTCATTTTTGAAAAATGATCTCAATATAGGAAACTGGACCAAATTACTCTTGCCAAATGGGCTTTCCAAAGACATAATTTCACAAGGAAAAAACAAAGAGAATCATACATTTACGTACATATCAGTCATAATGTCAGTTTAAAAGGTCAAGTCTATAGTTAGGACTACTAATTTTGACAAATTTACATAAAATTCAATGCTTTACTTGTATTGATCATCTCTTGGAAAGAAAACATGTACATTTTTAACTTTATTAGTAGGGAGCAATTGATGCAATGAACAAACAATTTCTGTACCCTTGCGTAATATATACCTACATTCATTTCGATGTTAATAAGTCTAAAGCTGACACTGATCAGTATCTATAGTCATGATTGCTCTTTTGACAAATCTACCTTAAACTTTCCAAGACATCTGTAAATACCTTAGAAGTCATTTAATGTCATGAATACCCAGTCTAAAACCTTTTTAATCACGTCAAAATTCTCCTGATGCCATAATATACCTAGGCGTGTAGTACAAGCTTAGTGACCCTTATGCTTGGGACCAGAAGTATTTCAGATTTCATTCTGAAATATCTGCATTATACTCAACAAGTTCAACATCCCTACTCCAAAAATCTGAAATCCTTAATGTTCCAATGAGCATTTCTTTCGAGTGTCAAGTCAGCACTCAAAACGTTTCAGATCTCAGAGCATTCTGGATTGGGGATTTTTGGACTAGGGATACTCAGTCTGTATATTTATATCTGTGGCTTCGTCATCTATAATAGAAACTGCCACAAAGCATTAAACTTATTCACACAACATACCCTTAACTAAGCCATAGTTCAACAGGCTGAGCAATAGTATTCCTGGTTAGGTTTATATTGTTAAGCATTTGTTTAACAAATACTTACATTCAACTGAAAATTCTTTCACAAAGTTGCCAGCTGTAAAAGATTTTGATTCCCAGATAATTTCTTCTAGTAACACAACAGTATCACATAGCAACATTACCCATTTTATTTGAAAATAAACACAAGCTCTTGAAAAATGAATTCTTTTTCTAGTGCAAGTTTTTTATCGCAATCTATATGCTTGCCAAAATTCTTTTTTTCTTTTTGAGACAGAGTCTCACTCTGTCGCCCAGGCTGGAGTGCAGTGGCATGATCTCGGCTCATTGCAGCCTCCACTCCTGGGTCCATGCAATTCTCCTGCCTCAGCCTCTGGAGTAGCTGGGATTATAGGCGTGTACCACCACGCTCAGCTAATTTTTTATGTTTTTAGTAGAGACAGGATTTCGCCATGTGGGCCTGGCTGGTCTTGAACTCCTGACCTCAGGTGATCCATCTGCCTTGGCCTCCCAAAGTGCAGGGATTACAGGCATGAGCCACCACACCCAGACATTTACCATAATTCTTACTGTGGTATGATTCAATATGGTTTCATTCAATAGAGACATACCTTACATATTGAATTTATAGAAATATGTCTCATATCTACAAACAAGTAAGCTTTCACCCATTTTACTTGAACATACGGCCCTCTTGGCATAAGTCTCATTTTCCCACTTCAGAGAGAGATGTGGTTATGATAAATATTTCACTTTCCTCTTTCATATAAGAAAAACAACAGTGCAAGCACGATGATATGATAACTTGTTAGCCTGTTCTCAGCATCCAGAAGACAATAGAGCTCAGGCGCCATCTAATGAGGTGGTTGATACCCTGCCACTCAGCTACAGCAACTATTAACTGTTGCCATGTGGTAATGCTGTCTCTATGTGGCCAGATCTTCCCACATTTCAAGAAAAGCCAGAAATCTGAACTTTTTTATTTTTTATTTTTTTAAGACGGGGTTTCACCATGTTGATCAGACTGGTCTTGAACTCCCGACCTCAGGTGATCCGCCCGCCTTGGCCTCCAAAGTGCTTGGATTACAGGCGTGAGCCACCATGCCCAGCCAATCTGAACTTTTGTGTAAATCTTCTAATTTTTTCAACATAAGCAACCAATAAAGCTTTTGAGACAGGGTCTCACTCCATTGCCCCGGCTGGGGTGCAGTAGCGTGATCTCAGCCAACAGCAACGTCCGCCTCCCAGGTTCAAGCAATCCTCTCACTTCAACTTCCTGAGTAGTTGGGACTACAGGCATGTGTGCCGCCATCCCCAGCTAATTTTTCTATTTTTTGTAGAGACAGGGTTTTGCCATGTTGCCCAGGCTGGCTTTGAACTCCTGGGCTCAAGTGATCCACCTGCCTCAGCCTCCCAAAGTACTGGGAATACAGGCATGAACGGTCACACCTAGCCCTAACTAATAAAACTTTGTATGTAGTTAACTAATGAAAACAATTTTGTTTAAACACTGTCTGGTCCAAGTCTTGCAGACCCAACAAAACACATCTGAGGGCAAAATTCAGGACACTAAATTAACAACTTAAAGACGTTTAATCCTCATGACCAACACTGTAACAAACTACTTTATTCCTGCCATTTTAAAAGTAAAGAAACTGAATCTGCAAGAAGTAAAGTTACTTGTCCAAGGTCACAAAATAGAAAGTTATGAGGCGGGGGGTGTTAGGATTTGAATCCAAGCAGTCTTACTCCAAAGCCTAAGCTCCTAACCACCTGTTGTACATATAACAAGATACACAGAAGGTACAGAAGCAAGTTCTACGCTATGTATCCACACAGAAAACGATAGAACCAGAGGGTAAATAAACAAATAAATAAATGGAAAACAAGATGGATTGTCTGACAAATCCAGAACATATCGGGACCACGTTCTCTTTCCTTCGGTATTACACATTTCCCTGACAATGCCCAAAAAAGTATTAGCCTTTTTATTGGTGACATTAAAGTGTGATTCATAATGAGAATGGCCTTACTGTTATTTATATAACTAAAACCCAAGTCTTTTTTTTTTTTTTAACCCCAGGTCTTTTTGAGAGGAAGGATACTATTGTTGGCTTGAGAAATCAGAAACAGTCCTAGGAGAGGACTGTGTCCTATGAAAGACACAGTACACATGTTAAGTATTTACACATGCAAATATTTGAGAAAATGTTTGAGCGACACTTTAGTCCTTTTTTTTTCTTTAGAGACAGAGTCTTTCTCTGTTACCCAGACTGGAGTGCAGTGGCGTGATCACAGATCATTGCAGCCTCAAACTCCTGAGCTCAAGGGATCCTCTTGCCTCATCCTCCTGAGTAGATGAGACCACCATCACGGTCTCAGTAGGCACACTCCACTATGCCTGCCTGATTTTTAAAAAACTTTTTCTGTAGAGACAGTGTCTTACCATCTTGTGCAGCTCAGTCTCGAACTCCTGGCTTCCAATGATACTCCCCTCACCGAAGTGCTGAAATTACAGGTGTGAGCTATCATGTTCAGCCTATTTTAGTCTTTCCTAAACTCATAGAGAAAAGGAACTCTGCATAAAATGATCTAAAATATTATTGGGCCAGTCATGGTAGGCTCACACCTCTAATCCTAGCACTTTGGGAGGCCAAGGCAGGTGGATCACCTGAGCTCAGGAGTTCGAGACCAGCCTGGCCAACATGGTGAAATCCTGTCTTTACTAAAAATACTAAATATTGCTTGGGTGTGGTGGTGGGTGCCTGTAATCCCCGTTACTCTGAAGGCTAAGGAAAGAGAATCACTTGAACCTGGGAGGCAGAGGTTGCAGTGAGCCAAGATTGCACCATTACACTCTAGCCTGGGCAGCAAGAGTGAAACTTCGTCTCAAAAAATAAAATAAAATGAAAACCATTGACTGAATGGAGGACTTTTAGACCTTTATAAGGATTGACCAGATTTTGAACTATGGTGCTAATTTGGCTCAAATCTGTTTACAACGAAGTAAGATCCCTGAGAAGACACGGCAACATCCTCCCCCACAACTCTTCTTTCTAACTTACGCAAGGTAGGTGCCTCTGGTGTTCACGCTCATCATCAAATCCATTCTCTTGGTAGGTGTTTCCAATGTGTTGGTCAAGCTAATGGCACTGGCATTATTTACCAAAATATCAATTCCTGTTTTAAAAATAATCAATTTCATTTTTAAGACTTTTTATCACACACACAAAAAAGCACTTACTCTCTTTTGAACCCTTAGTTGATTTACAAATACAGTCACGTACCACACGTAACATTTCAGTCAACAATGAACCGTATACACAACATGGTCCCTTGAGATTATAATACTGTATTTTTATTCTATCTTTTTTCTGTCTAGATATGTTCAGATACATACTCACCATTGTGTTACAAATGCCTACAGTACAGAAACATGTTAGACAGGTTTGTAGCCTGGAAGCAATAGACTATCTAGGTTTGTGTAGATACACTTTATGTTCACACGATCTTGAAATCGCCTAATAATGCCTTTCTTAGAACACATCACCATCATTAAGCAATGTGTGACTATACTTCTTTTAGATAATATGACTAACCACATAACAGCGCAAGACTGGTAGCTGTTTCAAAATAGCACCTGCATGACTGTCACTAGCACAATGGAGATATAGCCAATCGCCAGAGCTCCATGTGAAACAACACGGAGGCTTAGTTTTTAGTGGTTTGTAACATCCACCCTTATCCATTCTCTTACCTCCTGGTTGTCCTCTGTCTCCATAAACTTTGGATAAAATTCCTTAAAGTCTTTCTTCCTCTCTAGCATAAAGTTCAAAGGCCTGTCCTCCTTCCAAGCATAGTGGTCCCCCTTCCCCCAAGACTCCTGACTTAAAAGGAAAGGTTCCTTTCTGGTTTTGGGAACTGGGAAAAGAGAAAGACCTACTGTTTCAATCCCAGGCAAATCATCAAAGTGGATCTATTTTGTTTTAGTGGCTCATACGCACACATACACAAAATAAATCTAGAGTAACTACTATTTCTGCAAATTCTATCAGTTTCTACCTATAAGCAACATGTTTTGTTTATAGTTATATGCTTAGTGAAATAACATTAAAAGAAAATGGTAAAATACAAAAACTATGTCAAACATTTTTCTTTGTTTCTACCTGGTCTTCACTAGTCTTTGTAAAGTACACTTAATGATGGTTGTATAACAATATAATACACTTGGTTGCCATTGAACTGTAGACTTAAAAATAGTTAGGATGGTAAATTTTATGTTATGTATATTTCACCACAATTTTAAAAAATTAAATACTAAATGCAAGGCTGGGCACAGTGGCTCATGCCTGTAATCCTAGCACTTTGGGAAGCTGAGGCAGGTAGATCCCTTGAGGTCAGGAGTTTGAGACCAGCCTGGTCCACATGGTGAAACCCCATCTCTATTAAAAATAGAAAAATTAGCTAGGCCTGGTGGCAGGCGCCTGTAGTCCCAGCTACTCAGGAGGCTGAGGTTGGAGGATCACCTGAGCCCAGGAGGTCAAGGCTACAGTGAGCCACAATCATGCCACTGCACTCCAGTCTGGGTGACAGAGCGAGAGCCTGTCTCAAAAAGAAAAGAAAAGAAAGAAAGAACTAAAACTGAATGAATATGGGAGAATGAAAAGCCTCAGCTTTCTCCCCTTAGTTCCTCCCTAAAAACTAGTGGATAAACTAATTACATCAAATCCTAAGTGGCACTAGTTAACCACTTTTAATACTAGGTGATGCTATTTTAGATAAAATATCCTGCATTCGAGTACGGCACACTTTACATTTAGGGCCCCGTCAGTTCGACAAAGCATAATTTTGCATTTTCTCTCCTCTTCTCACACAGGCATTCACATTACTTTGGGAAAGGCTGCTGGCTAGGGGTAAGATTTTGGATTTAAGGGAAGAGGCTCCACTTGAGCCAAAGCTCTGTGCTTCAGTCCAGGACCCCACAGCACTGTGCACTGGGATTACAAGCACGGCCTTGCTAACACTAAAGCACTATTACCTCATTTTTCTGCTGGCCAGTGTCCCTCATATGTGCATATCGTCCTCCAGAATATTAGCAGGGAGAGTGGTAATGGTTTAAGCAGGACTTGAACATGCCTAGATGCCCTACTATGATACCATGAAACTCTTAGCGCAATCCCCAACACCTCCCTTCTAGGAACTTGTGAGCTAATTGGGGAGAAAACAAATACTAAGATCTAAAATACTATAAGATGGCCGGGCGCGGTGGCTCAAGCCTGTAATCCCAGCACTTTGGGAGGCCGAGGCGGGTGGATCACGAGGTCAAGAGATCGAGACCATCCTGGTCAACATGGTGAAACCCCGTCTCTACTAAAAATACAAAAAATTAGCTGGGCATGGTGGCACATGCCTGTAATCCCAGCTACTCAGGAGGCTGAGGCAGGAGAATTGCCTGAACCCAGGAGGCGGAGGTTGCGGTGAGCCGAGATCGCGCCATTGCACTCCAGCCTGGGCAACAAGAGCGAAACTCCGTCTCAAAAAAAAAATAAATAAATAAAATAAAATAAAATACTATAAGATAAGGATCAAAGGAATGTTTGAAGAAATCAGAGAAAGAAAAATACACTTCTGATTAGTTGACATGGTGAGGGAACTTTGTGAAGAATGAGATTTCAGCATATAAAGGAAGAATTTTTTCAAAAATAAATGTATAAGGTACAAGTGCATTTTCTCACATATATAGATTGTGAAGTGTCCAGGACTTTTTAGGGTATCCATCACCCAAACAGCAAACATCATACCCATTAAGTAATTTCTATTCATCCACCTGCTTCCGTCCCTTGTTTCTTCCTAGTCTCCACTGTTTATCATTCCATACTCTCTTTTTTTTTTCTTTTTTTTTTTTTTTTTTTTGAGACGGAGTCTTGCTCTGTCACCCAGGCTGGAGTGCAGTGGTACAATCTCGGCTCACTGCTACCTTCACTTCACAGGTTCAAACAATTCTCCCACCTCAGCCTCCAGAGTATCTGGGATTATAGGCGTCTGCCACCACGCCCAGCTAATTTTTGTATTTGTAGTAAAGACGGATGTTGACCAGGCTGGTCTCAAACTCCTGACCTCAAGTGATCCGCCCACATTGGCCTCCCAAAGTGCTAGGATTACAGGCATGAGCCACCAGACCCAGCCTCATCGGTGGTTTTAAACCGTGTTCTACATGAGCAAATACATATTACTCCAAAGACTCAGAAAATTCAAAAATCAAAACAAATTTTAAAATTAACATTATAGTTATACCTTTATTTTACCAATATTCAATAATTTTGTCAGAATGAAAGTATTACCTCCAAATTTCTCAACTGCTTTCTCCACTGCATCACTGATTTGCTGTTCATCTCTCACATCAACAATACATGGCAAGGCCTTTCCTCCAACTGCTTCAACTATAAAGGATACAAAACCAAAAAGTGTTAAAGCATTTAAATATTATACTTTCTTTTTTATTTTTATTTTATTTTTTATTAAAAGATGAGGTTTCACCATGTTGGTCAGGCTGGTCTTGAGCTCTCGGCCTCAGGTGATCCGCCCGCCTTGGCCTCCAAAGTGCTTGGATTACAGGTGTAAGCCACTACGCCGGCCTAAATATTATACCTTTCTTTCCAATGTCACAGTCAAAAGAAAAAGTACCCTGTTTCAGAAAATCAATATAAATAACTCTATCTTACCACCAGTGACTCTACCATATAGTAGGAAAGACTAGCTAGGCCAATACTATTAAAAAACAAAAGCAAAGGTTTCCTGGGGGTTTCCTTGTATTTTTTTTTAAAAAAAAAGCTAAGAAAGGAAGTTTTTTGTTTGTTTGTTTTTGTTTTTGGGTCAGGGTCTCACTCTCTTGCCCAGGCTAAGGTGCAGTGGCACAAACATGGCTGACTGCAGACTCAATCTCCCGGGCTCAAGCGATCCTCCCACCTCAGATTACCAAGTAGCTGGGACTACAGGTGTGCACCACCAGGCCCAGCTAATTTTTCTATTTTTTGTAGAGGCATGGTTTTGTCATGTTGCCCAGGCTGGTCTCGAACTCCTGAGCTCATGTGATCCGCCTGCCTTGGCCTCCCAAAGTACTAGGATTATAGGCATGAGCCACCTCACCCAGCTGAAAGTAATTTTTAAAAAATCTTTTATTGTGAAAATATTCTAAAGTATACAAAAATGTAAAGATAATATAACAAACTAATAAGAATCCATCACCTATCTTCAGTGATTGTTAGTTTTGTCAGTTAAGATGTTTAACTTTCCTTTCCCCTATTTTATTTTTGCTGGTGTGTTTTAAAGCAAACCCCTTGGCTGACGCCCTTTTCGGCCTCAGCCCACCCGCACCCGGGTAAAAAAAAAAAAAAAAAAAAAGCAAATCCCTGACATCATTTCACTCATAAGCACTTCAGATGCATTCCTCTAACTTAACCACAGTGCTCTGAATATGACTAACAAAACTAGCAATGTCAACTGAAGTTGAATTTTTAAGCCCCCTCTCCTGGCTCTGTGTCTAGCACCATGCCTTAAATAGAAGCATGTGATAATTATTTGTCAACTAAAAGTATTGAAATGACTTGCAGGCCAGGCACGGTGGCTCACGCCTGTAATCCCAGCACTTTGGGAGGCCGAGGCGGGTGGATCACGAGGTCAAGAGATCGAGACCATCCTGGTCAACATGGTGAAACCCCGTCTCTACTAAAAATACAAAACATTAGCTGGGCATGGTGGCGCGTGCCTGTAATCCCAGCTACTCAGGAGGCTGAGGCAGGAGAATTGCCTGAACCCAGGAGGCGGAGGTTGCGGTGAGCCGAGATTGCGCCATTGCACTCCAGCCTGGGTAACATGAGTGAAACCCTATCTCTAAAAAAAAAAAAAAAAAAAAAAAAATGACTTGCAAACTGTGCAGGGAATAAATAACATGGAAAGCTTTTTCAAAGAGTTCACACCACTCACCAATCAAATTCTCTCCTCTCTCCACTCCACTCTCCAACTCCCCCTCCCATCCAAGAACCATTGCCCTCATAAAACAAGATTTTTCCTTTTTTTTTTTTTTTTTTTTTTT
>NW_022436986.1:18485278-18501736 GCF_009761245.1 Sapajus apella | reverse complement strand
GCCTCCCAAAGTGCTGGGATTACAGGCTTGAGCCACCGCGCCTGGCCTCTTTTTTTTTTTTAGAGACTGAGTCTCACTCTGTCACCCAAGCTGGAGTGCAGTGGTGTGATTTCGGCTTACTGCAACCTCCACCTCCTGGGTTCAAGTGATTCTCCTGCCTCAGCCTCCTGAGTAGCTGGGACTACAGGCATGCACCACCATGCCTGGCTAATTTTTGTATTTTCAGTAGAGACAGGGTTTCTGCCATGTTGGCCAGGCTGGTCTCAAACTCCTGACCTCAGGTGATCCACTCATCTCAGCCTCCCAAAGTGCTGAGATTACAGGTGTGAGCCACCTCGCCTGGCCATAATATTTTTAACTGCAGTCTCTCATATTGCTTAAAAGTGCTGGAAGAGAAAAATGGTCAGAAGCACTGCCCCAAGGTGACAACATAAATACTTCTTTAACTAGATAAAATTATTTTCAAGGTAGCTTTCAAATAGCTTTAACTAAACTCTCCAGCAAATTCTCCATGTATTGAAGCCACTAGGAGGACATTTCACACTCACTGACATACTCACTTTCTTCAGCAGCAGTATAGATTGTGCCTGGAAGTTTTGGGTGTGGGTGGGTGGTCTTTGCAGCAATAACAATATTTGCTCCATCCTTTGCTGCTTTCAACGCAATAGCTTTGCCAATGCCACGGCTTGCACCCGTGATAAAAACTGTACATCCTGCTAGCCTCCTAAAACAGAACAAATATCACCTTATTGGAATGCCCAATTATTTACTGACAGGCATCAGAAGCTCATGCATATTTTCATATTATATGTTTCCTCCTCTGTGAAATTTTCTCTAAACCCACCCCATGCCCATCAAATGGCAGATAGCTCCACTGCACTCTCATGGCACAATAAATAAATAAATTATTTATGACAACTGCAGTTGGCCAGTCTTGCTGTGATTTGGCAAACAAAATCTGTTCAAATGCAAAGTAGGTCTTAAAGAGAAGTGAAGAATTATAAAACAAATTACATAAACATGCATTTTTCCCCCACAGAAAAAGTGTTAATAAAGCTTTTTTTTGAGTGTTGGAATTATGAATAAATTTTATCATATTATTTATATTCTTTAATATTTTTCAATTTTTTTTACAATGACTAAATACCACTTTGAAGAAATTATCTAAAAACAAACAGTTGTTCAATGAATGCTCATAAAAGCCAGGGTGGAAACAACCCAAATGTCCATCAGCTGATGAACGGATAAGCAGAATGTGGTGTAGCCATGCATAATGAAATAATGTTTAGCAATAAAGTATTGTTATGAGCTACAACACGGATGAACCAAAATCATTCTGCTAAGTGGAAGAAGCCAGTCATGAAGGACCACATATTATATCATGCCATTTATATGAAATGTCCAGAATAGATAAACCTATAGAGACACAAAGATCAGAGGTTACCTAAAGCTGGGAGTGGGAGGGATTGGGGACTCACAATGGAGGGTTGAAGCGTTTCTTTCTGGGATGATGAAAAGTTTTTTAAATTGTCTGTGGTCATGGTTGCACAACTCTGTGAATATACTAAAAGCCAATGAATTGCATATTTTAAATGGGTGAACAGTATGGTACATGAATCGCATCTCAAAAGAGCTGTTAAATAAACCAAGAAGAATCGCAAATTGTTGAAGTTTGATCTGAAATATTCTGATTCAAATGTGCTGACGGTTCCCTGAGCCCTTTTCATTATTTGTGTGCTTTGTTTTTTTTTTATTTTTGTTTTTTTAAATGGAGATGGGGTATCACCATCTTACCAAGGCTGGTCTGAAACTTCTGTATTTTATTTTATTTTATTTTTGAGACAGGGTCTCACTCTGTCACCCAGGCTAGAATGCAGTGGCATGATCATGGCTCACTGCATCCTTGAACTCCTGAGCTTAAGTGATCTTCCCATCTCAGCCTCAGAAGTAGCTGGGACTACAGGCACACACCACCATACCCAGCTATTTTTTTTAATTGTTTGTAGAGGTAGGGCTTGGTATGTTACCCAGGCAAGTCTCAAACTCCTGGCCTTATGTGATCCTCCCACCTCAGCCTCCCATCATTTCATTAAGTTCACTTAAACTTTCTCCTTACTCAGTTGCTAAGTGAGAAGGAAACACCTAAAATAATTTCCTAGTAAACTCATAAAAAAGAATAAAATAGTAAAGTAGATGAGGTAACACCAAGGGAAAGCACTTTCTTGTTTACTTTCTAAGGGTGAATTTAAAAGTCTGCTTAAGGAAAATAATGGAGAGTGACGAGCAAAAGTGACAATGACAAAGGAAAAGGTATGATCTGAGATTGGCAATATATTAGCAGGTCTGTTAATAAAAGAACATAAAGGTCTTGCATGACTGAGAGGATTACACTCCAGAAGTAAGAGGTCAGAGGTAAAAATGGGAATCGGCTTTAAAACGAGGAGTAACTAGTTTGGTGAGGAGGAAGAGTGATCATGCCACTGCACTCCAGCCTGGAGACAAAGCAAGACTCCGTCTCAAAAAATAAAAAATAAAAAAAAATACAAAACATAGCCATGCATGGTGGCACACATCTGTAATCCCAGCTACTTGGGAGGCTGAGGCAGGAGAATCACTTGAACCCAGGAAGCGGAGGTTGCAGTGAGACGAGATCACACCACTGCACTAAAGAAAAAGAAAAAGAAAGAAAGAAAGGAAGGAAGGAAGGAGGGAAGGAAGAAAGAAAGATAGATCTTGGTTTAACTCAAAGGCTTATCACAAAAATGCAAAGGCCTTAAGAGACTGATAATTGGTTTCACAAACGTTTCTTCATGTTAAATAAATAGTATAATCAAAGTACATACGCAACACGAAAACTTATTTGTAACGTGATAAAAGACAAATTTTTTTTTTTTTAATTGAGACGAGTCTAGCTCTGTCACCAGACTGGAGTGCAGTGGCGCGATCTCGGCTCACGGCAACCTCTGCCTCCCAGGTTCAAGCCATTCTCCTGCCTCGGCCTCCCAAGTAGCTGGGATCACAGGGGAGCACCACCACGCTTGGTTAATTTTTGTATTTTTAGTAGAGATGGGGTTTTACTGTGTTAGCCAGGATGGTCTCAATCTCCTGACCTCGTGATCTGCCCGCCTCGGCCTCCCAAAGTGCTGGGAATACAGGCATAAGCCACCACGCCCGGCCTAAAGACAAATTTTTAAAATACACAGAGCCCTCAGAGACTAATCAAAAACCTCATTTGTTGCCCGGCGCCGTGGCGCGTGCCTGTAGTCCCAGCTACTCAGAAGGCTGAGGTGGGAGGATCGCTTAAGCCCAAGAGTTCTGGGCTGCAGTGCCCTATGCAGATTGGGTGTCCGCACTAAGTTCGGCATCAATATGGTGACCTCCCGGGAGCGGGGGACCACCAGGAGGGGTGAACCAACCCAGGTCGGAAACGGAGCAGGTCAAAACTCCTGTACTGATTAGTAGTGGGATTGTGCCTGTGAATAGCCACTGAACTCCAGCCTGGGCAACATAGGGAGACCGTCTCTGAAAAAAAAAAAAAAAAAAAAAAAACCTCATTTGTTAAGCCAGGCAAATATAAAGATACATAGATGGCTTTAAACCAGGGTTTCTCAACCTCTGCACTATTGACCTTTTGGACTACATAACTCTTTGTAGTAGGGGCTGCTTGTGCATTGTAGGATGTTTACCAGCATCCCCGTATTCTACTCTTGAGACGCCATTAGCATCCCCATTCAATTGTGACTATCAAAAATCTTTTCATATATTATCAAATGTTCTCTGGGGATCAAACTGTCCCTGGTTTAAATATACAAAAAGATCCAAATCCACACTTGTGATAAATGCAAATTTTAACAATAATGAGGTGACACTTTTTTCTTGTTAGATTTTCACCATTAACTATTTTGCAGTTAGCCAACATGTGGGATTAGGAGATCTCATTTTTTTTTTTTTTTTTAATGGTAACAATGTTTTTTATTGTGCAGCAGGGGCTGCTGTCCCATCACCATGGTCCCAACCCATGGAAGGCTTGGCATATATACACAAGTAAAACTGTAGGCTTGAAGTCTTTCGTTTTTATCCCATTTGGTTTTTAGAGGAAATCAAGGTTGAGAATAAGACCTCACATCCTGGAAACATAAAGAGTAAATTGATGCACACATCACATTAGAATGACACTTACTGTGGACATATTTTTCTTCTTTAATATATGACTGCTAACTTTCTGAAATGTTTACTGTCAGTATTAAAGCTTTGGAAATTATCGCAAAAAAACCAGTAACCACCTTTAAAAAAGGTCAATTACATTCTGGAAAACTTCAGTAAATAGGAAGTTTAGGTTACTTGAGAAAAGCAGGCGGCGGGGCGCGGTGGCTCAAGCCTGCAATCCCAGCACTTTGGGAGGCCGAGGCGGGTGGATCACGAGGTCAAGAGATCGAGACCATCCTGGTCAACACGGTGAAACCCCGTCTCTACTAAAAATACAAAAAATTAGCTGGGCATGGTGGCGCGTGCCTGTAATCCCAGCTACTCAGGAGGCTGAGGCAGGAGAATTGCCTGAACCCAGGAGGGGGGGTTTGGGGGGGCCCGAGATCGGGGCCATTGCACTCCAGCTTGGGTAATAAGAGTAAAACCCCTTCTCAAAAAAAAAAAAAAAAAAAAGAAAAGCAGGCATAGAATGAAAAAAACTGTCTTCTATTCACTGGCATTGGTTTTCAAAATGATAGCCTACCAAACTGAGTGTTACCTGGGTAAAAATGTAGCCTTTTAAAACAGGGTGCACTGTAATATAATTCTGTGTCTGTGAAGCTAAAAGAAAAACTTTTCTAGATCATGAACCTAATTTACCATGTGGAAAATCACTTAAAAAATAGGGGGAAAAATCCACGAAGAGAACCTCGCTTTTTTTTTCTTTTTTTTTTAAATGTGGAATGCTTCATGACTTTGTGTGTCATCCTTGCACAGGGGCCATGCTAATCTTCTCTGTATCGTTCCAGTTTTACTATATGTGCTGCCAAAGCAAGCACTGAGACCCTCTCTTTCTGTAAACATGAGCCTTAAAAAAAAAGACAACGATGACTTAATTTAAAGTACTAAGGTGAGAAATAAGGGACCTGGGTTCTAGTTCTGGGTAGATAATTAATTTATGTAATTCAGTAAGGCCTCTCTGGATCTAAAGTATCCTATTAATAAAATAGAAAAATGAAAGTTAGGCAAGAGAAAAAAATTAGAGAATCTTAAGTTTCCTATAAGGGTAGGAGTCAGCAAACCTCCTCTGAAAGTGTCAGAGGGAGCCGTGGTGGCTCAGGCCTGTTGTCCTGGTGCACAAGGAGGTGAGACTACCAGTTCAAGGCCAGCCTGGGAAACCTAAGAAACTCTCATCCATTAAAAAACAAATCTGGCCGGGGGCGGTGGCTCAGCCCGTAATCCCAGCACTTTGAGAGGCCAAGCAGGTGGATCACCTGGGGTCAAGAAGTTGAGACTAACCTGACCAACACGGAGAAACCCCGACTCTACTAAAAGTACAAAAATTCGCTGGATGTGGTAGCACATGCCTGTAATCCCACCTACTCGGGAGACTGAGGCAAGAAAATCGTTTGAACCTGGGAGGTGGAGGTTGTGGTGAGCTGAGATCATGCCATTGCTCTCCGGCCTGGGCAACAAGAGAGAGACTTGGTCTGTGGTCCCCCCACTTGGGAGGCTGAGGTGGGAGGATTGCTTGAGCCCAGGAGGTTGAGCCTGCAGTGAACTCAGATCATGCTGCTGCACTCTGGTGTGGGTGACACAGCGAGACCCTGTAGGTCCGAGTGACCGGGGAGGCCTCAGGAAACACAGCCATGGCAGAAGGTGAAGGGGAAGCAAGGCGTCTTCATCATAAGGCAGCAAGAAGGTGAAGTCAGGAGATCACTTTTATCCTTTGGTTGTGTACCTCTTCTGGAGGGTTATGTGGCAATATCTATCGAAATATAAAGTGCATTTACTCTCTCTCTCTGTTTTTTTTTTTTTTTTTTTTTTTAAGATGGAGTCTCACTCTCTCACCCAGGCTGGAGGGCAGGGCAGTGGCACAATCTCAGCTCACTGCCATCTCCACCTCCCAGGTTCAAACAATTCTCCTGCCTCAGCCTCCTGAGTAGCTGGGATTACAGGTGCCCGCCACCAGGTCCAGCTAATTTTCGTATTTGTAATTTTTGTAATTTTATATTTTTAGTGAAGACGGGGTTTCACCATGTTGGTCAGGCTGGTATCGAACTCTTGAGCTCAAGTGATCTGCCTGCCTCTGCCTCCCAAAGTGCTGAGACTATAGGCGTGAGCCACTGTGCCAGGCCACATTTACTCTTTGATCCAGCAATTTCACTTCCAGGAGTTTATCCTACATATACAACATATGTGCAAATAGATAAATACAAGTATAATCATGGAAGCAAAGAGAGTATCCAAAAAACTGGAAAGTCTAGTATCCAACAATAGGGAACAGGTTAAATAAACAAGGGTATTATTCATATACAGGTTAAGTAATCCAATCTGAAAATCTGAAATCCCAAACACTTCTGGAAGCAAACATTTTGAACAATAGATACTCAAGCTGTTACAGAATATTATGCAACCATTAAAAAGGAAGAGAGTCAGGCACGGTGGCTCACACCAGTCATCCCAGCACTTTGGGAGCCTGAGGCAGGCGGATCACAAGGTCAGGAATTGGAGACCAGCCTGGCCAATATGGTGAAACCCCGTCTTTACTAAAAATACAAAAACCAGCTGGGCGTGGTGGCGCGCAACCATAGTCCCAGCTCCTCGGGAGACTGAGGCAGGAGAATGGCTTGAACCCAGGAGGTGGAGGTTGCAGTGTGCCAAGATCGCACCACTCCACTCCAGCCTCAGTGACAGAGCAAGACCCCATCTCAAAAAAAAAAAAAAAAAAAAAGGAAGGGGAAGATCTGCATGTACTAAAATATATGTCCCTGGGGCACAGTGGTGCATGCCTGTAATCCCAAGTACTCCAGAGGCTAAGAAGGGAGGATCATTCAGCCTAGGAGTTCGAGGCTAGAAGCCAGTGTGGGCAACACGGGAGACCCTGTCTTTAAAAAACAAAACAAAACAAACAAACAAAAAAAAACAAAGAAAGAATGTCCTAACACATACCAGCTAAAAGTAGCAAGAATAGAGTTTGCTATTAATTTTAAGAAGGTGTGTGTGTGAGTGAGTGTGTGTGTGTCTGGATGTATACAAAATGTGTTACACATGCACAAAATAGAAACATAACATAAGGTAAATGGGGGACTAGAATTTATGGATGGGAGAGTCACTTTTTTTTTTTTTGAGACCGAGTCTTGCTCTGTCGCCAGGCTGGAGTGCAGTGGCGCAATCTCCGCTCACTGCAACCTCCGCCTCCTGGGTTCAAGCGATTCTTCCGCCTCAGCCTCCCAAGTAGCTGGGACCACAGGCACGTGCCACCATGCCCGGCTAATTTTTGCATTTTTAGTAGAGATGGGGTTTCACCATGGCCAGGATGGTCTCAATCTCTTGACCTCATGATCCGCCCGCCTGGGCCTCCCAAAGTGCTGGGATTACAGGCATGAGCCACGGCGCCCGGCGAGGGAGGCTCACTTTTTACCCTATGCTATTTGAACTGTTTTAAGTCTTTGGCTATACACATGTATGTTTCAGGCAAATTACAAAATCTATCAACACATTACCCAACTCAAGACACCCACACCTTACATAAACCAGAAAATAGAATGGTGGTTGCCAGTGGATGAGCAGAGTTGGGTAAGAGGAATTGTTTAACAGGTAGAGTTTCAGTTTGCAGATGAAAAAAGTTCTGGAGTGGGAGGCCGAGGTGGGTGGATCACGAGGTCAAGAGATCAAGACCATCCTGGTCAACATGGTGAAACCCCGTCTCTACTAAAAATACAAAAAATTAGCTGGGCATGGTGGCGCATGCCTGTAATCCCAGCTACTCAGGAGGTTGAGGCAGGAGAATTGCCTGAACCCAGGAGGCGGAGGTTGCGGTGAGCCGAGATCGCGCCATTGCACTCCAGCCTGGGTAACAAGAGCGAAACTCCGTCTCAAAAAAAAAAAAAAAAGAAAAAGAAAAAAGAAAAAAGTTCTGGAGATCGCACAATGGTATGAATCTACTTAACTCTACTAAAGTGTACGCTTAAAAAATGGTTAAGATGGCAAATTTGCTACGTATTTTAACACAGTTTTTTAAGGTGAAAAAAAATCCCCAAAAGATACCCATGTTTTCAGATCGGTTTAATTTGCTTCTAATTTGGAAATCCCTTTTTAAACACTCCACTATTACTCGAGAATTGAGCGTTCGGAACAAGTGGAAACTCATTAAACTCTGGAGCTGCTCCTGCGACCTTTCACCTAGAACTTGCACGCATTCGGCCAAGCAAGTCCTCCTGCCAAACTCCAGGAAGGGCTGGCAATGGGGGCGGCGGGGTGACTCAACCTCGGCCCTTTACCCGTGGAAAAGGTTTCTACACTGCTGGCACCCATAATACAAAACTTTGTATTCCTTTTCACGCATTACCGCAGATTCTCTCAGTGCACAGAGCCCAGCGTGGACCACAGCTCAGTGTGCCCAGGCAGCCTCCTTGACTCCCACCACGGGGTCGGCCAGCCCAGGCGATCCACCGCAGCCCCACCGAGACGCGCTCTCCTCCCGACAGGTTCTCTCCCCGCGCCGCTCCCACCCCCTTACCCGGTGTTGGGTAACATGATTTTCGTAGATCAGAGGAGATAGCAGGGACAGGGACGGCGGCGGGCGGACAGTGAAAGCCGGACTGTCCCTCCGCATTTATCCCCGCCCCGGCCCCAGAGGCCCCGCCCCGAGGCCTTTGAGGGAACCGGTGCGCAGAGAAGCCGGGATCGCCGAGTGCGCCTGCGCACGTAGTGGGCCTCCGGGCTCAGCGTCCCGCTCAGCCACCTCCTAGTCTGATCCCTGAGAGCCGGCTCTCCGCGCAGGCGCTTTGAGGTACAACGCCGCCCCGCCCCTATCACGGGTCCTAAGGTGACAATCAGTCTCTGGTCAGCGCCTAGCGTCTGGGGAGCGTCAGCCGCTACTTCCGCCTTTTCTCGGCCTCTACTGGTTTCTCCTCGCGCCGCTATGATCCAGCGCCGGCTTCGAGCTGGGAGGGTGACTGAGCCTGCGCTAGGGTCCGGCCTCTCCTTGGAGGGTCCTCTGGGGGCTGCTTTAGCTCTGGGGTTTTGTAGACCCTACGTCCGAGCCTGGCGCTCCCTCAGCCCCTCCTTAGGAACGCTTGCCCTCGGCAGAAATTGCCTTTGTGACAGCCGGCCAGCGTCGCGTTTCCACTCTCCAGCCGAATCTGGACCCAAGCCAGCCTCGCTTTGTGCAGCAGTAGATAGCTTGTGTTAAGGCGCCAGTTTCTTGGAACAGAGCTCTTTGCAAAAGTCGCGCTGAAGAATTCACAGTCAGAAGCTGAACTTGCAGCAGAAATTTTTACTTCTGGAATGAGTGTTGAAATGAGATCAATTCTGGCATTCAGTTTCGCTTTTGGGATTACGCCCTGGACTAACTCAAGCTACCCTGATGAGCTGAAGACTAGTATATTTGAAAGAAGACACGAGGAACTGTTTTGTATTTTGTAGGGTTAGAACAGGACCTGAGGAGATTATTATATGAAGACTAGTTAAAGAAACTAGCCTGGAGATGGCTTATGTACTCTGTCATTTGTTTTTGTTTTGTTTTGTTTTTTTGAGACAGAGTCTCGCTCTGTCGCGCAGGCTGGAGTGCAGTGTCGTGATTTTGGCTCAATGCAACCTCCGCCTCCCGGGTTCAAGTTATTCTCCTCCCTCAGCCTCCCGAGTAGTTGGAACTACAGGCACACGCCACCACGCCCCGGCTGATTTCTTTTGCATTTTTAGAGGAGGTAGGGTTTCACCATGTTGGTCAGGCTGGTCTCGAACTGACCTCAAATAATCTGCCTGCCTCAGCCTCCCAAAGTGCTGGGATTACACGCGACAGCTACCATGCTAGCTTTCGCTACCTTTGTTATAGGCCCTAAATGACTCTATTTACTCATGCATATCACCTGCCCGACTCCTATAGGTATTTCAATTTATTATTCATGATATGGTCTTTAGAGACTCCAGAGGAATTTACAAATATATTAGCATCTACTAAGTGATTGCTGATCACCTGAGATACAGCAGAACAAAAAAGACAAGATCTCTGCCTATGGGAGGTATGAGTAGCCAGTGTGTTCTTTAGACTATTTTAAGTATTAAGTATTTATTTTAGAAAGAGTGTGATAGAGACTGTTAGATGAGACTCTCCTCTCGTCCCTAGGAGCATTTGCTGAAGGGTGTACATATCTGTTGAATAGAGTGAATTATTGGTGATGAGGTGACATTTCCTTCATATCATGTAAAATGTTCTCTCCTTTTTGAAAGCCACAATGTCCTCAGTCTCTTAGATTCCCCTTTCTTGAATTTGTGTGCTTCTCTTTATTTCCATTTGTTAGAGAAAGAGAGCTCAACTAAGAGGCAAAACAAAAAACTTGCCAATTTTTCCGTCATAACATTGATACTTTGTAAGCCCAAATACCTGTACTTACACTATATTTATACTTTGGGGTGGCTTTCACAGAAGCCAAATTTATTCCTAAATTTAAATTAGAGGTAGTTTTACTTAGCAAGTTTAAATCCACTGTATTCAGTACTTTGGCTAGGGTTAACTTAAAGTGTGATTTGGAGTTACCCATGACCTACTTCGTTACCTTAGAGATGGGGAATGGGTGAAGAAGGAGAGGACTTGTGAACCTAATTAGATCTTCATTTTAGAAGATGAATAATTTTGGCTTAGAAAGAACGCTTCTGACTGCAGTGTGAAGAATAGTTTGTGAGTAAATAAAGTCAGAGAAGCCATTTAAAAGCCCATAGTAATGTAATGTATAAGAAAAGTGGTAACCTGAACTAAGGCAGTAATAGTGGGAATGAAAAGACCATACACTCAAGATATGGAACCTGGCAGATGCAACTAATGATTAGATGTCGAGGATAAGGGGGAAGATGGTATCAGTGGTGACCTCCAGATTTCTGGTGTAAAGTCCTGGGAGGATGGTGATACCACAGTCAAGATTAGGGACATAGGAACAAGAGTTCCGTGGCAGATCTCTGTTGTCCCCCAAAATCATTTTATCTTCATCCACAGTAATAACGTTTTAGCTTTGTTACTCTTGCATGAGATTTCTTGCCAATGGAATGTCTGCAGAAATGAGTTGGGTAACCTTTATATTACTTACTTTAAAGAATATTGCTTGCTGGACGCGGTGGCTCACGCCTGTAATCCCAGCACTTTGGGAGGCCGAGGCGGGTGGATCACGAGGTCAAGAGATCGAGACCATCCTGGTCAACATGGTGAAAACTCGTCTCTACTAAAAAAAAAATACAAAAAAAAAAAAAAAAAAAAAAGAATATTGCTTGCCTCCACTTTCTCTCTTTCCTCCTTCCTGTGAGTTGGGACATGGACATGGACCTCAGTTAATCTTCATCCTACAAATGAAGACACTACCTTAAAACAGTGGTTCTCAAATGTTAGCATGCATCATAATCACCTTCAGGGCTTGTTAAGAGATAATTTGCACAATATGGCAGTTCCTCAAAAAAATTAAAATGTAATTTCCATATGGTCCAGCAGTTCCACCCTAAAGAATCAAAGAGATGTTTGTATACTCACATTCATAGTGGGGTTACTTACAGTGGCCAAAAAGTAGAAACAACTCAGGTGTCCGTCTATGGATGAATGAATACATACGGTATGTACATACAATGGAATATTATTCAGCCTTAAAAAGGAAGAAAATTCTGACATATCCTACAACACAAATGAACCTTGAAGATGTTAAGTTAAATAAGTGAGTCACAAAGGACAAATACTGTATGATTCCATTTACATGAGGTAAATAGAGTAGTCAGATTCATAGATACAGAAAGTAGAATGATGTGGTTGCTAGGGTTGCGGGGAGGAGGAAATGAGGTGTTACTGTTCAGTAGATGTAGCGTTTCATTTTTGGAAAATGAAAAAAGTTCTGGAGATAGGTAGTGGTGATGGTTGCACAATGATGTGAATATACTGGATGCCACTGAACTGTATACTTGGGTTAAGATGGTAAATTTTATGTGTATATTACCACCATTTTTTAAATGTTAAAAAACACACACTCCTGGACTCCATTCCTAACTTCTGCTTTAGTAGATTAGGGATGGGACTGAGAATTTGCTAATGCTGTTTGTCCAAGGAAGACACTTTGTGAACAACTGACTCAGGTATGATGGAGAAACAAGACGGAAGGAACCTGGATCCCTGAATGATCTCAAAGGACAGAGTTTCCTTTTCACCCTGGGCCATAAACCTACCTCCAGGCTGTTATGAGAGAAAGAAATCAACTTCTATCTTGTTTGAACTATTGTATTTTCAGGGGGAGCTTCTTTTTTACAGCACCTTAACCTGTAAATTAATACTTGCCCATTGCAGGAGAAAACAGGCATCTCAAACTCAATAAACTCATCAGAATTGCCATGTGCTGTGGTTTGGATATGGTTTGTCCGCACCAAAACTCATGTTGAATTTTTATCCTCTTCATGATGGTATTGGGAGGTGAGGCCTAGTGGGAAGTGTTTGGGTCTTGGGAGCAGATCTGTCAGGAATAGATTAATGCCCTCCCT
The DNA here is from genome assembly GCF_009761245.1 of Sapajus apella. Taxonomy (NCBI): domain Eukaryota; kingdom Metazoa; phylum Chordata; class Mammalia; order Primates; family Cebidae; genus Sapajus; species Sapajus apella. The sequence goes on along the minus strand of NW_022436986.1, from coordinate 18,489,043 downwards.
CTAGGTCAAGGGTGTTCTTCCTCTCCGGGGAATGGGTTATTAGCTCCTATGAGAATGGGTTGTTAAAAAAGAGTCTGGTTTCCTTGGCTTTCTCTTGCTTCCTCTTCTGCCATGTGATCTGTTTGCACATACATGCCTGATCCCCTTCCACTTTCCACCATGAGTAGAAATAGCATGAGGTCCTCACCAGAAGCTTAGCAGATGCTGCTGGCTCCATGCTTCTTGAACCTCCCAGCCTGCAGAATTGTGAGTCAAATAAACCTCTTCTCTTCATAAATTACCCAGTCTCAGGTATTCTGTTACAGCAACACAAAACAGACTAAGGCACCATGGGACGCTCAAATGAAGATATTGCCAAGCAGCTGTGAGCAGGCACATCAAATATTTGAGCTGGAGATAATACATTTGGTGGCCTTTACCATACAGATTTTGAAAAATATGGATGATATTCCCCAGTGCATGTTTTTTTTTTTTGTTTTTGTTTTTGTTTTTTTGAGACGGAGTTTCGCTCTTGTTACCCAGGCTGGAGTGCAATGGCGCGATCTCGGCTCACCGCAACCTCCGCCTCCTGGGTTCAAGCAATTCTCCTGCCTCAGCCTCCTGAGTAGCTGGGATTACAGGCACGCACCATCATGCCCAGGTAATTTTTGTATTTTTAGTAGAGACGAGGTTTCACCTTGTTGACCAGGATGGTCTCGATCTCTTGACCTCGTGATCCACCCGCCTCGGCCTCCCAAAGTGCTGGGATTATAGGCGTGAGCCACCGCACCCGGCCCCCAGTGCATGTTTAACAACTCTCCATTTCTCCCTCCCCACTAGCCCTGGTAACCACCACCCTCTACTTTCTATCTCTATACATTTGACTATTTTACATACCTCATGTAAGTGGAATTAGACTGTATTTGTCCATGTTACATCACAGACTTTGTGGTTTAAAATAACAGAAACGTATTCTCTTACAGTTCTGGAGGCCAGAAGGGTGATACCTATTTCGCTGGGTTGTAATCAAGGTGTCAGTGAGCTACGCTTCCTCTGGAGGCTATAAAGGAGAATTCATTTCTTGTCTCTTACAGCTTCTGGTGGCTGTCAGCATTGCTTGGCTTGTGGCCACATCCCTCTAATGTGCAAGGCCCACATCTTCAAATCTCTCTGTTTAATCTGCACATTGTCTTCTCTTTGTGCCAAATTTCCCTTTCCCTTTCTTTTTACCTTTTTTTTTTTTTTTTTTTAATTAAATAGAGACAGGGTCTTACTGTGTTAATCAGGCAGTTTCGAACTCCTAGGCTCAAGCAATCCTCCTGCCTCAGCCTTCCAAAGTACTGTGATTACAGTGTGAGCCACTGCACCTGGCCCTCCCTTCCTTTTTTTTTTTTTTTTGTTTTTGAGATGGAGTCTCATTCTATCACCCAGGTTGGAGTGCAGTGGTGCATCTCAGTTCACTGCAACTTCTGCCTCCAGAGTTTAAGTGATTCTCCTACCTCAGCCTCCCAAGTAACTGGGATTACAGGCGCGCACCATCACACCTGGCTAATTTTTGTATTTTTAGTAGAAATGGGGTTTCACCATGTTGGTCAGGCTAGTCTTGAACTCCTGGCCTTAGGTGATCCACCCGCCTTGCCACCCAACAAAGTGCTGGGATAACAGGTGTGAGCAACCGCGCCCAGCCCCTGCCTTCCTTTTAGAAGGATGCATACATGTATTTAGTGCCCAACCTGATAATCCAGGATAATTTCTTGATCTCAAAATCTTTAATCACATATGCAAAGACCCTTTTTCCAAATGAGGTAACATTTGTAGCTTCCAGGGAATAGGATCTAATGTCTTCAGAAGTCATTATTCATTATTCATCTGCTACTCCCAGAGAGATTCTATAGTGTGAAGTGAGAAAAGGATCAAAGGCAAAAATCTGGGGAGAAGATTTCAAAGAAATTGGTTTAAAAAAATCCAATAAAGAAGTGAAAACAAATGGTTTCAAAGCTAGATGTCTTGAAAGTCAGATAAGTCTCACTCATTTCACTCCTTCTCAGCTTGATAAAAGCCACCTAAAAATACAACATATTTTCTTGACAGACTACTGGCTACAACACATTCTCCCAACCAATCTGTCTCCCTTAAGTTTTGGTGTATGCAACAGTAATCTAATTTGGCTAATTTAAACCAAATTAAAGGGATTGGGGAATTTAGAAGAATTCTGGGATAGTTTATACAAGTCAAGGAAGAGTTGAACAACTAAGCTTGGCAATGGGAACCAGGGTAATTCCATGATCCTCAACAGCATGGTCTTCTTTCTAGAGTGCATTGTCGGTGGCTTCCGTTGTCTTCTCTGTGTATCTGTTCAAGCTTCAAATACTAAGACAATCTAGCACAATGTTTTTGTTTTGTTTTGTTTGAGATGAGATCTTGCTCTGTCACCCAGGCTGGAGCGTAGTGACATGATCATGGCTCACTGTAGCCTCAATCTTCTGGGCTCAGCCTCCCAAGTAGCCAGGAACACAGACATGTGCTACCACACCTGGCTAATTTTACTTTTTATAGAGACAGGGGTCTTACTATGTTGCCCAGATTGGTCTTGAACTCCTTGCCTCAAGCAGTCCTCCCGCCACACAGCCTTCCGAAGTGCTGGGAAATATTTCAACCCATAAATTAGTTGGCCAGGGCCAGGGACACAAGTGGATATGGACATATGGGGAAGTAATGAAACATTGCATACCTACCTAGCACAGGTCATTTAAGCTGTGTAAATGTAGAGCAAGTAAATTGGCATTCATAATTCTGGGAAGAAAGGGATCATAAAACTTTCTATTTAATAAGGTTTGTGATGATTAATACTGAGTGTCAACTAGATTGGATTGAAGGATGCAAAGTATTGATCCTGGGTTTGTCTGTGTGGGTGTTACCAAAGGACATTAACATTTAAGTCAGTGGGCTGGGGAAAGTAGGCCCACCCTCAATCTGGGTAGGCACCATCTAATCAACTGCCAGCAAATGTAAAGTAGGCAGAAAAAATGTGAAAAGGTTATACTGGCCTAGCCTCCCAGCCTTTATCTTTCTTCTATGCTGGATGCTTCCTGCCCTCTAACATCAGACTCCAAGGTCTTCAGTTTTAGGGCTTGGACTGGCTCTCCTTGTTCCTCAGCTTGTAGACAGCCTATTGTGGGACCTTGTAATCCTGTGAGTTAATACTTAATAAACTCACATGTATGCATGTGTGTATATACATACACACCCTATTAGTTCTGTCCCTCTAGGAACCCTGACTAATACAGGGCTTAATTAAGGCTTCTCTTTCTGGTATGTAGTGTTCTAGGTGGGTTGAACATCTATTTGCATAGAACCCAAAGACCTGGAAAAAAAAAAATCAATATCTAACCCATTCTCTCTGAGATTTGAAGATAGAAATATCTTTTGAGGCCAGGCACGGTGGCTCATGTCTGTAATCCCAGCACTTTGGGAGGCCAGGGCAGGCAGATCATTTGAGGTCAGAAGTTCAAGACCAGCCTGACCAACTAAAAGTTGGGCATGGTGGTGGGTGCCTGTAATCTCAGCTACTCGGGAGGCAGGAGAATCACTTGAACCCAGGAGGTGGACATCGGAGTGAGCCAAGATTGCGCCACTGCACTCAGCCTGAGGAACAGAGCAAGGCTCTCTCTCAAAAAAAAAAAAAAAGAAGAAGAAGAAATATCTTTTTTTTTTTTTTTGAGACGGAGTTTCGCTCTTGTTGCCCAGGCTGGAGTGCAATGGCGCGATCTCGGCTCACCGCAACCT
>NW_022436986.1:18469519-18480278 GCF_009761245.1 Sapajus apella | reverse complement strand
CGCCACCATGCCCAGCTAATGTTTTGTATTTTTAGTAGAGACGGGGTTTCACCATGTTGACCAGGATGATCTCGATTTCTTGACCTTGTGATCCACCCGCCTCGGCCTCCCAAAGTGCTGGGATTACAGGCTTGAGCCACCGCACCCGGCGTCATGCAAATATTTAACCAAGTGGACCACTGTAACTAGAGCAAATTCTAAGTTACAATGGCTTAAATGGGGATCATCTGCGATGCCCAAATTAGTTTGTGAACCAGGATGGAAAATGCAGGCACAAAACTAAATAACCAGAATGAAAGAACTACTTTCAATGGTACCTGAAGAATAGCAAAAGGGGGAGAAGATCACCTTAGCTTCTTACAGGAGGCCAACTAACAACATAGAAATGCTAATTAAGAACTCTCTAGTCTTTTGCCTCTTTTAAAGAAATCCTCTGGGCAGGGCGTGGTGGCGCACATCTGTAATCCCAGCACTTTGGGAGGCTCAGGTGGGCGGATCACAAGGTCAGGAGATCAAGACCATCCTGGCTAACATGGTGAAACCCCATCTCTACTAAAAATACAAAAAATTAGCTGAGTGTGGTGGCATGCGCCTATAGTCCCAGGTACTCGGGAGGCTGAGGCAGGAGAATTGCTTGAACCTAGGAGGTGGAGGTTTCAGTGAGCCATGATTGCACCACTGCACTCCAGCCCAGGTGACACAGCGAGACTCCATCTCAAAAAAAGAAAAATCCTCTGAATCCCTTAATTCTTCCTTGGCACCTCCCCCACTTCCACCTTCACCCCCAAACTATCCTAACCTCTCTGAATTTCCCAGACCAGATCTGTTCCCTCCTCCTGCATGTTCCAATTTACTGTCTTCTCTTCCTTATCTACCCCTTGCTCAAGAGAAGGTAGCAGGGAGTCTAACTTCAAAGATTTTTACCTCCCACTGATTCTCTGGTAGCCCCAGGGGCAGCCTCTCATCTGAACTATCCAGAGAAGAGGGACCCTGCAGGGACATCTCTCATGATCGCTGTTTCAGGAACAAACAGTAACAGGTAGGGAAACCCTGTTGATTGTCTACCAACCCTGGTCAAAGGCTGTTAGGAGGCTTACTTAAAGAATTTCCTGACCTTCATAAAGATCCAACTGGGTTTGCCCAAGAATTTGAGCTCATTTTCAGAACCTATGGTCCCAGTCAATCAGACCTTTATGAACTAGTCCACATGTTGGTCTCAGAAGCTAAAGCTAAGGAACAGCTGGAAAAGCAGTGATTGAGCTCTATGGCACATTTGACCCCTGAGGGCCCAATAGAGCCACAACAACCAGCCCCCAAAAATCCAGAAGACAGGAGCAAAGATGTGCAGGAATGAGCGACTGCTCTGTTAAATATCACTCCTTTAGTGTTTCAAGGCGCCATAGATTGGAATAAAATCCAACAATGCCACCAGAACCCAAATGAATCAGTTGTAGCTTATTTCACACGTTTTTGATAAACTTTGAGAAAGCATTGCAGGATGTCAGCTGATAGCTTTCAAAACAATGAAAATGGGCCAGACACGGTGGCTCACATCTGTAATCCCAGCACTTTGGGAGGCCAAGGTGGTGAATCATCTGAGGTCAGGAGTTCAAGACTAGCCTGGCCAACATAGTGAAACCCCATCTTTACTAAAAATACAAAAATTAGATGGGTGTGGTGGTGCTTGCCTCTAGTCCCAGCTACTCGGGAGGCTGAGACAAGAGAATTACTTGAACCTGAGAGGCAGAGGTTGCAGTGAGCCGAGATCACACCACTGCACTCCAGCCTGGGCAACAGAGTGAAACACCATCTCAAAAAAAAAAAAAAAAAAAAAAAAAAATTATTAAGTGCAAATTTCTTAAATGGACTAGATTTTACAAGCCACCCTTATTAAAATGTCACATGACAAATTGGGCCATTGTCAGAACTAATGAACTAGTTAACTTAGCTGACCAATTATTCTGCACTATGATAAAAAAGGAAAAACAAGTTATGAGTTTATAGCTAAAGCAATTAACTGCTCAAACCTCTCAGCCCCAGAAATATTTTAAACTCCCTGGGTCTGAGGACTCTTGTCTCCCAGTCTGTTACTACTGTAAAATACTGGGACACCTTAAAAGGGACTGCCTTAGGCTGAAACAAAAGAAAAGGCAGGAGCGTGCAACTCAGGAAGACTAGGGATGCTCTGAGAAAATACAGGGGTTTCACCTCTCCAGATAGTCTACCCTGACAAAAATTGGGAGAGATTAATATAATAATAGTAAACCACGAAGGCTGCATGCAGTGGCTCACGCCTGGAATCCCAGCACTTTGGGAAGCCGAGATGAGTGGATCACAAGGTCAGGAGATCAAGACCATCCTGGCTAACACAGTGAAACCCAGTCTCTGCTAAAAATACAAAAATTAGCTGGGCGTGGTGGCGCATGCCTGTAGTCCCAGCTACTTGGGAGGTTGAGGCAGGAGAACTGCTTGAACTCGGAAGGTGGAGGTTGCAGTGAGCTGAGATCCAGCCACTGTACTCTAGCCTGGGTGACAGAGCAAGATTCTGTCTCAACAATAAAAATTAATTAATTAATTAATTAACCATGAACTTACAACTGCGTTAATTGACACAAGAGCGACTATATCTCCGATAAATCCCACCTTATATAGAAATCCCATTCCTCAGATAATGAGAAAATTAACATGCTGGGTGTGTCCAGTAAAATAATCTCATGTTTTAAGACCAAACCTATGCTTTACCATTTTATCCGGTTTAGCTCCCCCCTCGGGCTTTAAGTGTGACATGCTCAGTCAATCTATTGGGCCATGATCTCCTCAACATCCATAATGTCCATGCCTTTTTTTTTTTTTTTTTTAATCAAAAGGTGAACTTTTTTAAGATTTGGAGCCAAGAGACCAAAAATACCAAATTAAAAAATGTCCTGATAATGTACTATAATTTGTATTAGTAATGTTAAAATACCATCTTGTAACTGGGAAAGTGAAATGGAGACAAAGAAGAAAATATTCGAGGAGAAAAGAGAACATTGGAATAAAGAACGGAAAGCAGTAAAATTCCTTTAACCTTCCCCAGTCTTCCTATTCTTTTTTTTTTCTTTTTTTGCAATGAAGTCTTGCTCTGTCACCCAAGCTGGGGTGAAGTGGCACAATCTCAGCTCACTGCAACCTCTGCTTCCTAGGTTCAAGCAATCCTCCTGCCTCAGCCTCCCCTGTAGCTGGGATTTCAGGTGCTCGCCACCATACCCAGGTAACCTTTGTATTTTTGTAAAGACACAGTTTCACCATATTGGCCAGGCTGGTCTCAAACTCCTGACCTCAAGTGATCCTCAAGTGGCCGCCCAAAGTGCTGGAATTACAGGGATGAGCCACTGCGGCCAGCTCCCAGTCTTCCTTTCAATCCCAGAAGTGGAGCACTTGCCCAAGGATGACCCCCTCCCACTATGGTCTCAGTCAAATACAGCTATAGGGAAAATATTCTCAGCCACTCCAATAAAGGTAGAGAAAAACCCAAAGAAACCCCTATCCAACCTTAAAAAATATCCTCTAAGACAGGCAGCCATACATGGAATTGCCCCATCACACAAGATTATCTGAGAAAGGGGCTCATTATTCCCTGCACAATCCCCTGCAACAGCCCTATATTCCCTGTAACTAAACCAAGCAGGAAAGGATGGAGATTTGTGCAGGCCTTGAGAGCAATAAGCAATATCGTATTACCCAGACACCCAGTATTCAATCCCAACCTACACATATCCTTCTCTCAGCTGTACCTACTACCAGCCAGCATTTCTCAGTTGTGGATCTCTGCAGTGCCTTCTTTAGTATTCCTGTAGATCCTGACAGCCAGTATTTGTTTGCCTTTCTTGGAAAGAATGGCAATACACGTGGACTGTAATGACCTGAGTGTCTACAGAAAGTCCCACTTACTTTTCGCAAATATTAAAAGCTGATTTAGGTTGGGCATGGTGACTCATGCCTGAAACTGTAGAAACTGGATGCCAAATTTGTCCCTTATGGCCCAACCTCTGCATGCATTTCTAAAAAATGAACAACCTGATCCCATTGTGTGGACTCCAGAAGGACAATTAGCTGTACAACAAATGAAGGAAATTCTAACTAATGCCCCAGGCTTAGGGCACCCAAACTACAAACTACCTTTTTCCCTTTTGTACAGGAAATCCGAGGTACTGCATCCGGGGTACTGACCCAGAAACATGGAGATCATCAGAGGCCTATAGGTTATTCTAGCCAACAGCTGGACCCTGTGGCTCGAGGGCTGCCTCCTTGTGTCACAGCAATAGCAGCCACGGCCATTCTGTTGAAGAAATAATTATGGGTTCCCCGCTTACCATTTTTGTGCCGCATTCTCTTGAGACCCTTGTAAACGCTCCTCATCCTCAACATTTGTCTGTCAACCAGTTAGCCTCTTATAAAATTTTGCTTTTATCATCTCCCAATATTTCTATTTCCCTCTGTAATAATCTTACTGTGGCCACTCTCTTGCCAGGCCCTTCCTACGAAATCCCTCGTCACTGTGTTCTGATGACTGACTTCTTTCACATCCCCAAGACAGACATACAGGTGGTGCCACTGGATAATGCTGAGATAGAATGGTATACAGACGGGTCTTATTTAAGAGAAGAGGGTGGAAATTTTAGAGCAGAATATAGTATGGTTTCTTTACTAGAGGTAATGGAAGCCGGTCCTCTTACCCAAGCCATAGCAGTTCAAGTGGCCAAATTGATTGCCCTGACCTGAGCTAGTCAATTGACAAAAGACAAGGCTACAAACATTTAAACTGACAGCCACTATCCTTTTGGGGTTGCTCATGATTTTGGGACTCTAAGGAAAGAAAGAGGACATTTAACATTCTCAGGGGAACCCATAAAAAATGGACAACAGGTATCAGAGCTGTTAGAAGCTATTCTAAAACCAAAATGTTTGGCAATTATAAAAATCCCAGGTCATTCAAAATTAGACACCACAGAAAGTCCAGGTAAACAATTGGCTGATGCCACAGCTAACAGAGCAGCATTCGAGCCACCAGCCCCAATCTGGTAAATGGCCATAAAACCTGAAACACTTAAAAACGTGTTGAAAGAAACCCAGAGTGTAGCTCCTACAAAAGAGAAATCTACTTGGAAACGGGAAGGGGGATACTGGTCTCCCAAAACTGAAATATCGTATGGACCTAATAAAAAACTAATTATTCCAATGGGATGTCAGGTGCCCCTTATGGAATATGTTCATAATCTAACCCATTGGAATCCAGATAAAATGATATCCTGTTGTAAACAATATTACTGGAAACCATCCTTCACAGTGGCACAAAAAGTTTACTCTTGATGTGTTATTTGTCCCAAATATGACCCAGGGAAGCCCGACCATGGGGCTCAGTGTCATCTTTCCCTTCCAGCTGGACCTTCTGAGGTTGATTTTATCCAGCTGCTATCATCTCAACATTACAAGTATGTTTTAGTGATGGTCTGCATGTTTTCCCTTTGGGTTGAAGCTTTTCCCTGCAGGCAAGCAATAGCCATGGCAAGCAACAGCACTGGCACTTGGAAAAATCCTACTAAAAAAATTATTTCACTGTGAGGTGAAATAATTAGTCCCCTGTGAACTTCACAGTGATAGCGAAACTCACTTTACTGGCCAGACTATTTAAAATATTTGTAAAATTTGGCCCATATTTCAACATTTTCATGTACCTACCATCCCCAGTCCTCATACCTGATAAAGAGAACCAATGGAAAAATTAAAATACAATTGCTGACCAGGCACGGTGACTCAGTCCTGCAATCCCAGCACTTTGGGAGGCTGAGGTGGGTGGATCACCTGACATCAGGAGTCCAAGACAAGCTTGGTCAACATAGCAAAATTCCATCTCTACTAAAAACATAAAAATTAGCCAGGCATGGTAGCATGTACCTGTAATCCCAGCTACTTGGGAGGCTGAGGTGGGAAAATTGCTTGCACCTGGGAGACAGAGGGTGCAGTGAGCTGAGATCACCCCACTGCACTCCAGACTGGGTGACAGAGCAAGACTCCATCTAAAGCACACACACGCACGCATGCATGCACACACGCACGCACACATGCTCACACACACACACACACACGAAATTGGCTAAGTTCACAGAGACATTTCACCTCCCCTGGCCCAAAGCACCTCCACTAGTGCTGCTTACACTCCAATCCACCCCTTTTGGAAAACATCAACTGTCCCCTTATGAAATTATAATGGGAAGGCCCATGTGTATGGGAATGAAAATAAACAATCCAACTTTTCTCAAGGGAGATATATGTAATATTGTGAGGGACTCATTTATCACCTTAACAAAAAACCAAGATTTGATAAGGAATTCCTTTCACAGTGTGCTGCCTGAAGATAAGGTACCTGGGTTGGGCACAGTGGCTTATGCTTGTAATCCCAGCACTTTGGGAGGCCAAGGTGGGTGGATCACTTGAGGTCAGGAGTTCGAGACCACCCTGGCCAACATGGTGAAAGCCTGTCTATACCAAAAATTAGTTTGGCATGATGGCACACATCTGTAATCTCAGTTACTTGGAAGGCTGAGGCACAAGGATCATTTGAACCTGGGAGGTGGAGGTTGCAGGGAGCCAAGATCGCACTATTGTACTCTAGCCTGGGCGACAGAGCACAACTCTGTCTCAAAAAATTTTTTTTTAAAAATTACAAATCCCAGCACTTTGGGAGGCCGAGGTGGGTGGATCATGAGGTCAAGAGATCGAGACCATCCTGGTCAACACGGTGAAACCCCGTCTCTACTAAAAATACAAAAAATTAGCTGGGCATGGTGGCACATGCCCGTAATCCCAGCTACTCAGGAGGCTGAGGCAGGAGAATTGCCTGAACCCAGGAGGCGGAGATTGCGGTGAGCCGAGATCGCGCCATTGCACTCCAGCCTGGGTAACAAGAGCGAAACTCCATCTCAAAAAAAAAAACAAAACTTTAAAACTAACTAATACATATGTGTGTGTGTGTGTGTATATATATATATATATATATATATATATATATATATATGTAAAGCTGAAGTCACTGTCTTGCATAATGTTACACAGCATCCAATATTTTACAGAGGACATTCATTCTTAAGGCAGAAAAATTGAATTTGACATGTAATGACTTGGTTCTTACATCCAAGGGTCAAACTAGGAGTAGACTGGAGCAGACAGATTCTTTGCTAACAAGGATTTATCTGTGGTGACAATTTCATTCTTAGAGTATGTTACAGGCTGGGCACGGTGGCTCACGCCTGTAATCCCAGCACTTTGGGAGGCCGAGGCGGGTGGATCACGAAGTCAAGAGATCGAGACCATCCTGGTCAACATGGTGAAACCCCGTCTCTACTAAAAATACAAAAAATCAGCTGGGCCTGGTGGCGCGTGCCTGTAATCCCAGCTACTCAGGAGGCTGAGGCAGGAGAATTGCCTGAACCCAGGAGGCGGAGGTTACGGTGAGCCGAGATGGCGCCATTGTACCACTCCAGCCTGGGTAGCAAGAGCAAAACTCCGACTCAAAAAAAAAAAAGAAAATAGAGTATGTTACAAAAGAGACCTACATTTGAGAGAAGATAAGAATATGAATCTTAAGACACACAAATATGATTTTTCAACGATTGGCCAATGAGACTAGACATTCTATTATGATGTAAAATGACTCCCATGACAAACAAACTTCAACATATTCTTTCTGAGATCACAAGCATGTGCCACCAAGCCCTGCCCCAGATATCCTTATTCACTAGATATACTTATTCACAAAAGAATGAGTTTGCACCCACTCCATCTCAAAAGTTATATACGAATTAATTTTTCACAGTTTTTATGGTTTTACTTCAACACAAATAAAACGTGCACATGATCTGTCTATTTGCTTTCTTTGTTGTGCAGCCTGGCTTTGTGACTGGTGACTCTGATGGCCCCCTGCGCTGCCCTTTCGGTGATGGCTTTGCAGCTCTGGAGGAAACACTGTGAGCTATCTCAGGACAGTAAGGTTTGCTGGACGTCAGCAACCCTTCCAATTCCTTGACAATGTGTACTGGAAACTTCTGGAAGCTGCTGGGCAGCATGTGCTTTGTTTTCTCGTTGCTCCCATATAACCAATGTTGGGTCCTTGAATCTTCTATGAACCCAGTTGTCCATGCTTCTGGGTTTCCACCAGTTACACTTAACTTTGACATATTGTTCTGACTGGTGGTGGATGAACTTCTTGCTCCTCTTTTTGCTGATCTTGGGGTTTTTGAGGGGTCTGATGGTGGCCATGATGTTGAGTAAGAGACTCCTCTAAAAATTAACCCCAATAGATTAATTTTTGGATCAAAGACCTTAAAGGTAAGAGCTAAAGTTGTAAAGCTCTTGGAAGAAAACATAAGGGTAAATCTTCATGACCTTGAATTTGGCAATGGATTCTTAAATATGACACCAAAAGCACAAGCCACAGAAGGGAAAAAGAGAAGATACATTGAACTTCATAAGAATTCAAATAATTAATTTGTGCATCCCAGGACACTATCAAGAAAGTGAGGCCGGGCGCGGTGGCTCATGCCTGTAATCCCAGCACTTTGGGAGGCCGAGGTGGGTGGACCACGAAGTCAAGAGATCGAGACCATCCTGGTCAACATGGTGAAACCCCATCTCTACTAAAAATACAAAAATTAGCTGGGTATGGTGGCACGCGCCTGTAGTCCCAGCTACTTGGCAGGCTGAGGCAGGAGAATTGCTTGAACCCAGGAGGTGGAGGTTGCGGTGAGCCAAGATCGCGCCATTGCACTCCAGCCTCGGTAACAAGAGCGAAGCTCCGTCTGAAAAAAAAAAAAAAAAAAAGTGAAAAGACAACCTAGACAATGAGAAAAAATACTTAAAATAACATACCTGATAAGGCTCCAATCTCCAATATATATACAGAATTCTTACAACAGCAACAGAAAAATGAACAATGCAATTAAAAAATGGACAACAATTTGAGTAGATATGTTTCTTTTTTTCCTTTTTTTTAAGACAGGGTTTTGCTTTGTTGCTCAGTCACAACCATAGCTCACTGCAGCCTCAACCTCCAGGGATCAAGCGATCCTCCCCCTTCAGCCTCTGAGACTACAGGCTTACATGGTGGGTTTTTTTTTTTTTTTTTTTTTTTTTTTTTTTTGAGACGGAGTTTCGCTCTTGTTACCCAGGCTGGAGTGCAATGGTGCAATCTCGGCTTACTCCGCCTCCTGGGTTCAAGCAATTCTCCTGCCTCCGCCTTCCGAGTAGCTGTGTGTCATCATGCCCAGCTACTTTTTGTATTTTTAGTAGAGACGGGGTTTCACATGTTGGCCAGGATGGTCTCAATCTCTTGACCTTGTGATCCCCCCCGCCTTGGCCTCCCAAAGTGCTGGGATTTATAGGCGTGAGCCACCGCGCCCGGCCAGGCTTGTGTTTTTTGTAGACCCTGTCTCACTGTGTTGCTTAGTTTGGTCTCAAACTCCGGAACTCAAGCCATCCTCCCACTTCAACCTCCCAAAGTGCTGGGATGACAGGTGTGAGCCAAAATGCCTGGCCTTGGAGAGATAATTTTCTAAAGAAGATCCACAAATGGCAACAAGCACATGATAAGATGCTTAACAGCATTTCTTTGGGAAACGCAAATCAAAACCATAATGAGATTCCACTGTACACCCACCAGGATGACTATAATTTAAAAAATGGAAAATAACAAATGTTGGACGGGAGGTGGATAAATTGGAACTCTCATACATTACTAGTGGAAGTGTAAAATGGTGCAGTAGCTTTGAAAAACAGTTTGGCAGTCTCTCAAGTTCAACATAGTTACCAGTTACTGAATGTCCACAGTCAAAAGAGCAATTCCACTTTTAGGTATATACACCAAGGAGAAATGAAAACATGTTTAGAGTCACCACCAGGTGGCACTGTTATTTTAAAATTCAAAATTGTATAATGCCACAAAATGTTAATTTATCAACATTGTAACATAATATTATAATTGACTCAGGTTAAAGCAAAAATAACATAAAGTTTTCTATAGCTCCCAAAAAAAGAAAATAAAAGAAGGTAGAAATTTTAAATATCTTAATGAAAATAATGCTTTGAATCATTAAGACAGGATATGATACTCTTACCCATTTTATTTTACTAAGGAGTTTAAAATTACCATAAAATGGACAGAGTTATCTTCACTTGTTTGTGACTTCTAAAGTCTATAATTTTACGCGAGGTACGGTGGCTCATGCCTGTAGTAATCCCAGCACTTTTGAGAGACCGAATTGGGCAGATCACCTGAGCTTAGGAATTCGAGACCAACCTGGCCACCATGGTAAAACCCCGTCTCTACTGAAACTACAGAAAAATTAGATGGGTGTGGTGGTGCATACCTGTAATCCCAGCTACTCAGGAGGCTACTGAGGCACAAGAATCATTTAAACCCAGGAGGTGGAGGTTGCAGTGGGCCGAGATCTCATCACTACATTCCAGCCTAGGGGACAGAGTAAGACTGTCTTAAAAAAAATAAAATAAAATAAAAACATAAAATCTATAAAATTTAATTCTCCAATGTTAAAAAGTAATATTCAAATACATAGGAGATTGAAAATGCCTATAAATTGAAATTTTAAAGGATATGACACTAAAAACAACCTGAAGCTTAAGTTATCAAATAAGGACTCTCCTAACCCTGAGTTTGCACTATAATGTTTTTTTGTTTTTTTTTTTTTTTTTTTTTTTTTTTGATGGG
>NW_022436986.1:18456793-18469419 GCF_009761245.1 Sapajus apella | reverse complement strand
TCGCTCTGTCACCCAGGCTGGAGTGCAGTGGCGCAATCTTGGCTCACTGCAATGTCTGCCTCCTGGGTTCAAGCGATTCTCCTGCCTCAGCCTCCCAAGTAGCTGGGACTACAGGCATGCGCCACCACACCCAGCTAATTTTTGTATTTTTAGTAGAGACAGGGTTTCACCGTGTTGGCCTGGATGGTCTCCATCTCTTGACCTTGTGATCCGCCCACCTCAGCCTCCCAAAGTGCTGGGATTACAGGCATGAGCCATCGTGCCTGGCCAATAATCTATTTTTTAAAGTGTGTAATTTAGTAACATTCAAATTTGTTGACCACAACCCCTAAAAGGAAATAAATTCTTTATTTAGACCCAGTATAAATGTTTATTCTATTTAATTTGAATCTTACCTATCTTGTTAAAAAAAAAGTTGATTATAACCTACTAAATAAGTTCTATGACTCATTAATGGATCATAACCTACTGTTTGAAAATACTGCTTTAGTGGTTTTATAACTTGCTATTGAAATTTTTCCATTTGACTTTTGAGATGTTTTAGGTTTCTCCAGTGAAAAATAATGTTACAAATTTACGGTCAGAGGCCAACAACAATATAATGTGACTAAGCAGATGCTTTCAATGGCTTTGAGAGAGTCGCAGATCTCTTGAAAATTTCCATTTCCTTCACCCACAAGACAGCTCACCCTGTCTCAGAATTACCTTCTGAGAAATCTCTGTGGGCCAGAAACTGTAGGTCATGCCTGTAATCCTAACACTTTAGGAAGCCAAGGCGGGAGGATCACTTGAGCCCAGGAGTTTGAGACCAGCCTGGGCAACAGTGACACCCTGATTCTACAAAAAAATTTTAAAAATTAAGCCAGATGTGGTGGTTCATGCTTGTAGTTCCAGCTACTTTGGAGGCTGAGGTGGGAGGACTGCTTGAACCCAGGAGTTTTAGGCTCCAGTGAGCTGTGAGAGCGTCACTGCACTCCAGCCTGGGCAATGGAGTAAGACCTTGTCTTGGAAAAAAAAAAAATTCCTTCGGGTTTTGAGGGAGTGGCAGTTGCTTCTGATAATGTACCAAGCCTTCCACACAGAACTCGTAGCTGTGCCTTTTCTTGCTCCATGAATTATTGCCAGTCATTATTTAATTAGTAACTGTTGAATATTAACCTGATTGTTGTATTTTAATGTCTATATTTTTCTGATTCATGATTCTAACAAGCTAGAGAAACTGAAAGTTCCTCTTTAATACTACCCTTCAAAGATAATCATTGTTAACAATTTGGCATGTGTCCTTTAAGACTTTGAAATCTTCATTTTAAGTCGGGTGCAGTGGCTCACGCCTGCAATCCTAGCACTTTGGGAGGCTGAGGTGGGTGGATCACCTGAGGTTAGGAATTCAAGACCAGCCTGGCCATCATGGTGAAACCCCATCTTAAAAAAAAAAAAAAAAAAGAAATCTTCATTTTAATATTTATAGTTTTTAAGCATGGGGAGATTATGTATACTGTATTGTTTTGAAAAATGTTTTTTGTTTGTTTGTTTTTGAGACCAGAGTCTCACCCTGTCACCCAGGCTTGAGTGCAATGGCACGATCTTGGCTCACTGAAATCTCCAGCTCCTGGGTTCAAGCGATTCTGCCACCTCAGCTTCCTGAGTAGCTGGGATTACAGGTGCATGCCACCACATTTGGCTAATTTTTGTATTTTTGTAGAGACAGAGTTTCATCATGTTAGCCAGGCTGGTCTTAAACTTCTCACCTCAGGTGATCCACTTATCTCGGCCTCCCAAAATGCTGGGATTACAGGCATGAGCCCCTGAGCACGGCCTGCAACCTATATTTGGCCTACTTAGTATATTAGAAACATCTTTCCACGTTTACATCTGAAACTTTTTTTTTTGAGACAGAGTCTCACTCTGTTGCCCAGGCTGGAGTGCAGTGGTACGATTTTAGTTCACTGCAACCTCCGCCTCCCAGGTTCAAGCTCTTCTCCGCCTCAGCGTCCCAAGTAGCTAGGACTTACAGGCGCCCACCACCATGCCCACTAATTTTTTTTCATTTGGTATTTTTTAGTAGATATGGGATTTCACCATGTTGGCCAGGCTGGTCTTGAACTCCTGACCTCAGGTGATCCATCTGCCTCAGTCTTCCAAAGTGGTGGGATTACATGCGTGAGCCACCTTGTCAGGCCTAAAACTTTTTTTAAAAGTAGGTGCAGTCAGGTGTGGTGGCGCGCACCTGTGATCCCAGCACTTTGAGAGGCTAAGATGGGAGACTGCTTGAGTCCTGGATTTTGAGACCAGCCCAGGCAACATTGGGAGACTCTGTCTCTATAAAAAATTATTAAAATTTTAGCTACACATAGTGGCACATGCCTGTGGTCCCACCTACTCAGGGGACTGAGGTGGGAGGATCCCTTGAGCCCAGCAGGTCAAGGCTGTAGTGATTGTGCCACTGAGCGCCAGCCTAGGTGACAGAGAAAGACTCTGTCCCCCCTCCAGCCCTTCCACAAAAAGGATGCATAGTTTTCCTTTTTATGAATGTATTCCAAATTGATTTCCCATTCTCATTTGTGATTAGTATTTGTTTTTTTGAGACGAGGTCTTGCTACAGGTTCATGCCACCTTGCCTAGCTGTCATCATGGACATTTAAGTAGTTTTAAAATTTGTCTTTATTATAAATGGTATTTGCAGTAAAAAGCCTTTGTGTATACATCATTGCTCACTAGTCCTATCTCCATAGAATACATTTCTAGAAGTGAGAGTGTTTGCTCAGAGGATACACACACTTAATATCCTTGGCAAGGTTGTGCTAATAATTTATACCAGGATTTCTCAACCGTGGCACTGTTGACGTTTTGGGCTGGATAATCATTTTTTGTGGGAGGCTGTCATGTGCATTATAGTATGTTTAGCAACATTCTTGGCCTGTACCCACTATGTGCCAGTAGCATCAGTGGCAACCTCCTTCCAGTTTTTTTTTTTTTTTTTTTTGAGACGGAGTTTTGCTCTTGTTACCCAGGCTGGAGTGCAATGGCGCGATCTCGGCTCACCGCAACCTCCGCCTCCTGGGTTCAGGCAATTCTCCTGCCTCAGCCTCCTGAGTAGCTGGGATTACAGGCACGTGCCACCATGCCCAGCTAATTTTTTGTAGTTTTAGTAGAGACGGGGTTTCACCATGTTGACCAGGATGGTCTGGATCTCTTGACCTCGTGATCCACCCGCCTCGGCCTCCCAAAGTGCTGGGATTACAGGCATGAGCCACCGCGCCCGGCCTGTTTTTGTTTTTTTGAGACAGTCTCACTTTGTCGCCCATGCTAGAGTGCAGTTTCTGGGTTTCTGCTCACTGCAGCCTCCACCTCCCAGGTTTAAGTGATTCTATTCTCCTGCCTCAGCCTCCTGAGTAGTTGGGATTACAGGCGAGCGCCACCACACCCGGCTAATTTTTTTTTTTCTGAGGTGGCGTTTCGATCTTGTTGTCTAGGCTGGAGAGCAGTAGCGCAATCTTGGCTCACCACAACTTCCGCCTCCCGGGTTCAAGCGATTCTCCTGCCTCAGCCTCCCAAGTAGCTGGCATGTACCACCACACCCAGCTAATTTTGTATTTTTAGTAGAGATGGGTATTTCTGTGTTGCCCAGGCTCGTCTCAAACTCCTGACCTTAGGTGATCCACCCGCCTCAGCCTCTCAAATTGCTGGGATTACAGGCATGAGCCACCATGCCAAGTCTTTTTGTATTTTTAGTAGAGACTGGGTTTCACCACGTTGGCCAGGCTGTTCTTGAACTCCTGACCTTAGATGATCCACCACCTTGGCCTTTCAAAGTGCTGGGATTACAGGTGTGACCACCGCACCTGGCCAAGCTTTTTTGTTTATTTTTGTAAAACTTACCTAAGATAAAATTTATCATTTTAACTGTATTGAAGTGTACAGTTCAGTGGTATTGAGTACATTTCCATTGTTGTGCAACCATTACCATCTGTCTCTTAACTCTTCCAGTTTTGTCAACCAAAAATATCTCCGGAAATTGCCAAATGTCCTCTGGAGGCAAAATTGCTCCAGTTGTTTATACCTTCTCCAAGGTGAATAAGAAGTCAAAATGTCGATGTCATAAAAAAAAAAAATAGTGTAAGAAACTGCGATAGATTAAAGAAGAAATGACAACTAAATGCAATACATAATCCTGAACTGGTTCCCGTATAGAAAAAAAAAATGCTATAAAGAACACTACTGGCAGGCAGGGAGAGAGACAAAGGAAAGGAGAGGGGAGGGAAAAGTAATGGAGGGGAGGAGGGGGGAGAGGAGAGGAGAGGAGTGGCTCACACCTGTATTCCCAGCACTTTGCGAGGCCAAGGCAGGTAGATGACTTGAGTCCAGGAGTCTGAGACCTGCCTGGCCAACGTAAAACCCTGTCTCTACAAAAAAATACAAAAAATTAGCCAGGTGTGGCAGTGCATGCCTATAATCTCCCCTACTCTGGAGGCTGAGGCAGGAGGATTACTTGAATCCAGGAGAACCCAGGAGGCCAAGGCTGCAGTGAGCTGTGATTATGCCACTGCACTCCAGCCTGGGCAACTCCCCCCATCCTGCCCCTTGGCAAAAAAAAAAAAAAAAAGAGTTCCTAGCCATTTTGTAATCTTAAGAATGATGAGGCCGGGCGCGGTGGCTCGAGCCTGTAATCCCAGCACTTTGGGAGGCCGAGGTGGGTGGATCACGAGGTCAAGAGATCAAGACCATCCTGGTCAACATGGTGAAACCCCGTCTCTACTAAAAATACAAAACATTAGCTGGGCATGGTGGCACGTGCCTGTAATCCCAGCTACTCAGGAGGCTGAGGCAGGAGAATTGCCTGAACCCAGGAGACGGAGGTTGTGGTGAGCCGAGATCGCGCCATTGCACTCCAGCCTGGGTAACAAGAGCGAGACTCCGTCTCAAAAAAAAAAAAAAAAAAAGAATGATGAAAGCCATATATTACATAATGGAACCAAAAGAAAACTGGGTCTTTGATGAACATGAAATGGAGTGTCATAACAGCCCTGAAACTACTACTTCTGGACTTCCTTTGCATGAGAAATACATTTGTATCTAGTTTATCTAGCTACTGAGTTCTCTGCTTTATGCAGCTGGACCTAACTCTTAAGTGATACTCAGTCTCAAAACAAAATTATCACAAGAATGTAAACCATCACAAGGGCCTCGAGCACACCCAGATCTTTACTGTTGCCCCTGGTCTTCACATCTGCATTTCTTTCTCAGAGCATTGATGTTCAAATTTCCTTCTTTAACATTTCCTTTAATATCTCCCTCCTCCTTTCAGGTGATTCCAGGTCCTGCTCACAGGGGTTGGTCTCATATCAGGATCCATCCTCTTTTCCCAAGCCAAACATTTTCTCTTAATTAGTCATTTGATTTAGAATATGGCTCTAGCAAGAAAATCCACGGTAGGTGTGGGTAGTCCAAGTTCAGTTCCCTTGGAGATATTTCCACCTAATTCCTCCTGGTGTCCAGTAAATAACTATTATTTTAAACACACCCACATCTCCCAAAGACAGGCATTAATTCTGGGGAATGGTATTGTACTGTGAGTACACATACTTTTTCCATGCTGAGAAAGGGAAACATTTGACTCTTCTATAATCAATGGAACTTTACCCCTGCTCACTATAAAGATACTGGTTTTTTTTTTTTGGGACAGAGTTTTCGCTCTCGTTACCCAGGCTGGAGTGCAATGGCGCGATCTCGGCTCACCGCAATCTCCGCCTCCTGGGTTCAGGCAATTCTCCTGCCTCAGCCTCCTGAGTAGCTGGGATTACAGGCACGCGCCACCATGCCCAGCTAATGTTTTGTATTTTTAGTAGAGACGGGGTTTCACCGTGTTGACCAGGATGGTCTCGATCTCTTGACCTCATGATCCACCCACCTCGGCCTCCCAAAGTGCTGGGATTACAGGCGTGAGCCACCGCGCCCGGCCAAAGATAGTGTTTTATTTTGCAGAATGATGTTGGTTCTTTTTTATCTTCTAGTTTTCAGACTGTGCCTAACCAGGCATTAAAAAAAAAATTTAACTGCCGGGCGCGGTGGCTCAAGCCTGTAATCCCAGCACTTTGGGAGGCCGAGGCGGGTAGATCACGAGGTCAAGAGATCGAGACCATCCTGGTCAACATGGTGAAACCCCGTCTCTACTAAAAATACAAAACATTAGCTGGGCATGGTGGCGCGTGCCTGTAATCCCAGCTACTCAGGAGGTTGAGGCAGGAGAATTGCGTGAACCCAGGAGGCAGAGGTTGTGGTGAGCCGAGATCGCGCCATTGCACTCCAGCCTGGGTAACAAGAGTGAAACTCTGTCTCAAACAAACAAACAAACAAACAAACAAAAAAACCACAAAATTTAAAAAATGTTTGAAATTTGCTTAAAAATCAGGCCCCTAAATTGAGCTATCCAGCTCTCTTACTTGTCACTGCTTTGCTACACCAAGTTCAAGCTTTGGAAATACCCCATGTATTTATTCTGTGCCAAATTAAATTTTTGTAGGTGTCATCCTCCTCCTACCCTCTACTAAATTAAATTCTTGATTAAGGTCTCCTACTCCCACTGCTCCAGAAGAGAGGCAATATGAGGACTTATTATCCTCTGATACAAGTAATCCTCCACCCCTAGAGGGGTGGTGTGGAGAGGAGATTTGCTTTTCCACTTATGTGAATAATATCTTCTTCACAGAGCAGCTTTCCAGATTGTTTTTTCTTGTTTTGTTTTGCTTTTCTGCTGCTGACCTTTTGCTTGTTTGCCTGTTCAAGGTGGAACATGTGCCGGTTCCCCCAGGGATCATCTGCAGTTAAATATTTTTTAGAACCATATCGGCACGGGAGGACAACAGCTTGATCCAGTTGTTTGGCATCCCAGAAGCTTTACCACTGACCCTGTGGACTGTGGTTCGCTTTTTGCACAGGGCTATTATTTTCATTAAAGACAAAACAGGAAACATAAAACAGATATACTCTAACCAATCTATCTGGCTCCTTGTTGAACAGATATGTCAAAAGATTTAGAGGAGAGGTTTGAATTTGTGGCCAAGATGAAGGCTTTGTTGTAGATGTAAAATAAAATTTATGGTTCCTGGCTAAGCGTGGTGGCTCATGCCTGTAATCCCAGCACTTTGGGAAGCTGAGGTGGGTGGATCACGAGGTCAAGAGCTCAAGACCAGTCTGGCCCACATAGTGAAACCCCATTTCTACTAAAAATGCAAAATATCAGCCAGGTGTGGTGGTGTGCGCCTGGAATCCCAGCCACTTGGGAGGCTGAGGCAGGAGAATCGCTTGAACTCAGGAGGCGGAGGTTTCAGTGAGCTGAGATGGTGCCATTGCATTCCAGCCCAGGCAACAGTGCGAGACTCCATCTCAAAAAAAAAAAAAATTTTTTTTATGGTTCACTATTAGTGATGTGGTTGGTCTCAGATACCTGAAAAGGAACTATTTTGTCCATTATAACAGCAATTACAATATTATAAGCATCTATGTATATGTATTTTTTTTGAGACAGAGTCTTACTCTGTCGCCCAGGCTGAAGTGCAGTGGCATGATCTTGGCTCACTGAAACCTTTGCCTCCTGGGTTCAAGTGATTCTCCTGCCTCAGCCTCCTGATTAAGCTGGGATTACAGGTGCCTGCCACCATACCTGGCTCATTTTTCTGTATTTTTACTGGAGGTAAAATACAAAATATCAATGGTTGGTCAAGCTGGTCTCGAACTCTTGACCTCAGGTGATCCGCCTGCCTTGGCCTCCCAAAGAGTATCTATAATATTATACTTATTGACTTCAAATATCTGTAGACAAATGGAATGCCAAGACAGGAAAAGCAAATCAACTCTATTAGTACAGTAGCTAACTTCAGGCCCGGGAGACAGAGTTATACAAAAGAGGTTAAGTGGAAAAGAAAAAAATTAAAAAAGGAAAAGAAAGGGAGTTGTCCCTTTTTCTCTGCTACCTTACTCACAGCTGTTTCTTTCACCTTCACTTCTTTGAAAAGATTATTGTAAATCATAAGCTAGTGAACTGGTTAGGACTAGGTAAGTTAGAGGAGAATCATGACAAGGGCTGGTGAAAGGACAGTATCCATGGCTGTTTGTTAAGAGTGAAAATATTTTGGCTGGGTGCAGTGGCTCACGCCTGTAATCTCAGCACTTTGCGAGGCTGAGGCAGGCAGATCACCTGAGGTCAGGAGTTCAAAACCAACCTGGTTAACATAACGAAACCCCGTCTCTACTAAAAATACAAAAGTTGGGCCGGGCGCGGTGGCTCAAGCCTGTAATCCCAGCACTTTGGGAGGCCGAGGGGGGTGGATCACGAGGTCAAGAGATCAAGACCATCCTGGTCAACATGGTGAAACCCCGTCTCTACTAAAAATACAAAAAATTAGCTGTGCATGGTGGCGCGTGCCTGTAGTCCCAGCTGCTCAGGAGGCTGAGGCAGGAGAATTGCCTGAACCCAGGAGGCGGAGGTTGCAGTGAGCCAAGATAGCACCATTGCACTCCAGCCTGGGTAATAAGAGCGAAACTCCGTCTCAAAAAAAAAAAAAAAAAAATACAAAAGTTGGCCGGGCGTGGTGGTACATGCACCTGTAATCCCAGCTACTGGGGAGGCTGAGGCAGGAGAATCATTTGAACCTGGGAGGTGAAGGTTGCAGTAAGCCGAGATCGTGCCACTGCACTCCAGCCTGTGTAACAAGAGCAAAACTTGGTCTCAAAAAAAAAAAAAAAAAAAAAAAAAGAAAGAAAGGAAGAAAAGAAAATTGTTCAGAGTGTATCTGAATAACCACAGTCCAGATTCCCCTAATGTTAACATTTTGCATGCGAGTAACTTTTTTATTTTCTGTCCTCAAAATGGGCCTCAAGACACCCCAGGCTCATCCTGCATTTTCCCCTGATCTAGCCCTGGAACAACCTCTCTGAGGAGTCTTGGTTCCTTTTTTATTAGCCAACGGTATTTAGAAACTAAAATATGGGCAATGCTGGGCACGGCGGTGCACACCTGTAGTCTTAGCTACTCAGGAGACTGAGGTGGGAGGATTACTTGAGCCTGGGAGTTTGAGTTCAGTCTGGGCAATACAGTGAGACCCGCCCCCACCAAAAAAGTTACTGTATTGTCATTGTTTGATCCTCTCAACAGGTAGAACTTGTAAATATAAGTATATATACCATATATACCAGCCCATGCATAATGTTTATTTTTAATCTCTCTCTTTTCTTCTTCTTCTTCTTTTTTTGTTTTTGAGACAGAGCCTCACTCTGTTGCCCAGGCTAGAATCCAATGGTGCAATCTTGGCTCACTCCAACCTCTGCCACCCAGGTGCAAGAGATTCTTCTGCCTCTGCCTCCCAAGTAGCTGGGATTACAGGCATGTGCCACCATGCCTGACTACTTGTTCACCAGGCTGGTCTCGAACTCCTGACCTCAAGTGATCCACCCACTTTGGCCTCCCAAAGTGCTTCGATTACAGGCATGAGCCACTGTGCCCAGTCTAATCTCTTATTTTGTGTATTATACAGTATATTCAGGCTTCTGTGAGGAGGATTGTATTAGGGTTCTCCAGAGAGACAAAATCTATGAGATACACACACAGGCAGAGACATATGAGAGGGGATTTCTGGGGGCCACATTCCATGATAGGCCATCGGCAAGCTGGTGAACTAGAGAAGCCAGTAATGTGGCTCTAAGTCCAAGTCCAAAGGCCTGAGAAACTGGAGGGCCGCTGGTGCAAGTCCTGGAGTCCAAAGGCTGGAGAACTGGGAGTTCTGATGTCTAAGGGCAGGAAAAGGAGTGTCCCAGCTTCAAAAGAGAAAATTTGCCTTTCCTCGGCCTTTTTTTCTATCCAGGCCTCAGCCAATTGGATGATGCCCACCCACATTGGGTGAGGGCAGATCTTCCTCATTCAGACCACTGATGCCAATGCCAGTCCAGAAGCACCCTCACAGCATACCCAGAAATAATGCCTTACCAGCTATCTGGTTGTCTCTTAAAGCAGGCAAGTTGATACCTAAAATTGGCCATCACAGGGACATACTCATTCTAAAGGAATTCAGGTAAAACAAACCAAACCAACTGGATATTCGGCAGAACTATGTAAACGACTTTGTGAAAGGTTTCTGAGAGAAAGCACACCTTACTTGACGGCTATCTACTTACTGGAGTTGCTTCATATCACTTCCCACTTCACTATCCCCACCAAGTAACTGAAAGATGAAACAAGAATATGAACCATTGATATTTAGCCCTTCAGGTGACTTAAAAACAAAAACAAAAAAATAAATAATGCATAGGCAAGCAGAGATGAGATTTGTGAGCCCTTAACTCACACTATTCTTTAGGAAACTGTGTATCAGAATATTACTGCCATCATTCCAAACAAACAGACAAACCAAAAATCAAAAACATTTTCCTTGCCCGATACAGACAAGGAAAAAAATTCTAGCAAAGGTCAGACATGGTGGCTCACGCCTGTAATCCCAGCACTCTGAGAGCCCGAGGCAGGCGGATCACTTGAGGTCAGCAGTTTGACACCTGTCTGGTTAACTCGGTAAAACCCTGTCTCTACTAAAAATACAAAAATTAGCCAGACATGGTGGTGTGCACCTATTATTCCAGCTACTTGGGAGGCTGAGGCAGGAGAATCGCTTGAACCCAGGAGGCGCAGGTTGCAGTGAGCCAAGCTCACGCCACTGCACTCCAGCCTGAGTGACAGAGCGAGACCCTGACTCAAAAAAAAAAAAAATCTAGCAGAGATCTTGCCCAAAAACAAAAACACAAAAACAAAAAAACATAATAAATCCAAACAAAAACAAAAATACCCTAATTACACTTTTAAAGAAGAGCAAATATGGATAAGAAGAAAACATTAGGCCACGTGTGGTAGCTCACACCTGTAATTCCGGCACTTTGGGAGGCTGAGGCAGGCGGATCATGAGATCAAGACCATCCTGGTCAACGTAGTGAAACGCCATCTCTACTAAAATACAAAAATTAGCTGGGGGTGGTGGTGCGCACCTGTAATCCCAGCTACTCAGGAGGCTAAGGCAGGAGATTGCTTGAAGCTGGTAGGCAGAGGTTGAAGTGAGCCAAGATCGTGCCACTGCACTCCAGCCTGGTGCCTGGTAAAAGAGCAAGACTCTGTCTCAAGGAAAAAAAAAAAAAAAAAAAAGAAAACATAAGACAAAATATATATATTTTTTGAGATGGAGTCTTACCCTGTTGCCCAGACTGGAGCGCAATGGCCCAATCTCGGCTCACTGCAACCTCTGCCTCCTAGATCCAAATGATTCTCCTGCCTCAGCCTCCTGAGTAGCTGAGATTACAGGTGCCTGCCACCACGCCTGGCTAATTTTTGTATTTTCAGTAGAGATGGAGTTTTACTGTGTTGGCCAGGCTGGTCTCGAACTTCCCACCTTGTGATCCTCCCGCCTCAGCCTCCCAAAGTGCTGGGATTACAGGCATGGGCCACTAAGACTGGCTGACAAAATACTTTTTTTTTTTTTTGAGACGGAGTTTCGCTCTTGTTACCCAGGCTGGAGTGCAATGGCACGATCTCGGCTCACCACAACTTCTGCATCCTGGGTTCACGCAATTCTCCTGCCTCAGCCTCCTGAGTAGCTGGGATTACAGGCACGTGCCACCATGCCCAGCTAATTTTTTGTATTTTTAGTAGAGACAGGGTTTCACCATGTTGACCAGGATGGTCTCGATCTCTTGACCTCGTGATCCACCCGCCTCGGCCTCCCAAAGTGCTGGGATTACAGGCTTGAGCCACCGCGCCCGGCCCGACAAAATACTTCTTTATCCTATTTGAGTAATTAAATGAGGAGTCCATGAAACAAGAGATTTTAAAACATAGATAAGACAATAACATGACATTTTTAAAATGCTGATGGAGCTAATGAAAAAGAATAGGAGAAAACAAAATTATTATGTAATATAAAAACACAGTAAAATAGCAAAGAATAAAACTAATACTGCAGAAATCTGAACTATGATTGGAGAGAATGTACTTGAGAAAAATCATATAAAATATTGACAAAAAAACAAACACATGACATTAAAGAAAAATATGTAATAGAACGAAGATCTAATAAATAACTAATTGGTAATGCTGAGGAAGAAAATAGAGGAAGTTTTCCAGAAATACAAATTTGTTATTCTTATTTTTTTTGAGACAGAGTTTCGCTCTTGTTACCCAGGCTGGAGTGCGATGGCACGATCTCGGCTCACCGCTGTTGTATTTGACTGGAGCGTAGAAAGTTATCACAAGACAAAAGTATGCCAGATTGCAGGGTCATTTATTATGCCGGCGACCACAGAGGACTCACGTCTCTCCAACCTGTGGTGCCAAAAGGAGGGTGCCATGATTTTTTATACCCGAAAAACCACCTTGGGAGTGGGGGTGAGGGGCGGGGATGGGGATGATAAGGTTTTGGACATTCCAAGGGCTAGGGGATTCTGTGATTCACCTCAGTGGTTTACAGAAGTCAAGATATACATTTGTTTACACATCACAGATTTTAGCAGTTACTGATAAGAAAAGGTAAGCAGCTTTCCATAGTTTTGAAGAACAAACTAGCAGTTCTATTTACAGAGGCCAAGAACAGTAGTTA
>NW_022436986.1:18453570-18456783 GCF_009761245.1 Sapajus apella | reverse complement strand
AAAATAGTTTTGCTCCGGTTCTGGCTCTAGGCCAGCACAATATCACACCGCAACCTCCGTCTCCTGGGTTCAAGCCATTCTCCTGCCTCAGCCTCCCGAGTAGCTGGGACTACAGGCGTGCGCCACCATGCCCAGCTAATTTTTGTATTTTTAGTAGAGAAAGGGTTTCACCATGTTGACCAGAATGGTCTCGATCTCTTGACCTTGTGACCCGCCCACCTCAGCCTCTCAAAGTGCTGGATTATAGGCACAAATTTATTATTAATACAATAAATAGTTTCTGAAAAAAAAGATTGTCTTTGCAAGGCACAACCTGTTTCACATGTTCAACTAATAAAATATTGACTGTCTATTATGTAGTAGGGATTGTTCTGGTTGCTAAGAACACACCAACAAAAATTAGCCAGGTGTGGTGGTGGAACATGCCTACAGCTCCTGCTACTCAGGAGGCTTAGGTGGGAGGATCACCTGAGCCTGGAAGGTTGAGGCTGCAGTGAGTCACGACTGCACAACTACACTCCAGCCTCAGTGACAGAGTGATACCCTGTCTCAAGAAAACAAATAAAAAATAAACAGTGAATTATGTTTAAATAAATATGAATATTTATAACATTTAATGTGAGGGTTATACTTTTGATAGAAATTTATATGATTTAAAAATTGGGTAGGGTAGGCTGGCCATGGTGTCTCACACCTGTAATCCTAGCACTTTGGGAGGCTGAGGCGGACAGATCACCTGAGGTCAGGAGTTGGAGACCAGCCTGGCTAACATGGTGAAACCACGCCTCTACTAAAAATACAAAAATTAGCTGGGTGTGGTGGTGGGTGCCTGTAATCACAGTTACTCGGAAAGCTGAGGCAGGAGAATCGCTTGAACTCAGGAGGCAGAGGTTGCGGTGAGCTGAGATGGTGCCATTGCACTGCAGCCCGGGCAACAGAGCAAGACTTTTCTCTCAAAAAAAAAAAAATAATAATAATAATAAAATAAAATAAAATAAAATTTAAAGGCCAGTCATGGTGGCTCATTTTATAATCCCAGCACTTTGGGAGGCCAAGGCAGGTGAATCACTTGAGGCCAGGAGTTTGAGACCAGCCTGGCCAATGTGGCAAAACCCCATTTTTACTAAAAACACAAAAATTAGCTGGGTGTGGTAGCACACACCTGTAATCCCAGCTACTCCGGAGGCTAAGGCAGGAGAATCGCTTGAACCTGGGAGGCAGAGGTTGCAGTGAGCTGAGATCTTGCCATTGCACTGCAGCCTGGGTGACAGAGTGAGACTGTCTTGAAAAAAAAAAAAAGGAGTATAAAGAAAAACAAATAAAAATGGCAAGCAAGTAAATAAAGATATAGAAAAAAAAACTCAAGAGATTTACTTCTAAGTGGGGTCCAGGAGACTTCTAGGTTAAGAAATGTATCCTCAGGGTAGAAAATGGGGGACACCAGTTTTAAGGACAAAAAGTCAGTGTTTAAGGGTAATGATGATTCTTAGATCACTGCAGTGAAGATCACTCAGATTTTCTTAGCCCATAGGATTCAAGCCTATATCTTTTTTTTTTTTTTTTTGAGACGGAGCCTCACTGTGTTGGGCAGGCTTGAGTGCAGTGGCATGATCTCAGCTCACTGGAGCCTCAACTTCCTGGGTTCAGGTGATCCTCCCACCTCAGCCTCCTGAGTAGCTGGGCGTACAGGCGTGAGCCACCATGGCTGGCTAATTTTTTATATTTTCAGTAGAGATGGTGTTTTGCCCTTGCCTAAATCTTAAAAGAGGATTTTCTGTGAATTAAAACAAAAAGGGCTTTTTTTTTTTTTTTTAAGATGGGGTTTCACCATGTTGATCAAGCTGGTCTTGAACTCCCCACCTCAGGTGATCCACCCGCCTTAGCCTCCAAAGTGCTTGGATTATAGGCGTGAGCTACCACGAAATTTTCCTAAGAGGTTTTTGTTTTTTTTTTTCTAATTTAAGACTGGCTCCACGGAGGATTTGAACCAGCAACCTTGCAGCTGCAGGCTCTACACCTTAACTACTATGCTAACAGGCCACTGGCAAAAAGGGCTGTTTCATGAAAAACAAACTAGTAAAAATTAGCCAGGTGTGGTGGTGGAGCAGCGTACAAATCCTGCTACTCAGGAACTGGGAGACATTAGGTCCTAGGTGATACAGTACGACAAAAGACAGGGAAAGGAATCCTCCCTTCTTCAGAAAAGTGCTCCAGAAAGTCCAATGCAACTTTGGCATGGGCTGGTAAACCATACTATAGGACAGTGACAAGGGAGAGTACCTTCAGCATAGACATGAGTCCTCTGTGCCAGGCACTGGCCATATTGGGAACTTCATGTGGAGATGATTACATCATGGCCAGGCATGGAATGACAAAAATGGTCGTGATTCATAGCTGCTGAGAAGTCAGTGAGCATGTAGGAGACACTTGCATGCCGCCTCTTCAAATAGTTGGGAAGGACTTTGAAGGAAGACTCATAATTCAACAGATTGGGCAGAGTTGGTCAGAGTCACTGTGCGTCAGCTGTTATAACCTTATTTGACTACCAACGTGATACAGCCTGAAAACTACAAATGATACGTGCCATGTTGCTTAAGCCTTTGAAATGGTTATTGTTTACTGAACAAATAACAACAAATATTAAGGGAACACTCAGCCAAGGTTTCTTTTTTATTTTTGTATTTTGAACTAATTATAGAGTCACAGGAAGTTTAAAAAATAAGTACAAAGAGGTCCTGTGTACCCTTCACCCAGCTTCCCCCAATAGTACATCTCAGTAACTACATTACACTATCAAAAGCATTCAATAGACACTGTACAATCCATTTCTCTTCAGATTGTCACTTTTTCATGCACGTATCTAAAGTTCTATGCAAGTTGATCATATGTCAGTTTGTATAACCACCCCCATAATCAAGATACAGAACTGTTAGGCCGGGCGCGGTGGCTCAAGCCTGTAATCCCAGCACTTTGGGAGGCCGAGGCGGGTGGATCACAAGGTCAAGAGATCAAGACCATCCTGGTCAACATGGTGAAACCCCGTCTCTACTAAAGCTACAAAAAAAAAAATTAGCTGGGCATGGTGGTGCGTGCCTGTAATCCCAGCTACTCAGGAGGCTGAGGCAGGAGAATTGCCTGAACCCAGGAGGCGGAGGTTGCGGTGAGACGAGATCGCGCCATTGCACTCCAGCCTGGGTAACAAGAGCGAAACTC